>NC_092721.1:11122785-11422785 GCF_047496885.1 Scyliorhinus torazame | reverse complement strand
CAGATTCTTTGAGGGGATGGAGCATAGGTATGGGCACTGTGCGGGGTTCCTGTGAACCATGTCCACGGCTGAGGGGTTTCTGGCAGGGGATTGCAGAAGTCATGTCAGAGGTCTTACAACTGAGGGTGGTGCCGAGTCCAGAGGTGGCGATCTTTGGTGTGTCAGAAGACCTGGGGGCCCGGGGGGTGAGAGAGGCCGATGTTCTGACCTTTGCCTCCCGGTGGCCCGGAGACGGATCCTACTAGGATGAAGGGACTCGGAGCTCTCGAAGTCAGGGGTGTGGGTTAGCGACATGGTGGGGTTTCTCAGACTCGAGAAAATTAAATTCGCCTTGAGGGGTTCGCTGCAGGAGTTTGCTCGGAGGTGGCAGCTGTTCATCGACTTCTTTGAGAAACATTAAGCTGTCAGCGGGGGGGAGGGGAGGTATGGGAGAGACGAGTGAGGGCAGGAGAACCAATGGAGGGGGCACTGGGGAAGGCGGCACTGTTTATGTAAGCCATGTTGGCTGGGGTCTGCGCTCGGGGGGGTTGTTGGATATATTGTTGTGTTTTTGTTCTCGTTGAAATTTGATGTTTAAAATTGTTAAAATTATAAATGCCTCAATACAACATTTTGTAAAAAAAACCTAATTAGTGGGACTCTCTCCCCTCCACGTTTTATCAAACAAAGTAAATGTTTCGGTCCTTTGAGCCAGGGTTCCATTCTGGGATCTTCCTGTCCAGTGAAAACATCAACTGGGACCGTAAGATCAGTGATGCAATTCTGTCTGTTCCCAACGTAAAAATGTGCTGCCTCCTGAAAAAAAATTCCACATTAACTGGACTGAATGGATAACAGATTATAAAATTCTCCCACCCCACACCCCTCTAACAGCTAACAGTGACCAACTCTCTGAAATGCAATATAAACGGCCGCCATCTCCGGTAGAGCCCTTCAATTGATCCCTTCATGGTGTATTTGACCTCCTCGAGATGCAAAGGTCCATTCGGTCCCCTCACCAGGCCAAGGCACTCGGCGGCATTGCCAGCCTCCAACCCAACAGGATGTGCCTCTGCACCACCAACGAGGGCGAAGGCAAAGTCAGTCCCCATCCGCAGCTCTGGCACATCCAAAACTCCAAAGATAGCCACCAAAGAACAGGGCTCCAGCTCAATATTTAGGATCGCCGGCATGGTGCTAAATATGGACCGCCAAAATTCCACCAGCTTGGAACAGGACCAGAACATGTGTGTGCGGCGTGCGGGCCCTCTCCACCAGTGCTCACACTATCCTCCACCCCCTCAAAAAAACACCTCCTCCTAGCCTAATCAAGCGCGTTACATTCAGCTGGATCAGGCACAGTCTCGCACATGGCAACATGGCGTGCACCCTCCACAGCCCCTCCCTCCATACCTCCTCCTCCAGTATAGGCTGCAACTCCGCCACCCATTTAGCCTTTACTCTTTCCACTAAACCAGGCATTGTCAAACACGGGGGCGCGACCCGCAAGTGGGTCACGGGCGGGTGTCGGGAGGGTCGCGGAGCGGTCCGTCGCGGCGCTCCCGATCACGCAAATCCGCGTGCAACAGCCGGCTTTTAATAATGCCGGCTGCGAGCGGCCATCAAAATGGCCAGGAACTGATTAAAGAAAAGTCAGCCGCACTGCGCATGTGTGCCCGATCATCGGTGCGCATGCGCAAACCTATGCGCATACATATTGATGATTGGGCACGAATGCGCAGTGCAGCCGCATTTGTTTTTGTATGGTCGCAGCCTTTTCTTTTCACGTTCGGGGGGCCAAAGGGACCATGGGGGCCAAAGGGACCCAAAACCATTTCCTCCATTGTTGTCAGCAACAAACAAGGTAAGAGAAAATGGTGGGTCGGGCAGGTCGGCCGACGTGGGTCGCGAAGGTCGGCCGATGTGGGTCGCGAAGGTCGGCCGGCGTGGGTCGTGAAGGTCGGCCTTTTGGTGGTAAAAATGGGTCCCCGGAAAAAAAGTTTGAAAAACACTGCACTAAACTCAACTCTTCCCCTCTGCGCTGATCATGGATGTAGGACGTACCGCCCGCCTCAGAACCCGATGGGAGAGAATCCTCTCCAATAAGGCTGATGGCGGCACCACTGGGAATTCCGAGAGCACCTCTAAACAAAGCTCTGCACCTGGAGATACCTAAACATATCTGAGCCTGACATCTCAAATTTCTCCTTCAATTCCTACAGGCTGGAAAACCGCCCCTCCAGGAATAAATCGCCCACTCTCTCCTGACCTTTCTCTCTCCAGGCACCGAATGTGGCACCCAGCCTTTCCGGCTCAAACAGACGGTTGCCACAAATCGGAGTCACTCTTGAAGCTGCCTCCAACTTAGAGTGCTGGCGGAACCACCCACCACCTGGAAAGAAATGCCGGGTTATTGCGTCCAATTCGGAGAGCTATACTTCCGGAAAGATGTCAAAAACTTGGAGTTGGGACTTCCGGGTGCGGCGATGACCAGCTAAGTCGCACGTTTCGGCAGCTCCCGGTGGAACGGACTTTTGGGCTCTTAATAAGAGCCCCAACGGCAATTTTAACGGCTAAAAGCACTGTGCGGTAAACCAGAAGGGAATCCCCCCTGGATACGGATGGAAAAAGGAGAGGAAAGTGGCCGGATTGCGGTGGATCCTTTAGAGCAGCGGCAAGGAAGGCAAGCAAAAACCAAGATGGCGTCGGAAGGTGGCAGTTTAATATGGGGCCCTGAACAACACGAGTTTTTGAAACGCTGCGTGGAAGAGCTTAAAAAGGAGATGAAGAAGGAGCTGTTGGCCCCGATATTACAGGCGATCGAAGGGCTAAAGGAGGAACAAAAGACCCAGGAGCGGGAGCTTCGGGTCGTGAAGGCAAAGGCTGCCGAGAACGAGGACGATATACAGGGCCTGGTGGTGAAGACGGAGATGCACGAGGCACACCATAAACGATGTGTGGAAAGGCTGGAGGTGCTGGAGAATAATGCGAGGAGGAAGAATTTAAGGATTCTTGGTCTTCCTGAAGGTGCAGAAGGGGCGGACGTCGGGGCATATGTGAGCACGATGCTGCACTCGTTAATGGGAGCGGAGGCCCCGACAGGACCGTTGGAGGTGGAGGGAGCATACCGAGTGATGGCTCGAGGACCGAGAGCAGGAGAAATTCCCAGAGCCATAGTGGTGAGATTCCTCCGTTTTAAGGACAGAGAGATGGTCCTCAGATGGGCAAAGAAAACTTGGAGCAGTAGGTGGGAGAACGCGGTGATCCGCGTATATCAAGACTGGAGTGCGGAGGTGGCGAGAAGGAGGGCGAGCTTTAATCAGGCCAAGGCGGTGCTTCATAAAAAGATTACATTTGGAATGCTGCAGCCGGCAAGACTGTGGGTCACATATCAAGGGAAGCACCACTACTTTGAAACGGCGGATGAGGCGTGGACATTTATTGTTGAAGAGAAATTGGAATAAGCGGGTTATTAAAAAAGAACGTTTGAGACAAAGTGGTGGGGCGAATATGGGGGGCGAAGATGGGGGAAAAAGGGGGGAGAGATGATTTTTATGTTGTTAATCCTGCGACCCGGTAACTTTTCTCTCTTCCACAGGTTGTGGGGGAGGGAGGAAGGGAGGTGGAGGAGCTGGGGGCGTTGGCCATTGGGGGCGGGGCCAAAAGAGAAGCGCGGGCTTTGTTCCCGCGCTATGATAATTATGGCGGGAATAGGGAAGCAGGAAGGAGGGGGCGTCGCACGGTGCGAGCCGAGGTCACGGGGGGATGCCGAGGTCGGCCAGAGTTTGCTGACTTCTGGGAGCAACATGGGGGGTGTAACTACGCTAGTGGGGGATCTAGCGGGGGGGGGCGGGGGGATTTACTGGGTTGCTGCTGCTGGGGAGAAGGGGGAGCTGGTATGGGGTGGGGTGGGCGGGGCGGGAGGGCACCGCCTGGGGGGGGGACAGCTGCGTGGGAACCGGGTGAGGAGCTGGATAAAAGGGGATGGCTAATCGACAAGGGGGGGGGGTAAAGAGCCCCCCAATCCGGCTGATCACGTGGAATGTGAGAGGGCTGAACGGGCCGAAAATGAGGGCACGGGTACTCGCACACCTTAAGAAACTTAAGGCAGATGTGGTTATGTTACAGGAGACGCATTTGAAACTGATAGACCAGGTTAGACTACGCAACGGATGGGTGGGGCAGGTGTTTCATTCGGGGCTAGATGCGAAAAACAGGGGGGTGGCTATACTAGTGGGGAAGCGGGTAATGTTTGAGGCAAAGACCATAGTGGCGGATAGTGGGGGCAGATACGTGATGGTGAGTGGCAAATTACAGGGGGAGGCGGTGGTCTTAGTGAACGTATATGCCCCGAACTGAGATGATGCCAACTTTATGAGGCGCATGTTAGGACGTATCCCGGACCTAGAGGTGGGGAAGTTGGTAATGGGTGGAGATTTTAACACGGTGCTGGAACCAGGGCTGGACAGATCGAGGTCCAGGACTGGAAGGAGGCCGGCAGCAGCCAAGGTGCTTAAAGACTTTATGGAGCAGATGGGAGGAGTAGACCCATGGAGATTTAGCAGACCTAGGAGTAAGGAGTTTTCGTTTTTCTCCTATGTCCACAAAGTTTATTCGCGAATAGACTTTTTTGTTTTGGGAAGGGCGTTGATCCCGAAGGTGAGGGGGATGGAGTATACGGCTATAGCTATTTCGGATCACGCTCCACACTGGGTGGATTTGGCGATAGGGGAGGAAAAAGAACGGCGTCCACCCTGGAGAATGGACATGGGACTAATGGCGGATGAGGGGGTGTGTCTAAGGGTGAGGGGGTGTATTGAAAAGTACTTGGAACTCAATGATAATGGGGAGGTCCAGGTGGGAGTGGTCTGGGAGGCGCTGAAGGCAGTGGTTAGAGGGGAGCTGATATCAATCAGGGCACATAAAGGAAAGCAGGAGAGTAGGGAACGGGAGCGGTTGCTGCAAGAACTTCTGAGGGTGGATAGGCAATATGCGGAGGCACCGGAGGAGGGACTGTACAGGGAAAGGCAAAGGCTACACGTAGAATTTGACTTGCTGACAACGGGTACTGCAGAGGCACAGTGGAGGAAGGCACAGGGTGTACAGTACGAATATGGGGAGAAGGCGAGCAGGTTGCTGGCCCACCAATTGAGGAAAAGGGGAGCAGCGAGGGAAATAGGGGGAGTGAGGGATGAGGAGGGAGAGATGGAGTGGGGAGCGGAGAGAGTGAATGGAGTGTTCAAGGCATTCTATGAAAGATTATATGAAGCTCAGCCCCCGGATGGGAAGGAGAGAATGATGTGTTTTCTGGACCAGCTGGAATTTCCTAAGGTGGAGGAGCAGGAGAGGGTGGGACTGGGAGCACAGATCGAAATGGAGGAAGTAGTGAAAGGAATTAGGAGCATGCAGGCGGGGAAGGCCCCGGGACCGGATGGATTCCCAGTTGAATTTTACAGGAAATATGTGGACTTGCTCGCCCCGCTGCTGATGAGAACCTTTAATGAGGCGAGGGAAAGGGGACAGCTGCCCCCGACTATGTCAGAGGCAACGATATCGCTTCTCCTAAAGAAGGAAAAAGACCCCCTGCAATGCGGGTCCTATCGGCCTATTTCCCTCCTGAACGTAGACGCTAAGATTCTGGTCAAGGTAATGGCAATGAGGATAGAGGATTGTGTCCCGGGGGTGGTCCATGAGGACCAAACTGGGTTTGTGAAGGGGAGACAGCTGAATACGAATATACGGAGGCTGCTCTGGGTAATGATGATGCCCCCACCAGAGGGGGAAGCGGAGATAGTGGTGGCGATGGATGCCGAGAAAGCATTTGATAGAGTGGAGTGGGATTATTTGTGGGAGGTGTTGAGGAGATTTGGCTTTGGAGATGAGTATATTAGATGGGTACAGCTGCTGTATAGGCCCCGATGGCGAGCGTGGTCACGAATGGACGGGGGTCTGCGTATTTTCGGCTCCATAGAGGGACGAGGCAGGGATGTCCTCTGTCCCCATTATTGTTTGCACTGGCGATTGAGCCCCTGGCAATAGCATTGAGGGGTTCCAGGAAGTGGAGGGGAGTACTCAGGGGAGGAGAAGAACACCGGGTATCTCTGTATGCGGACGATTTGTTGTTGTATGTGGCGGACCCGGCGGAGGGGATGCCAGAGATAATGCGGATACTTGGGGAGTTTGGAGAATTTTCAGGATATAAACTGAACATGGGGAAAAGTGAGTTGTTTGTGGTGCATCCAGGGGAGCAGAGCAGAGAAATAGAGGACTTACCGCTGAGGAAGGTAACAAGGGACTTTCGCTACTTGGGGATCCAGATAGCCAAGAATTGGGGTACATTGCATAGGTTAAATTTAACGCGATTGGTGGAACAGATGGAGGAGGACTTCAAGAGATGGGACATGGTATCCCTGTCACTGGCAGGGAGGGTGCAGGCGGTTAAAATGGTGGTCGTCCCGAGATTCCTCTTTGTGTTTCAGTGCCTCCCGGTGGTGATCACGAAGGCTTTTTTCAAAAGGATTGAGAAGAGTATCATGAGTTTTGTGTGGGCCGGGAAGACCCCGAGAGTGAGGAAGGGATTTTTGCAGCGTAGTAGGGATAGGGGGGGACTGGCACTACCGAGCCTAAGTGAGTACTACTGGGCCGCCAATATCTCAATGGTATGTAAGTGGATGGGAGAAGAGGAGGGAGCGGCGTGGAAGAGATTGGAGAGGGCGTCCTGCAGGGGGACTAGCCTACAAGCTATGGTGACGGCGCCGTTGCCGTTCTCACCGAAGAAATACACCACAAGCCCGGTGGTGGTGGCTACGCTGAAAATTTGGGGGCAGTGGAGACGGCATAGGGGAAAGACGGGAGCCTCGGTGTGGTCCCCGATAAGGAATAACCATAGGTTTGCTCCGGGGAGAATGGATGGGGGATTTGGAACATGGCAAAGAGCAGGAGTAACACAATTGAGAGATCTGTTTGTAGATGGGACGTTTGCAAGTCTGGGAGCGCTGACCGAAAAATATGGGTTGCCCCAAGGGAATGCATTCCGGTATATGCAACTGAGGGCTTTTGCGAGGCAACAGGTGAGGGAATTCCCGCAGCTCCCGACGCAGGAGGTGCAGGACAGAGTGATCTCAAAGACATGGGTGGGGGACGGTAAGGTATCAGACATATATAGGGAAATGAGGGACGAGGGGGAGATTATGGTAGATGAGCTGAAAGGGAAATGGGAAGAGGAGCTGGGGGAGGAGATTGAGGAGGGGCTGTGGGCGGATGCCCTAAGTAGGGTAAACTCATCGTCCTCGTGTGCCAGGCTAAGCCTGATACAATTTAAGGTGTTACGCAGGGCGCATATGACTGGAGCACGGCTCAGTAAATTTTTTGGAGTAGAGGATAGGTGTGCGAGATGCTCGAGCAGCCCAGCGAATCACACCCACATGTTCTGGTCATGTCCGGCACTACAGGGGTTTTGGGTGGGGGTGACAAAGGTGCTTTCGAAGGTGGTGGGGGTCCAGGTCGAACCAAGCTGGGGGTTGGCTATATTCGGGGTTGCAGAAGAGCCGGGAGTGCAGGAGGCGAGAGAGGCCGATGTTTTGGCCTTTGCGTCCCTAGTAGCCCGGCGCAGGATATTGCTAATGTGGAAAGAAGCCAAGCCCCCGGGTGTGGAGACCTGGATAATGACATGGCAGGGTTTATAAAGCTGGAACGGATTAATTTCGTCCTAAGGGGATCGGCTCAAGGGTTCACCAGGCGGTGGCAACCGTTCGTCGAATACCTCACAGAAAGATAGAGGGAATGGAAAAGAAGAAGACAGCAGCAGCAACCCAGGGGGGGGGGGGGGGGGGGGGAGGAGGAACCAGAAGGACTCTCAGGGATGTTAGTGTATAAGTATAATATGTATAGGTTGTTGTTATAGGTAATTGTATACTGGACTGCTGAATTGTATTTTTGGAGAGTATTTATTTGGGACAAGGCAGTTGCCATTTAGTTTTGTTTTTTAATTTTGTTGTTGTTTATATATTATTTATTTCTTGTTTAAAAAACTGGCCATTGTTATTTATATTGTTATATTACTGTGTAAAAGATACACAATGTACTGTTATGGTTGGCCAAAAATTTTGAATAAAATATATATATTTTTTAAAACTTGGAGTTGGGGCAGAAGGTGGCATGTGTGAATGTTACCATGGACACGGGACCTCATCTCCATGGAGGCTGGAGAAGCTGGGGTGTTCAGGGAGCAGAAAACGAAGAGAGATTTTCAACGGGGGGGGATGAGTGTTTGATCTGAACTGGCAAACGCTGCCTAAAGTGACAGTGGAAGTAGTTTCAATGTCAACTTCAAAATGGGAGTTCTGTAAATACATGAAAAGGAGAAATTGCAAGGCTATGGGGAAGAATATTGGGGGGGAGGGGGGGGGGGGGGGGGGGGAAGTGTGACTAACTGGATAGTTCCTTCACAGAGGCAGTACAAGTACGATGGGCTGAATGGCCTACCACTTCTTAACCTCCAAGCAGATGAATTTAGTAATGTGGCACCCTGTAGGATCAATGCAGCAGCAGCACCCAGTCCGCTGTTAGTGTGCAATGTCAAATAAATCTGCACAGTAAGCTTCCAGTGCAATAAAGCAAAGATTCACCAGCAATTAATTGGTGCATAAATATAAAACTCTGCTGTAAATATAAATACCACATTATCAGCAGTTGTATTACAACACCAGGCACTGCAATAGGCCAAAATAAGAATCACGCACAATAAAAGCGTAATAAATGCATAAACTGTTAAATATTGCAGAGTTTACAATATTAACAGTGTTACTGCAATCAGGTGCTGAAACGCACACAGGACCCGAGCAAGAAAGCGATGATTCCATCTACCACACTCTGCAATCCTGAAAAATGCCCAAAGCAAATTCAATTGGCCATCTGCTATATTGGGGGGGCTTTTAAAATATCTACATTTCCTCCCCCCCGCCATCACCTCCATTCCTTTTTGCTTTTCCAATGATTTCCTCAAGTCAGTGAAGCTCATCCATGTTATTGCTACTTTCAGATTTAACCACTTTATGGTCTCACGGCTGGCTTAACGTAAATCCAAATTCTGTGTCCCCCCCCCCCCCTCCATCGGTCGGGTGTTCGCTGACCAAGTTGGAACCCAGCCTGACAACGCCTCAAAGTTCTCATCTTTGTTTTCAAATCCTGGCCGCATCCTTCTCTCTACATCTGTAATATCCCATAGCCCCAAAACCCACTGTGCTCCTCCCATTCTGGTCTCCCGCACGCCCCAGATTTTATTCGCTCCACCACTGGTGGATGTGCCATCAGCTATCTGGGCCCCAAGTTCTGGAATTCCTGCCCTAAACATTTCTGTCTGTCTCTCTCTCTCTCCTTTAAGACATTCATCACAACTATTTTGCAAAGCTGGGCTAATTCCTCATTATGTATTTTAACATAGGAACATAAGAACTAGGTTATAATTTTGGTGTCAGGTGTCTGATAACACTGCTGAGAAACACCCTGGGGTATTTTCGGTAAGTTGAGGGTAGGATAGGGTGCAGGCAGCAGAGTGTTGGAGGGGACAGGTTTCCAGGCCGACCAGGAGAGCACTGGAATAGTCAAGCTGGGAGGTAACAAAAGAATGGCCGAGGGTTTCAGTAGCAGACGAGCTGAGGCGGGGACAGATTCTGGTGATGCTCTGGAGATGGAGGTCAGCGGTCTCAGTGGTTGGGCAGGTACAGGGATAGAAGGCCAGTTTAAGTTCAATAGGGCCACACTCATCACTTCCAGAAACCCAGCTAGCGTCCATCGTCCATTTCGTACAAGCCTCTCCTTTCCATCCCCATTATTAAGGAGCTATTATAGGCAAAATAATGTTTTCTAAACAGACCACAGTGAACAGAAACTGAGAGAAACAAAGATAGCTGGAACAAGGATGAAATGCAATGTCGGCAGAATTTAGTTATCAGAATCTTGATAAGGATCATTGAGTGCATAATTCTTAGGAATTTTCTAGATCTATCAGCACAGGGCATGACTTAATTAGCTAGGAAGCACTTAACAAAAACGCTTTATATAGCTCATCTGAATTTCCTCCTTTATCTGCTGTTAGAATTATGAGGAGTGATTCACCAAACAGCGGCGGTGAATCATGTGCAAAGCGGGACTCTATTCTACTTTGGTGTCCCTGACATCCACTCAGTCCTTGCAGAGATACTAATGGCAAGAGCTTACTAATCACCACTGGCACAGGGCCTGACACACTGCAGTCTTCCCTCGCAGCACGATGAAGTAGTCCTTCGCTGCCTCAGTTGACTCCGAGGGAATTAATGACTGAAGTATCACTAAAATGCTAATGGTCAGTAATTCGAACACTTTACAGGACAATTTTGCATTGAAAATGTTCTGCCATAGCTGGCAACATTTCAATTATGCTGATTATATTCTCAGCAATGATTAACTATTGGCACTCATGAGAAGAGGTTAACAGTCCGTCTAACAGGCAATTTGTGTTTTTAGAACATTTGATAACTAAATTTGCAACTTCAGTATTTTCTTATCAGCCTGGAGGTTGCTTACAATGTACATTCTACATTTACTGATAGTAAGGTCGGCTGGAAAAATAGATATTACTCCCGTCAATATTGCAGTTATAATGCTCCAATACTGGTGAATCGTAGTTCAGCACTGAGGGAGCACTACACTGCTGGCAGTGTTATCCTTTGAGTAACACATTAAACCAGGGCCCCCCCACTACTCTCTCAGGTGGATGTAAAAGATATCAGTGGACAATTTTGAAGAGAAGGGAGTTCTCTCTCACTAAATTCTGCCGACATTGCATTTCTTCCTTGCTTCAGCTCCCTAGGTTTCTCTCAGTTTCTGCTCACTGTCAGTTGTAGAAAACATTGTTTGCCCGTAATAGCTCCTTAATAATGGAGTTGGAGAGGATAGGGTGGGGGTGAGTTTTAAGACCGTAAGACCATAAGATATGGGAGCAGAATTAGACCCATCTAGTCTGCTCCGCCATTCAATCATGGCTGACATTTTTCTCATCCCTATTCTCCTCCTGCCTTCTCCTCTAAGAAAAGATTGTCTGGTCATCATCGCATTGCTGTTTGAATGAGCTTTCCGCGTGGAAACTGACTGTCGCATTTCCTACATTATAACAGTGACCACACTTCAAAAATACTTTGAAGTAGAAGTTGGAAAGGGCTTTGGGATATCCTGAGGTTGTGAAAGGTGCTGTTAGAAGGAATGGACTTTCCTCCTCCCAGAGAACCTCATTATTCCAAAATACAACGTAAACCACTACAACTGGCATGAATTTCTTGCCACGTTACGACACGGGAACAAGCACAGTAGAACACACCAAACATTACCCGAGCATGAAGATTCCAGCAAAGCAAATAGCTGTAAGCAGTGACTGAAGGGCAAAATTCACGCAGACAGCAACAAATGACTCTTCATACTGAAAACTGTCATACGTTTTAGTTACCTTTGTATGAAGAGTCAAAAGTCCTGTTCCTTTTCACCAAACACCATTTATTTCACTTCCATAGCCTCTGCACAAAACTCTAACAACACATCACCTGACACAAGGGCCACCTGAAGCCCCTTTACATATCAGTGTCAATCATTGGATACTTAACATAAATGAGACAACTAATTGCAACGTCTTTTAATGCATTACTGAACTCTTAAACCATTACTTAACAGTCTCCCCTTCCTTGGAGAAAAAAATAATTAGGTGAAAACAAAATTTAAAGAAACTCAAAAACACACACGCAATTTCCCCCCTTCTTTTTTTTTCAAATTTTTTTTTGGAGGAAAAAAAAAGTCACAGAATTGGGCGCCCTTCATTAACAATATCCAAAAGTAACATTTCTGTCAATATCAGAGATATATATAAAAGGCCATATCCACCGCCTCTACAAAGCTTAACGTCTCAGCAGCCAAAGTGCTTTCGACGACTTTCCTTAATTTCTTTGTTTCCCACACAAGAGGACAACATTTACCATTGTTCCCCAAGAGGAAATTATAAAACCTTCTGGGCTTGATTGGCATTTAAAAAAAAATATATTTTATTAAAGTTTTCAAACAGAATTTTTCCCCCTTACAAATCAACATAAAAGTAACACACTAGCTGATAAGTAACATTATTTAAATAAAATAGTGAGCTAACAAAGTGACAACAACAAAAAAAAGTTTTTTAGTGCTCCCACCCCTCCCCCCTTCCCCCCCCCTCTGGGCTGCTGCTGCTGACGATCTATTTTCCCTTAACGTTCCGCGAGATAGTCAAGGAACGGTTGCCACCGTCTGGAGAACCCCTGAGCCGATCCTCTCAGCGCAAATTTCATTCATTCCAGTTTTATGAACCCTGCCATATCGTTTATCCAGGCCTCCACGCTGGGGGGTTTCGCTTCCTTCCACATAAGTAGGATCCTTCGCCGGGCTATTAGGGACGCAAAGGCCAGAATATCGGCCTCTTTCGCCTCCTGCACTCCCGCTACCCCAAATATAGCTAACCCCCAGCCTGGCTTGACACGGACCTTCACCACCTTTGAGATCACCTTTGCCACTCCCCTCCAGTACTCATCCAGTGCCGGACATGACCAGAACTGTGCTGCAGGAACCCCCTCCTTACCCTCGGGGTCTTCCCTGGACACAAAACTCAGAACGCTCCTGTCTATTTTCTTGAAAAAGGCCTTCGTGATCAGAATGGGGAGACATTGAAACACAAAAAGAAACCTTGGGAGGACCATCATTTTTACCGCCTGCACTCTACCCGCCAGTGAGAGCGGCAGCATATCCCACCTCTTGAAATCCTCCTCCATCTGCTCCACCAGCCGCGTCAGATTGAGTTTGTGTAGAGTTCCCCAGCTCCTAGCTACCTGAATCCCCAAATATCGGAAGCTCCTTTCCACTCTCCTTAGCGGCTGGGCATCTATTCCTCTTCCCTGATCCCCAGGGTGTATTTCGAAAAGCTCGCTCTTCCCCATATTTAGCCTATATCCCGAAAAATCTCCAAACCCCCTCAATATCTGCATAACCTCTGTCATCCCCTCTACAGGATCCGCCACATATAGCAGTAGGTCACCTGCGTAGAGTGACACTCGATGTTCCTCCCCCCCTCTAACCACCCCCCTCCATTTCTTAGAGTCTCTCAACGCTATGGCCAGTGGTTCAATTGCTAACGCGAACAGTAATGGGGACAGGGGGCACCCCTGCCTTGTTTCCCTATGTAACCGAAAATACTCCGATCTTTGCCGATTTGTGACCACACTTGCCACTGGGGCCCCATATAGGAGTCTGACCCAACTGACAAACCCCTCCCCGAACCCAAACCTCCTCAACACCTCCCATAAATACTCCCACTCTACCCTATCGAATGCCTTCTCTGCATCCATCGCCACCACAATCTCTGCCTCCCCCTCCGCTGGGGGCATCATTATCACCCCTAACAGCCGTCGCATGTTGACATTCAGTTGTCTCCCCTTTACAAACCCTGTCTGGTCTTCATGCACCACCCCCGGGACGCAACCCTATATCCTCGTCGCCAGCACTTTTGCCAGCAGTTTGGCGTCTACATTTAGGAGTGAGATAGGCCTATATGACCCGCATTGCAGCGGATCTTTATCCCGCTTCAGGATTAGTGATATCGTCGCCTCCGACATTGTCGGGGGTCGTGTCCCCCCTTCTCTGGCCTCGTTAAAGGTTCTTGCCAGCAAGAACAAGTCCACATATTTCCTGTAAAATTCCACCGGGAACCCGTCTGGTCCAGGGGCCTTCCCTGCCTGCATGTTCCCCAGCCCTTTAGTCACCTCATCCACCTCAATTGGCGCCCCAAGACCTGCCACCTCCTGCTCCTCCACCCTCGGGAACCTTAGTTGGACCAGAAACTGTTGCATTCCCTCTTTTCCCTCCGGGGGTTGGGACCTATATAGCCTCTCATAAAAGCTCTTAAACACCTCATTTACCTTCCCTGCTCTCCGCTCCGTAGTTCCCGTTTCATCCCTGACTCCCCCAATTTCCCTCGCCGCTATCCTCTTGCGAAGTTGGTGGGCCAGCAGCCGGCTCGCCTTTTCCCCATATTCCCCTGTGCCTTCCTCCACTGTGCCTCTGCCTTTCCTGTGGTCAGCAGGTCAAACTCCGTCTGAAGTCTTCGCCTTTCTCTATATAGTCCTTCGTCCGGGGCCTCCGCATATCTTTTATCCACCCTCAAAATCTCCCCCACTAATCTCTCCCTTTCTTTGCCCTCTTTTTTCTCCTTGTAAACCCTAATGGAGATCAACTCTCCCCTAATCACCACCTTCAGCGCTTCCCATACTACCCCCACCTGGATCTCACCATCATCATTGGCCTCCAGGTACCTCTCAATACACCCCCGCACCCTTCCGCAGACCCCCTCATCCTCAAATAATCCCACATCCAGTCGCCAGGGTGGGTGCTGCTCCCTCTCCTCCTAATTACAGATCCACCCAGTGCGGGGCATGGTCTGAAACGGCTATGGCCGAATACTCCGTTCCTGCCACCTTCGAGATCAGTGCCCTGCTCATAACGAAGAAATCTATTCGGGAGTATACCTTGTGGACGTGGGAAAAAAGGATAACTCTTTGGCCAACGGCCTAGCAAATCTCCACGGATCCACTCCCCCCATTTGCTCCATGAACCCCCTAAGCACCTTGGCCGCTGCCGGCCTTCTTCCGGTCCTGGATCTAGACCGATCTAGCCCTGGATCCAGCACAGTAATGAAATCCCCCCCATTACCAGGCTTCCCATCTCCAGGTCCGGGATACGTCCCAGCATCTGCTTCATAAATCCCACGTGATCCCATTTCGGGGCATATACAATTACCAGCACGACCTCCTTTCCCTGCACTCTACCACTCACCATCACATATCTACCCCCGTTGTCCACCACTATATTCCTAGCCTCGAACGACACCCGTTTCCCCACCAATATCGCCACCCCCCTATTTTTCGCGTCCAACCCTGAGTGGAACACCTGTCCCACTCATCCTTTCCTTAACCTAACCTGATCCGCCACCTTCAGGTGCGTCTCCTGAAGCATGACCACATCTGCCTTCAGTCTTTTTAAGTGCGCGAACATTCGGGCCCTCTTAATCGGCCCATTTAAGCCTCTCACATTCCATGTGATCAGCCGGATTGGCACCCTCCCCCCCGACTAGCCATCCCCTGTTCTGGGCCAGCCACCCGTCCGGGTCCCGCGCACCCACCCGTCCCCCAGGCAGCGCCTTCCCGTCCCGACCACCTCTTTTGCCAGCTCCCACTCGCTCCCAGCAGCAGCAACCCAGTTGATCCCCCCCCCCCCCCCCCCAACCCCCCCCCCCCCCCGGCTAGATCCCCATCTAGCATGGTTACTCCCCCCATGATGCTTCCGAAAGTCAGCTAACTCTAACTGACCCCGGCTTCCCCCGTTCTCTCCTGGACCCCCCTGTGCGCGGAACTCTCTTCCTTCCTGCGCCTATCTTCCCGCCATCATCTCCCTAGCGCGGGAAAAGCCCCGTGCTTTCCTGGATCGGCCCCGCCCCCTATGGTGCAGCTCCCCCATTCCCCCTCTCAGTCCCTTTTTCCACCAGCGCCCACATTTCTCAGTGTCCCCCCCTCAAGAGGAGAAAAAATCCCCGTCTATTGTCTTGATACTATGAACCTCCCATTCCCCAATTTAAATTTCTGTACATCAACCTCGTTGTCTCCCCCCCCAACATCAATCCCTCAGTTCTGGTCCAGTTTCTCTTATTGGATGAAGGTCCATGCCTCATCCGACGTTTCAAAGTAGTAGTGCTTGCCCTGGTGCGTGACCCACAATCACGCCGGCTGCAGCATCCCTTATTTTATTTTCTTCCTGTGAAGCACCGCCTTGGCCCGAGTGAAGCTCGCCCTCCTCACCACCTCCGCGCTCCAGTCTTGATACACTCGTATCACCGCATTCTCCCACCTGCTCCTCCGTACCTTCTTGGCCCAGCTCAAGACAGCCTCTCTGTCCGTGAAGCGGTGGAATCTCACCACTATCGCCCTTGGTAGTTCTCCAGCCTTTGGTCTTCTCACAAGGACCCGGTGAGCCCCTTCCACCTCCAGGGGGCCCGAGGGGGCCTCAGCTCCCATTAGCGTATGGAGCATTGTGCTCACATAAGCCCCAACGTCAGCTTCCTCCATTCCTTCGGGGAGACCCAGAATCCGGAGGTTCTTCCTCCTCGAGCTCTTCTCCAGGACTTCGAGCCTTTCAATACACCTCTTATGTAGCGCCTCATGCGTCTCCATTTTTACCACTAGGCCCTGTATCTCATCCTCGTTTTCGGCTGCCTTTGCCTTCACCCCACAGAGCTCTATCGCCTGGGCCTTTTGTGTTTCTTTTAGCCCATCGATTGCCAATAACATCGGTGCCAGCACCTCCTTCTTTAGTTCCTCCACACACCGTCGGAGGAATTACTGCTGGTCCGGGCCCCATGTCGCCTGGGCTCCATCCGCCGCCATCTTGCTTCTTCCTTCTCTTCTCTGCCGCTGCTCCAGAGGATCCTTCGCAATCTGGCCACTACCACCGGTCCTTTCCATACACACCCTGGGGGGACACCTTCCTTCGTCACCCCACACTGGGTTTGGTCTGAAAAAATTTCCGTTGGGGCTCCCGAAAAGAGCCCAAAAGTCCGTTAGAACGGGAGCTGCCGAAACGTGCGGCTTAGCAGTGCATCGCCGCAACCGGAAGTCCCTTGTTTTTCATTTTAACGCATCACTATGAACAATGAATTTCAAGTGCCTAAGGTTACCTAAAACCGGGAACCTCAAAACACACTCCTGCATTTTTAGTTTGGCCGACGCTTTATTTGCTCTTATTATGTCTTCCACTTTGGGATCATTCATTTTTGTACTCAACTCTAAGACATCAAAACTCACGTACGGTCTAGTCTGTCTACCTAACCAATTCAGTTGCCCAATTAAACTTTGCAGTTGCTCTTTTTTCATCTTTGAAACCTTGCATCTTTTTGAAAACCCGGCCACGACTAATTGCTTTTGGGCTGATGCTTTCCAAATAAGATTGCCGACGTAAAGTTGCCCCTAACTTAGTCTGTCCAATTTCCAGTCCAATATATTTAAATGCACCGGAAGACTGACTTCCAACCCTGAATTCTTTCCTCAAACCAGAGATTACAATAGCTTCAAAATCACTAGTCCCACCCCACAAAATTATTTGACATGCATCATAAAGATGCCAGAAAGGTTCCCTTTATACTGCCAGTAAAACATTACCGGATCTACTTTCAACTGGTAACAGCCTAACTTTAACAAAACTGACCTTACCGAAAAATACCAGACTCTAGATGCAACATTTAAATCACATACACATTTGTTCAACTTCCAGAGTACCCCTTCTGTGTTAGCTGCTTCTTTAGGAGGATGGAGAAAAATCTCCATCTCTGGAGCTGATGCCCCTGCAAGAAGGCAGCTTTCAGATCTATAGATTTGCATTCCCATGCCTTTGTGGCTAAAAGGAGATCTTTAAAATTAACCTTTCCTGCTGTAGGTGAATCTACCCTTAAATCCTGATCTTCTAAGCTTTCTTCAAATCTCCTTGCCACAAGCCTGGCCTTTGCCTTATAAGTTCCATCCGGAAGAACCTTTTCCGTGCAAATCCATCTGTGGGACAGAGCTCTTTGTCCCCAAAAGGTACTTCCGTGTATACCCTAAATTCACTCCAACTATGCAATTCTTGCTGTTTAGCATCTTTGAAAACTTTTCATATAATTTATTGGAAACCACCAAAATCTCACGTGCATGTGGGCTTCTACTCTTATTAGTATTCGTAGTCTTACTCATATTCCGAGACCTTGATAAACTACATCCCCTCTCCCGCCTGTTAACTTGTTCTATACTGCTACTGCTTGATCTTTCCTATCTGCTGTGGGATGTCCTTTCAAAATTCTCGACCTTTTCCTGCAGACCTGTTCACTAACCGATGTACTATCTGAACTGGCACTGTGTTTCTGTGACCTCCATTTTTGAACTTTGTGTTCCCAATCCATTGTCTTAACTCCCTCCCCTGAATGTTGTACATTCAACCAATGTTAT
The DNA here is from genome assembly GCF_047496885.1 of Scyliorhinus torazame. Classification (NCBI taxonomy): domain Eukaryota; kingdom Metazoa; phylum Chordata; class Chondrichthyes; order Carcharhiniformes; family Scyliorhinidae; genus Scyliorhinus; species Scyliorhinus torazame. Next base: position 11,404,738 of record NC_092721.1, on the reverse strand, counting down.
ACTTTCCAATGGCCTTCCCTCCCTGCTCTAATAACAGTTGCATCCTTCCATTGACTAGACCCTTCAGGCAAGTATGTCACCTTTGTACCAACTTTTGGTAGTTGCCTTTCGGAAAAATGGCCGTATCCCAGAACTTAAGGTCTGCAGCCACAATGTTGTTAAAATCCCTGGCCAAAGGTAGGGTTATTATCGGTCGTACTGGTGTCCTTCTATACTTTCTACAAACTTCACAGCAATCACTAACCTGTTCTATCAGTTTAGTATAGTCTTCATCCCTTACCCCTGCATCCTTTAATACATTTTTTAGCCTCCGAGGAGACGGATGTGCAAATTGCCTATGCAATTTTAATACAACAAACTTTTTATCAGCAAAAGTCCCATTTTCGACTGCCATTAACACATCCTTAACAACTGTACTTGAAATATTATTTGTCAGTAATGGAATACAATAGTGTCCCGACTGTGTAAATTGTAAGTCCACTGTCTTTCCAAAAACTGTTGCCTTATCCTGTTCCATATCCAGTTTCATGTGTGCTTTCTTCATCGACGGTCTGCGCAAAAGCAAAGGTATCTTATTTGATACAACATCCGTGCTAATGAAATGATTCACTCCGGCAATATTGCAAGGGATCACCACTCTTTTCAGCGACTTCAGAGTATTATCATCCCCAAACCTGAAACTTGTGGAACTTTCAAATTCCTTAACCTTGTTACGATTTTCAGCATTCAAGGAGTCCAGGTAACATTTTAACCAGTCAATTCCACACACAGTAGATGTGCAGCCACTGTCCAATACAGCACAGTTGAAGGATTCTGCAACCAACACCCTCATTACCGGCGTAAAAACTGCTTGTTAATAGGACAATATCTTCTCTCTGAACACTATCTTTTTCCTCTTCTGACTCTTCCGTGTCATGTGTCGCTTCAAACACTCGATCATAATGTTTTCGACAGTTGAAGACATAATGGTATTGAGAGTCACATTGAAAACATCGATTTATCATGCCCCGTGCATTTCTGGGGTTCATCTTCCTATTGTAAGTTCTAACTGGGTTTCTGTCTTCATAATTTCCTTGTCTCGATCTCCTTCTATAGTCTTGGGCCCTGTTCGTAGCCGTACAATTTCGCCATCCTATTAGTAGTGTATCTTCCATATTCTGCTTTATAGCAGACTGACCTATTTGAGTCATCAGAGCCATCGGAATCGAATGTTTCCCCAGAAACTTCTTTAAAGCTTTTGTCATCTGATCGAATAAGGTATCCTCATCCGTAAACTGAACTTCTGTCAAAACCAGTAGCCTATCCATGTTACTCACTCTAGCACAGTCAAGTAATTTAAAGGCCAACGCAGACTGTGGAAATTCCAGGTTGTGTTTCTGCAGCCTTTTATATAGTCTGCCAAATTCCATTATATAGTCTTCCATGGAGAATTCCTCTATTTTCCGGAACTTATGAAATTCCGACCATGCTTCATACGCACTTAACAAGCCATCTTTCTTGTAAATCTTATCCATATATTGTAATAGAGTCTCCAGACCTTCTTCTGAGTCTAACTCTTCTAATTCCAGTTCAGAAAGCACTTTGTTTTGGATTTTACTGTCATAAGGTAGAGAAAGAGCCAATACTTTACCTTGTTTTCTCTTTCCCAAGGCAGTTACCTTAGTCCACATAACTACTGCACTTCTCCATTGGTTGTACGGTCCCCTTGTATCTTTCAAACCTTCACATTTGCACAGCAACCATCCTCTGCTACCATTGTCTTCATAACGGTTTTAGTTACCGTTGTATGAAGAGTCAAAAGTCCTGTTCCTTTTCACCAAACACCATTTATTTCACTTCCACAGCCTCTGCACAAAACTCTAACAACACATCTCCTGCCACAAGGGCCACCTGAAGCCCCTTTACATATCAGTGTCAATCATTGGATACTTAACATAATCCATGCTGTAAACTTCTATGATTCTATAAGTGCGGGCAACTGGGACTAGCTTAATGGTAAAAACTGGGCGGCATGGACTGGTTGGGCCGAAGGGCCTGTTTCCATGCTGTAAACTTCTATGATTCTATGAAATGAGATAACTAATTGCAATGTCTCTTAATGCATTACTGAACTTTTAACCCATTACTTAACAAAAACTGCCACGTTAAAAGTTATGATACGGCCCAGGTTAACTCACTTCATTGTAGTGGACGTCCTGCATTCCTACATCCTCCATCATTGCTGCCTCCTCATCTATGTTGGGTGTGATCATCTTGAAAGCGGTGCAGCCTTGTTTAAATATGCCTGGGAAAAAACAAGTGCAATATGATAATACATTTGCCCGAATTGCTCTTCTTGGTATCATCTATGTTTCGTATATCGTATTTGTAAGCAGTAGTAACCTCCAACACTTGCGAATCTGATTACACTGCTCGAGATATCACCTGCCCTCTCAGGTGGTCAGAACCTGTTCTTTTCCCCCTCATGTGTTTATCTAGTTCCCTCTTAACTGTGTCTAAACTATTCACCTCACCAATCCCGGGGATAGCAAGTTCCATATTCTCACCATTCCCCGGGTAAAGGTGTTTCTCCTGAATTCCTGATTGGATTTATTAGTGATTATCTGATATTGATCACCCCTAGCTTTGGTCTCTCCTCGCTGACAAGTGGAAACATCTTCACTACGTCTACCTGATCAAACCAGTCATAATTTTAAAGAACTCTATCAGGTCATCCCTAAGTCACCTCTTTCCCAGAGTGAAGATTCCGGCCTGTTTTATTATCCCTGATGATTAGAAACTCTCAATTCTGGTATCTTCCGAGTGGATTCTTACAATGCCTGGTTTAGATCTCAAGATTATGGAACCAAGTCCAAAGGGATAAATTGCACTGCAAACAAAAGTCAGTAAATAACAGTTCAAACATTTTCGCCTAAGTTTTGTTTGGTGTTGCTCATAAAAATTAAGAAACAGTATAAAGGAAGGGATTCAATCACAGCGAGAATTGGAAAGCAGGTTTCAGCAGTCAAAGTTTGGAGAACCATTTGTAAATCCAATATGGTTTCATTAAGAGTGTGCATGGAGCAGCACTTTCTTATCCGAGGGAACTTTGCAGTCAACAAATATGGCATAACCAAACTTGTCACCACTGACAATAAAACAACAGCAATAATTTGCATTTATTTATTATTTATTTTTTTATTAAAATAATATTTTATTGAAAATTTTTGGTCAACCAACACAGTACATTGTGCATCCTTTACACAACATTGTAACAAAACAGATAATAATGACCTTTTTAAATTTAAACAAAAACAACAACAAATAAATAAATATTAAATAACAAAAAATAAAAACTAGCCCTAATTGGCAACTGCCTTGTCTCAGGCCACCCCCCCCCCCCCATCCCCCCCATCCCCCCCCCCCCCCCCAAGTCCTGGGCCGCTGCTGCTGCCTTCTTTGTTCTCCCCTATCTATCTTTCCGCAAGATATTCGACGAACGGTTGCCACCGCCTAGTAAACCCTTGAGCCGACCCCCTTAGGACGAACTTAATCCGCTCTAACTTTATGAACCCCGCCATATCATTTATCCAGGTCTCCACCCCCGGGGGCTTGGCTTCTTTCCACATTAGCAATATTCTGCGCCGGGCTACTAGGGACGCAAAGGCCAAAACATCGGCCTCTTTCGCCTCCTGCACTCCCGGCTCTTGTGCAACCCCAAATATAGCCAACCCCCAGCTTGGTTCGACCCGGACTCCTACTACTTTCGAAAGCACCTTTGTCACCCCCATCCAAAACCCCTGTAGTGCCGGGCATGACCAAAACATATGGGTATGATTCGCTGGGCTTCTCGAGCACCTCGCACACCTATCCTCCACCCCAAAAAAATTACTGAGCCGTGTTCCAGTCATATGTGCCCTGTGTAATACCTTAAACTGAATCAGGCTTAGCCTGGCGCATGAGGACGACGAGTTTACCCTGTTTAGGGCATCTGCCCACATCCCCTCCTCAATCTCCTCCCCTAGCTCTTCTTCCCATTTCCCTTTTAGTTCGTCCATCATAGTCTCCCCTTCGTCTCTCATTTCCCTATATATATCCGACACCTTACCGTCCCCCACCCATTTCTTTGAGATGACTCTGTCCTGCACCTCTTGTGTCGGGAGCTGCGGGAATTCCCTCACCTGTTGCCTCGCAAAAGCCCTCAATTGCATGTACCTGAATGCATTCCCTTGGGGCAACCCATATTTCTCGGTCAGCACTCCCAGACTCGCAAACTTCCCATCCACAAATAGATCTTTCAATTGCGTTATACCTGCTCTTTGCCACATTCCATATCCCCCATCCATTCCCCCCGGGGCAAACCTATGGTTGTTTCTTATCGGGGACCCCCCCAGTGCTCCGGTCTTTCCCCTATGTCGTCTCCACTGTCCCCAAATCTTCAGTGTAGCTACCACCACCGGACTCGTGGTATAGTTCCTTGGTGAGAACGGCAATGGGGCTGTCACCATAGCCTGCAGGCTGGTCCCCCTACAGGACGCCCTCTCTAATCTCTTCCACGCCGCTCCTTCCTCCTCTCCCATCCACTTACTCACCATTGAAATATTAGCGGCCCAATAATACTCACTTAGGCTCGGTAGTGCCAGCCCCCCCCTATCCCTACTACGCTGTAAGAATCCCTTCCTCACTCTCGGAGTCTTCCCGGCCCAAACAAAACCCATGATACTCTTTTCTATCCTTTTGAAAAAAGCCTTCGTGATCACCACCGGGAGACACTGAAACACAAAGAGGAATCTCGGGAGGACCACCATCTTAACCGCCTGCACCCTCCCTGCCATTGACAATGCTACCATATCCCATCTCTTGAAATCTTCCTCCATCTGTTCCACCAACCGCGTCAAATTTAGCCTGTGCAATGTGCCCCAATTCTTAGCTATCTGGATCCCCAGGTAACGAAAGTCTCTTGTTACCTTCCTCAACGGTAGGTCTTCTATTTCTCTACTCTGCTCCCCTGGATGCACCACAAACATCTCACTCTTCCCCATGTTCAATTTATACCCTGAAAAATCCCCAAACTCCCCAAGTATCCGCATTATTTCTGGCATCCCCTCCGCTGGATCCGCCACATATAGTAGCAGATCATCCGCATATAAAGATACCCGGTGTTCTTCTCCTCCCCTAAGTATTCCCCTCCATCCCTTGGAACCTCTCAGCGCTATCGCCAGGGGCTCAATCGCCAGTGCAAACAGTAATGGGGACAGAGGACATCCCTGCCTTGTCCCTCTATGGAGCCGAAAATATGCCGATCCCCGTCCATTCGTGACCACACTCGCCACTGGGGCCCTATACAACAGCTGCACCCATCTAACATACCCCTCTCCGAACCCAAATCTCCTCAACACCTCCCACAGATAATCCCACTCCACTCTATCAAATGCTTTCTCGGCATCCATCGCCACTACTATCTCCGTTTCACCCTCTGGTGGGGCCATCATCATTACCCCTAACAACCTCCGTATGTTCGTGTTCAGCTGTCTCCCCTTCACAAACCCAGTTTGGTCCTCATGAACCACCCCCGGGACACATTCCTCTATTCTCATTGCCATTACCTTGGCCAAGACCTTGGCACCTACATTGAGGAGGGAGATTGGTCTGTAGGACCCGCATTGTAGCGGATCCTTTTCCTTCTTTAAAAGAAGCGATATCGTTGCTTCTGACATAGTCGGGGGCAGTTGTCCCCTTTCCTTTGCCTCGTTAAAGGTCCTCGTCAGTAGCGGGGCGAGCAAGTCCAAATATTTTCTGTAAAATTCAACTGGGAATCCGTCCGGTCCCGGGGCCTTTCCCGTCTGCATGTTCCTAATTCCTTTCACCACTTCTTCTACCGTGATCTGTGCTCCCAATCCCATCCTTTCCTGCTCTTCCACCTTGGGAATTTCCAGCCGATCCAAAAATTCCATCATTCTCTCCCTCCCATCCGGGGGTTGAGCTTCATACAATTTTTTATAAAATGTCTTAAACACTTCATTCACTCTCTCCGCTCCCCGCTCCGTCTCTCCATCTTCGTCTCTCACCCCCCCTATTTCCCTCGCTGCTCCCCTTTTCCTCAATTGGTGTGCCAGCAATCTGCTCGCCTTCTCTCCATATTCATACTGTACACCCTGCGCCTTCCTCCACTGTGCCTCTGCAGTGCCTGTGGTCAGCAAGTCAAATTCCACATGCAGCCTTTGCCTTTCCCTATACAGTCCCTCCTCCGGTGCTTCCGCATACTGTCTGTCCACCCTCAAAAGTTCTTGCAACAACCGCTCCCGTTCCTTACTCTCCTGCTTCCCTTTATGTGTCCTTATTGATATCAGCTCCCCCCTAACCACCGCCTTCAACGCCTCCCAGACCACTCCCACCTGAACCTCCCCATTGTCATTGAGTTCCAAGTACTTTTCAATGCATCCCTTAAGCACACCCCCTCATCCGCCATTAGTCCCATGTCCATTCTCCAGGGTGGTCGTCCTCTTGTTTCCTCCCCTATCTCCAAGTCTACCCAGTGTGGGGCATGATCCGAAATGGCTATAGCCGTATATTCCGTTCCCCTCACCCTCGGGATCAATGCCCTACCCAACACAAAAAAGTCTATGCGTGAATAGACTTTATGGACATAGGAGAAAAACGAGAACTCCTTATTCCTAGGTCTACTGAATCTCCACGGGTCCACCCCTCCCATCTGCTCCATAAAATCCTTAAGCACCTTGGCTGCTGCCGGCCTCCTACCAGTCCTGGACTTCGACCTATCCAGCCTTGGTTCCAACACCGTGTTAAAGTCTCCCCCCATTATCAGCTTTCCGGTCTCTAGGTCTGGGATGCGTCCTAGCATTCGCCTCATAAAATTGGCATCGTCCCAATTCGGGGCATACACGTTTACCAACACCACCATCTCTCCCTGTAATTTGCCACTCACCATCACGTATCTGCCCCCGTTATCCGCCACTATAGTCTTTGCCTCGAACATTACCCGCTTCCCCACTAATATAGCCACCCCCCTGTTTTTCGCATCCAGCCCCGAATGGAACACCTGCCCTACCCATCCTTTGCGCAACCTAACCTGATCTATCAGTTTCAGGTGCGTTTCCTGTAACATGGCCACATCTGCTTTAAGTTTCTTAAGGTGTGCGAGTACTCATGCCCTCTTTATCGGCCCGTTAAGCCCCCTCACGTTCCACGTGATCAGCCGAGTTGGGGGGCTTCCCAACCCCCCCCTTGCCGGTTAGCCATCATCTTTTTCCAGCTTCTCGCCCAGTTCCCACGCAGCTGTATTTCTCCCAGACGGTGCCCCCCCGCCCATCCTTTCCCGTACCCACTCCCCCCTTTCCCCAGCAGCAGCAACCCAGTAATTCCCCCCTCCCCCCCCCCCCCCCGCTAGCGTAATTACTCCCCCCATGTTGCTCCCAGAAGTCAGCAAACTCTGGCTGACCTCGGCTTCCCCCCGTGATCACGGCTCGCCCCGTGCGGCGCCCCCTCCTTCCTGCTTCTCTATTCCCGCCATAATTATCATAGCGCGGGAACCAAGCCCGCGCCTCTCCCTCGGCCCCGCCTCCCATGGCCAACGCCCCATCTCCTCTCCCTCCCCACCTCCCCCCATCACCACCTGTGGGAGAAAGAAAAGTTACCATACCGCAGGATTAATCATACAATCCCTCTTCGCCACCCCCCCCCACTCGTCCCACCACTTTGTCCAAACGTTCATTTTCGTAGTCCAATCATTCCAATTTTTCTTCTACAATAAAAGTCCACGCTTCATCCGCCGTCTCAAAGTAGTGGTGCCTCCCTTGATATGTGACCCACAGTCTTGCCGGTTGCAGCATTCCAAACTTTATCTTTTTTTTGTGAAGTACCGCTTTGGCCCGATTAAAGCTCGCCCTCCTTCTCGCCACCTCCGCACTCCAATCTTGATAGACGCGGATCACCGCGTTCTCCCATTTACTACACCGAGTTTTCTTCGCCCATCTAAGGACCATTTCTCTATCCTTAAAACGGAGAAATCTCACCACTATGGCTCTGGGAGCTTCTCCTGCTCTCGATCCTCGCACCATAACTCGGTATGCTCCCTCCACCTCCAACGGACCCGTCGGGGCCTCCACTCCCATTAACGAGTGCAGCATCGTGCTCACATATGCCCCGACGTCCGCCCCCTCCACACCTTCAGGAAGGCCAAGAATCCTCAAGTTGTTCCTCCTTGCGTTATTTTCCAGTGCCTCCAACCTCTCCACAGATCGTTTCTGGTGTGCCTCCTGTATCTCCGACTTCACCACCAGGCCCTGTATATCGTTTTCATTCTCTGCTGCTTTCGCCTTCACGACCCGAAGCTCCTGCTCCTGGGTCTTTTGTTCCTCTTTCAGCCCTTCAATCGCCTGTAATATCGGGGCCAACAACTCTTTCTTCATTTCCTTTTTTATCTCCTCCACGCAGCGTTTCAAAAACTCTTGCTGTTCAGGGCCCCATATGAAACTGCCACCTTCCGACGCCATCTTGGTTTCTGCTTGCCTTCCTTGCCGTTGTTCCAAAGGATCCGCTGCAATCCGGCCACTTTCCTCTCCTTTTTCCATCCGTGTCCAGGGGGAACACCCTTCTGGTTTACCGCACAGTGTTTTTAGCCGTCAAAATTGCCGTTGGTGCTCCTATCAAGAGCCCAAAAGTCCGTTTCACAGGGAGCTGCCGAAACGTGCGACTCAGCTGGTCATCGCCGCACCCGGAAGTCAGCATAATTTGCATTTATATAGCACCATTAACAGGGTTTAAAAGTGTCCCCAAACTCTTCAAGGGGACATTAAGTGTCAAAATTAGAAGCTGGCCGTGATTCAGTGGACTCACGTTAAAGTCCCCTCTCATCCCCTCTTCCTGCCAAGGTCCACCCGCCCCCCCCCCCCCCCCCGTGCCCAACCCCTGGTAGTGCCAACCTGGCACCTGGGCACCCTGGGACTGCCCCAGGCAGCCTGGCACTGGCAAGGTGACCAGTTGCCGGGGTAATATCATGGTGCCACCCTGCCCTGTGTCCGATCACCTGGGAGTCTCCAATGGCCTGGGAGACCCCCCCCCATGTGCCAATACGCCTGGTCTAAGACTGTGGGGACAAGGACTAAACAGAGTCCTGGCAAGTTCTCCCAGGCACGGGCAGTGTGTCCCGGGCGCCGGGTGAATCCAGTGTCCGGGTATTTAAATGAGCCCTAAGGCTGATTTAAATATTTAGGTCTGGATCACTCCCAACAAGTGGCAGGCGGAGTCAGGTGACTTGTGCAAGGTTTCAGCATGATTCCCGTCCCTCGGGCTCAACAAAGTCGCTGAATCGCTCCCACTCAGTCACTTACGGACATTGAGGCAGATGACCAAATGCTTTGTCAAAGGGGTAATTTTAGAAAGCATCGCAAAGGAGCAGGGAGAGATTTAGGGGCAGAATTCCAGATTTAGGGCTCAGGGAGCTGTAGGCAGGACGGTGGAGTGATAAAAATTGAGAATGCTCAAGAAGCCAAAGGTATCTGAGTGCAGATATCTGGTCGGGCTGGAGGATGTTATGAAGATTCTTCGAAAATAAGTAAGTACCCAATTTTATTTTTTTTCCAATTCAAGGGGAATTTAGCGTGGCCAATCCACCTACCCTGCACATCTTTGGGTTGTGGGGGTGAGACCCACGCAGACACGGGGAGAATGTGCAAACTCCACACGGACAGTGACCCGGGGTCGAACCCAGGTCCTCGGCACCGTGAGGCAGCAGCGCTAACCACAGCGCCACCGTGCTGCCCTTTGGATGTTATGATGATAATGAGGCCATAGAATTTGAAAACAAAGGGTGAAAATGTTTTAAATTGAGTTGCCAGGCCGGGAGCCCCTGTAGGTTAGTGAGTGGCTGGGTGGTGGGTCATGGAAAATTGGCGCAGGTTAGGATACTGACGATTGCCTCAAGTTTACCAACACTGTATATAACAGGGAAAAGCTCAGCAAGTTGATGATATCATACTGTATCAACGTACTGTGTCAATAGGAAATTGTTGGCCATTTGAATCACTAAATTTACCAATATTGCTCACCAGCCAATTCAAAAAGAGTTTTAAATGTTTGTACAAAATGTTCCAAATCCCAGTTCCACAGAGTGTGCAGTTCCTGAAATTTCTGATAAATACGTCAATGGCAGAGATAACTTAAATCTATCAAAAGGGTGCATGTGCTACGTTACAAATTGCACCCCACCATAGTAACATTTCTTTTCTCAGTGACAGGTGGCAACACATCATCAGTGAAAAGTGTAAAGACAGGCTGGGTGTTTTGGAGAGCTTAGGAAGTCAAATCAATCTGTGGGAGGCAACTGCTGTGTAAAACAGCTAGCAAAATCAGTTTTTTTAATATAAATTTAGAGTACCCATTTCTTTTTCCCCCCCCAATTAAAGGGCAATTTAGCGCGGCCAATCCACCTAACCTGCACATCTTTGGGTTGTGGGGGTGGGACCAAACAGACACGGGGAGAATGTGCAAACTCCACACGGACAGTGACCCAGAGCCGGGATTCGAACCCGGGTCCTCAGCGCCGTGAGGCAGCAGCACGAACCACTGCGCCACCGTGCTGCCCGAACAGCTAGCAAAATCTTGGATTATGAAAAGCAAAGACTGCAGGAAACATGGTGAGAATATTTAAATTAAGAAGGTTCGGCGGGCACAGAGGATTAGTCAGAAATATATGACCTGATACAAGACACAAAGACAAGTTGACTCGAGTACGACTCGTAGATTCAGACAAAGTGTAAAGTGAATATTATTTCGCCGAGAGTGCAGTTGACTTTTGAGTTCCTTTGCTCTTCATTCTTGGGATGTGAGTGTTGGTAATGCCAGCATTTATTGTCCATCCTTGTCTGCCTTTGAGGAGATGGTGGTGAGCCACCTTTTCGAATCATGTGGTGTAAGCACATCCACAATTTCTACACCAAGTTTGATTTTGAAGAATGGCTTATCAGGCCGCTTCAGAGAGGAGCAAATCACATTGCTGTAGATTGGGGATATTGGTGAGCCAATCCGATAGTTTCATGACCATTATTATTAGTTACTCCAGACTTATTAATTAATTGAATTTAAAATTCCTCCAGCTACCATAACCTCATGTGTCTAGATCAATAGGCGGGGCTAACTCTGGGATATTGTGACAGAGAAACTCTGCCGCCATCTCCTTAACCTTGTGAACGACGATTGTTAGAAATATTGGACAAGCAAGAGATCATTCAGTCCCTTCAGCTTGTTCTGCCATTTACTAAGCAAATGGATTTGAGAAGGTGAATTCTTCAGGCATAGATCGATAGAAATTAACTTTATCATTGGACCTGGGCATCGCTGGGTGGGCCAGCATTTACTGCCCATCCCTAGTACCCTTCAACCGAGTGTCTTCAACCACATTGCTGTGGAACTAGAGTCACATAGTGAACCAGGCGCTCTTACAACAATCGAAAATGGTTGCACGATCATCCAGTTCTCGAATTCATCTGCCGGGATAGGATTCGAACCTCATTCCTCAAATGCTGGATTACTAGTTCAGTGACAATACCACTACGCCACTGACTGCCCCATGAGGTGCAGAGGGGATTTACCAGAGCGGTACCAGGGGTGAGGGACTTCAGTTACATGGAGAGACTGGAGGAGCTGGGATTATCCTGCTTGGGAGGTTAAGGGGAGATTGAACAGAATCGTTCAAAGTCATGAAGGTTTTTTGATAAGAGTAAATAAGGTGAAACTGTTTCCACTGGCAGGAGGGTAGGTCACCAAAGGAACACAGATTTAAGGTAGTTGACAAAGATCCAGAGGGGGAAGTGAGAAGAATTTATTAACTCAGCGACTTGTTGTGAACTGGAAGGTGCTGCCTGAAAGAGCGGTGGCAGCAGATTCCATAGGAACTTTCAAAAAGGGTAAATACTTAAAGGGGGGAGTAACTAGCATTGCAACCGCACTTGGCATGTTTGGAGGGGGCGGAGAATCGCAAACTGGCGTCAAACCGGTGCCGGCTCTGATTCCGGAGTCGGAATCGATTCTCCGCCCAATCGGCGATTACAATTTTGGCGTCGGGCAACGGAGAATCCAGCCCCCGTCTTCATCCACCCTGTCTTTTCTTGTTAATATCTTGAAGACTTCAATAAGATTACCCCTTGCCTGTCTAAATTCTAGAGAAAATAAGTCTAATTTGTATAATCTCTCCTCATAACTTAACCCCTGAAGTCCAGGTATCATTCTTGTAACCTACGTTGCACTCCCTCCAAGGCCAAAATATCCTTCCTCTGGTGTGGTGCCCAGACCTGGTAACAGTGACCCTAAGTGGGGTTCATCCAGGGTTTTGTAAAGTTGCACCATAACCCCTGTGTCTTTATACTTCCGTCCTCTGGGTATAAAAGCCAGCATTCCATTAGCCTTTTTGATTATACTTTTTGGTGCAATTTAAAGATCAATGAACTTCCAGGTCTCGTTGGAGATCCACTGAATTTAGCTTCATTCCATCTAGCAAGTACTCTGTTTTATCCTTTTTTGATCCAAAATGAATAACCGCTCACCTGCTTACATTGAAATCCATCTGCCACAGTTTTCCCCTTTCACCTAGTCCATCAATATCCCTTTGTAATTTTATGCTCTATTCTAAACTGTCTACAATGCCACACAACTTTGTGTCATCAGCAAATTTGGATATATTTCTATGCCATTATTCAAGTTGTTAATGAGTGTGAACAATTGAGGCCCTAACACAGATCCATGTGGGGCATCCCTAGTTACATCCTGCCAATTTGAGCACCTATCCATAATGTCCTCAGAACATCCGGAAAGCTATCCTCCTTTTCTACTGAAAATACTGAAGCAATGTATTCAACATGTCTGCCATATCCCCACAGTCACTGGCAATATCCCTGTGGCATTATCATAACTACAGCATTGCAAGGGTTAATGTAGTGTCGAGAGTAGCCACTAGAGGGAGCTACAGATACAACTATATAAGGCAGTGATGCTAGACCTTAGGGGAGGAGTGTATGCAGGGGATAGCTAGTGAAGCTCAGAAGGGCAGATAGTGTAACTAAAGTTAGATTATAGTTTATACCAGTCGTGAGATGAGCAGTAGATGAGTGTAGTTAGATGTTATTGCTCAATTTTGTATTCTTAAGGACTCCATGTCGAATCCCAGTTTAGTAGTGTAAATAAAATCATAGCTTTGTTTAAGTTAATGCTATTTTGTGGTCTTTGTGAGCACTATGCCAACCATCCTGAAATAAGGAACACAAAGACCACAATCCCCACTTTCAGTCTTTAATGGGTCAATATTGCTTCTGCCCACCTGCTTTCCCTTTATGTCACTATAAAGCTTCTTATTGATTTTGATGTCTGTTGCAATTTTCTTTTATATATCCCTTTTGGTAGTTTGCTGGTCTTTGTGTGTTTCCCAATCGGGAGGATCTGTGCTGTTTTTCACATTTTTATAAGCCCTGTCTTTTAGCTTTATGCTGTCCCTTATCCATTTAGTTCTCCATGGCTGTTTTTCTGTGAAGTGGAGCTTTTCCCTCTCAGGAGTGTAAACTGGTTCTCTATTGAGTTAAATGTTTCTTTAAACATCTTCCACTGTTCTTCTGTTGCTTTACCCATGCGCAGGTTCTCCGAGGTTACTGTAGACAGTCTCCGTTTCATCTCATTAACGTCAGCCTCACCTAAATCTAAAAAACTAGTTGCTGATTTGTGCTTTTCACTTTCAAACACGACATTGAACTCAATCATGTTATGATCACTATTTGATAAATGTTCACGCACAATTAAGTTACTAATTAAATCCAGTCCATTACTCATTACTAAATCCAATATTGCTTGTCTCATTGTTGTGTCCAGGACATATTGGATAAGCAGCTTCTATTTATCCTAAATGGGCAAGAATCTTAAAAGAAAAATGCGTCATTGGTTACAATTAATTGGGCAGGAAGGAGGCAGGTGAAATAAAACCATGGGCGTGATTCAGCCCGACTCGATGGATGAATTGTGGGAGGTCCAAATCGGGCTTCGCGGCAGGTGCCGAGCCGATAGCGAGTCACCCGACTTGTGGCGCCCCGCGTGATCTTGATCACGGCCAGCCATTAGGCTAATTTAAATATGCACTTCTTGGGTGCCAGGCACCAGGTTGGCACTGCCAAGGGTCAGGGCTGAAGGGGGGGGGGGCATGTCTATGAAAGGAGGGATGAGGGGGATATGAATGGTGGGAGGGGTGAAAGGGGGCGTATGAAGAGACCTCATAAAGATTGGGGGGTTAAGGGGAGGGGATCCTTAAAGAGGGGAGCGGGGGTGGGGGCCTCTCAAGCTCACTTCGAGATCGGGTCACCCTTTCACAATGACGCCCCAATATCCGAGGAGCCGGTCTCGCCGGCGAGTTCAGCTCCTCGAAGTGGTGGAGATACTCCCCAAGGCCCAAAGAAACAACTCAATGTGGGTGAATCCAGGTCCGGAAATTGCCCAAAAAGCCGGTGCCAAACACCTGCCAAAATTACACATCGAAATGTTTCGGCTGAATCGCAGCCAATTTCTTTGTTCGGTAAAAAGAAAAATCAAAATTGATTTTCTCATCATTTTAACTTTGCAACTATAAGGAAGTCTAGCTCCTCATGTACATTTTAGTCCAGGGAGCAGTCACATGACCCACTCAATATAATGAGTATTTCCTGGTACAGTGTTACTGGTACTTCGCTACATTCATATTTCAGTGTGAGACAGAACTCCCATCAGTACAAGTCTTCACTGACCTAACAGCGAATAACCAGATTAAAAACAGACTTCACCAGCATCAGGCTGTCTAAGAGCAGGTGCATCAATGTTCTGTTCGATTTGTGTGTGTGTGTGTGTGGCAGGAGCTCGTTTGTAAAAGTAAATTATTAAATTTATGTAATTAAAGCTGGATGGACCATGGACTAATAAAGTTTCTGATAATGTACAAACTGAACGACCAGCTTACAGTATATTTACTTGCGCAAACGTTAGAACCATGGATGAACTCCGTTCTCAGCCTGGGTTCAGACCTCAGATTCCGTTGCACTTAACACTGAACCAATCCTTGAGAAGCGCAAGGGTCACTCATCGTTCAATAGGCCGTCTCTCTCGCATCCAAGTCAAAACATCTGGGGTTCCATAGAACCATAGAATCCCTACAGTGCAGAAGGAGGCCATTCGCCCCATCGGGCCTACACCAGCCCTCTGAAAGAGCATCCTACCTAGGCCCACTCCCCCACCCTATCCCCGTAACCCCACCTAACCTGCACATCTTTGGACTGTGGGAGGAAACCGGAGCACCCGGAGGAAACCCACGCAAACACAGGGTGAATGTACAGACTCCACACAGTGACCCAAGGCCAGAATTGAACTTGGGGCCCCTGGTGCTGTGAGGCAGTAGTGCTAACTGATGTGTTGGGTATGCTGGGTCTGCGAGGACTGCGTTTACCAGAGCAGTGAGAGAGACAGGCTACCAACACTGGTAGAAGTACAACTCTATTTTATTTAGCTATGAGCTGTTAAACATACTTGCACTGTGGGTTGACACTATGTTAGGTTGACTGGAGACCTGAGGCTAACCTGACCAGACTATACTGCTTGCACATGGTAGATGTTCGTGTTACTGATCACTGGCTCTGGCTGTCTCAAAGGCTGCATCCCGAATGAGCGGGAAAACTAGTGCCCTCTGGCTATATAGTGGCCGTGTCCTGTCTGGTGATTGGCTGCTGTGTTGTGTGTGTTGATTGGTCTTTCAGTGTGTCAGTCAGTGTCTGCCTCTGCACCATCATATACTTGTGTGTATATTATGACACTAACCACTGTGCCGCCAGAGACCTGAGCGCAACATCCAGCCCGACACTCCCAGTGAAGCGCTGAGGGAGTGCTGCACTGTTGGAGGAGCCATCTTTCAGATGAGAAGTTAAACAGAGGCCTTGTCTGCCCTCTCAGGCTCTATACCGAAGAGGAGCTGGGAAAATATTTATCCCTCAATCAACATCATTTAAAAAAAATACTTATTTTGTCAGCTTCGGAATCTTTCTGTGCCCAACACGTTGCCTACATTTCAACAGTGACTGAACGCCAAAAGCACTTCATTGACTGTGAAGAATTTTGGAGCATCCTGTGGCCAAGAAAGGCACTATATAAATGCAAGTTCTTTCCTCATTTTCCTCTTTTAAGAAGGCGCCAACTACGAACTGACCCAAAAGACCCTTTCAACAGAAGCATATGAGGACTTTACCTTTCCTTTTGAGATACTCAGTTACGAGTGCAGCAACGTGAATATAGCACATGGCAGCCTGAAAACAAGAGAAGAACAATTACCAAGTATAAATTAAAATGACATTCTGGAAAATATACAGCTGGAAGAATAATAATAAAATAATTGAGATAATAGTTGGCAGTCGGTTCCAGGTAATAATGAGGTTGATCATATTGAAGATCATGGGCACGATCGAATGGAAAAGTTTCGGAGTGTCAATTGTGGCGGGTTTTTCAGGGGGTTTCCTGTCAGCTCTGCCAGTGAGTTCCCACCGCTATTCAATGACTCTTAGTCACTATTTTGGGCCCTGGGGAGATTCTCACCGGTTTATTTTTAGCACTGGGGAGCTGAACTCCGAGATCGGGCCGCCATTTTGAAAGGGTGCTCCAATCTCTAAGTGAGCTTTTGTGGGATCTCCACAATACCAGCACCCCCCCCCCCCCCTCCCCATGCCCAAGGACAATGTCACCCCCCCAACACACATGGGCATTACTCCCCCCCCCCAAAGTGAGGATACCCCGCTATGGGGACCCTGCCCACCCCCACTTCAATCCCCCCATGCCCCCCCCCCCCTTACAGGCTCCTCCCTTCCAGGACCCCCAACCATCAACATCCCAGAGGTCCCGCCTTAACCAACTGCACCCCCACCATCCTTCATGCCGCCCTCCACCCTCCTTTCATGGGCATGGCTGCCCTCGGGCTCTGGCCCTTGGCAGTGCCACTGTGGCACCTGGGCGCCCTTGCACTGCCTCTCTGCCAAGGTGCCAGTCTGCCAGTGCCAAGGTGCTCACGTTCCAGGGTAAGGGCCAGTGGGCCACCTGCTCTATCCCTGGCCACCCAGAGATGCGGCCAGTGGATCTCGCCCCATGTTTCTGCACAGACTTCAGTGAAATGGTTTAATTCAGGGATTCAGCCGATGTGCTCCTGATATTGGGCCTCAAGTTGTATCAGCAACAAACCAGGCAAGTCCAAACCCCAGGCAGCTCTCTGGAGATGAGGGTCTTTGATGTTTGTTGCCATGGGTTTTGGGCCTTGACCTCCTCCCATCAGGTTCCTGCTCCAACAGGAAGACTGGGAAACTATGGCTGGCCTTTGTGATTGGATATCACCGGCATTCCCCCCACGGAGACAGTTACCATCCCGATCTCCCTATTTGAAAGTCTGTGGAACACCCGTTTCTGTTGCACTTTGTTGCTGAGTTGATGGGAATTGTGTCACATGATGAAAACGGGAGCAGGTTCGATAAATAATTCCTGGGCCCATGAGCAACCCTGTAGCAGAACAACCCCCCTATCCCCCATCACCCAACATTTAAAGTTAACTGGGGAGAACCCAACTTCAAACTTAATGAATCACAGAACGATGACAGCAAAGAAGGAAGCCATGTCTCCCAATAAGTCCTTGCTGGCTCCCTGCAAAAGCAACTCAGCTAGTGCCTCGCTCTTTCCCTGCAAGTTCTATTCTCCTCCCCTGTTTGTCCAATTCCCGACTCTGCCTGCCTTCCCCAGACTCTCATGCAGCACATTCAGATCCTCACCACTGTCTTGTGTGAAAAGGTATTCCCGAATAACGCTTTTAGCTCTTTTGGGCACGAATCTCCGGCCGTGTTGGGCTCCCGCTTGAGCGCACGGCGGCCGGTAAATGCCGAGAAAGCCCTCCATCCAGCCTTCCGAAAGCCTCCACGCCGCGTGAGATTCTCTGGAGACCCCCAAGACGTCGGAGTCAGAATCCCGACATGGCCAAATGACGCTCACAGAAGCAGGTTGTAAACCTACTTACGGTCTACTCACGCGGGATTCACCAACCTCCGTCGATTCTTCGGCCACCCCAGGAAGGCTGCAGCCGGGCGCCGATCAGTGCTGGTCCAAACAAACGTGGGTGGGGGGAGCGGGGTGGGGAGTCTCCAAGGCCATCAGCGGCCCCCAGGTGGTCAGGGTAAGTGCAGGGTGGCTCCCTGGCCCTCCCTCTGGAACGTGGGCACCGCCAAGCCAACAGGATCACTGCCAGGGTGCCAATGCAAGACTGCCCAAGTGCCAGGATGGCACTGCCGAGGGTCAGGGGGGCCATGTCCATAGAATGAGGGTGGAGGGGGGATTTAGAGGGTGGGGGAGTGCAGGGCAGGTACGTAGGGGCCTCTGGGAGGTTAGAGGGGTGATGGGTAGGGGTCCTGGAAGGGAGAGGATACTGTAAGGGGGCATGGGGGGGTCTGAAGTAGGGGGACCCCCAGGGACTCCCTAGCGGGGTGTCATTACTTAGGGGGGGGGGGTGCGGTAGTGTCCAGGTGTTGGGGGTGTGGGGAACCCACAAGCTCACTTAGAGATCGGTGCACCTTTTCAAAATGGCGGCCTGATCTCGGAGTTCAGCTCCCCAGTGCTAAAAATAATTTTAAGTGTGGCCTAAACCGGTGAGAAACTCCCCAGGGCCCAAAATAGTGACTAAGTGTCATTGAATAGCGGTGGGGAACTCGCCGACAGAGCTGGCAGGAAACCCTCTGAAAAACCCGCCACAAATTAACTTAGAAACCTTTGGGGAGAATCGGGCCCTTTGTCAACCGTCTTAAATCTGTGTCGTCTCCTCTCAACCCTTCTGCAAATGACAACAGTTTGTCTCAATCTACCCTCTCAGGATTTTGAATATCTCCATCAGACCTCCTCTCAACCTTCTCTTCTCAAAGGAAAACAGTCCCAGCTTTTCCCAATCTATCCACTTGACTGCAGTCCCTCATTCTTGGAAGGCCGAATTTGTCCGATTTTAAAATCGACAGTGGCCCACGTAATTTGGCGCGTCAGCATACAGTCCAAGCCAACATTCATGAAGAAGAACAATTCTTTTTTAACGCTGGGAGGATTTATTTACTCATCCTGTTCTACGTTGCAAGCCTGGATTGAGGGAAACACACTCAGAGGGTTGTGGGTTCAAGCCCCCCACCCCAGAGAACTTGAGGAAATGATGCAGGCTGACACGTCAGGGCAGCATCGAGAGAGTGCTGCACTGTCAGAGGTACTGGGCTAGATTCTCCGTCGTCAGGATGCTCCGTTCTGGCGGCAGTCCGGGGCGGAGAATCCAACCCGCTGACTTTCAGATGACATCTTCAATCGAGACCACGGGCTGGATGCCCCGCCCCGCCACATTTCTGCCTCACCGCGCCGGCGGGATTCTCCGTTACGCCGGCCTGTCAATGGGGTTTCCCATTTGTGGGGCAGCCCCACGCCATCGGGAAACCCCCGGGCTGCCGGCAAAACGAAGCATCCCGACGGCGGAGAATCCCGCCCAACGTCTTTCCTCTCAGGCCACTGTTTTGAGGAAGTGCGGGGGAATTCTTAACGGCGCCTCGATCAATATTCATCCGTTAATCTACATCTCATTTATTATTTTTCTGGGGTTTTGATAATTTATCGCATTGCTATTTGTGGGATCTTGCTGTGCACACACTGGCGGCCAGGTTTTCTACATTTCATCAATTCAGAAGTACTTTATTGGCTGTTAAGTACTTTGAGATGCCCTGAGGTTGCGTCAGGTGCTGTAGACAAGAGAACGATGGTCTGGTTAAAATTACCTCAGACAGATCTCCATTCTTAACATGGATCTTTGCCATGCTATCCAGCCAGGTCTTCCTCAACTCCGGGGTGCTGGCGTAGGACTTTGCCAAACTGTACTGAAGATCCACAAGCATTTCCGGATCATTCTCGTGCTCTTTCATTTGAGCAGTAGCCATTAGTACTGTGCGAATACGCTTAGTCAAATCTTTCACCTCAGACGGGAATCCTGTCGCCTGCAATCAAAGATACACGTGGTTTTACTGAGTCCCATGTACAGGTCATTCTCAAAATCCTGTCAACGCTGGTAAATCCCGCTATTCGGGGACGGTGATATAATCACACTTTTTATTTAAAATAAACATTTCTTTAAACAGATGTTTTTCATTAACTGCATCAAAATTCATGTGCAACAAACTACAGTTGAACAAAGTGGGAGGTAACATCTCATCAACCTACTTTGGCCACATTATAATCACGCCTCCCGATCGAGTCCTGGAGTGGGTCTCGAACCTGACATTTCTGACCCAGAGGCAGTGATGCTACCCACTGCACCACAAGGCCCCTGACTATCGAACACATACAAACACAAGAATTAAATGGCAGCAATCGGTCACGTATTAAACAATTAAATAGTGATAAACTGCTCACCTTTACAGATCTGTCACAATTGGCACAGTTGTTAATGATAGCTAAAGATTGCTGGAACCTGGTCCCTCCAATGCCAACCACATCTGCTATTAGCTGACTCACTGCGATGATCACCTGTAGAAAATAATATAATCACTTGGATGCCAAACGCAAAATGACCCAATGCCCTTATTACACCGAAAAAAGACTATTCTGCCCATCGGATCCATGCTATTGTTTTGCTTCACAAAGGCCTCCCGCCTACCCTCTTCATCTCCATTCGCATAGCCATCTACCGCTGCCTCCTCCACGCGTTCACTGAGCTTCCCTTTAAATCTGCATCAAAAACGGCCAATTCTCCCTGGTGACCAGGGTCAACGTTCGTTCCTCAACAAAATCACTAAAAAATGGATTATCTGGTTATTATTGATAATTGGTTCTCATGTCAGGCGGTGAAGTATAAAACTAGATGCAAATCCTTTCTTGATACAGTAGTTCATTTGTTTCCACAATGCCGCCTTACATCTGTCTGCCTCCTACCTATTATTTCACCTAATGTCCCAGCGGTCCAACTTTATATGTGCTCAAGATATTTGTTTAACCATAACAATTAACATAGCATGATAGTATTGCTGTTTGTGGATCTTCCTTGGCACAAATTGGCTTCTAGTTCCCTTATATTACAACAGTGAATACAATTCAAACGTACTTCATTGGCAGTTAAGTGCTATGGGGCTTTGCCTGTCTTTCAGTTTGATGCTTCTAGGCTTTATAATCAACCGTTCCATGTGACAGTGAATCACACTTTCCCAACAACCATCATGGGTGCTTCTTCCCAGAGTCTCTTTTTTAGTTATTCATGGGATGCGAGTGTCGCTGACAAGGGCAGGTGGTGGTGACTGTCTTCCTGAACCACCGCAGACCATGTGGTGTATGTACACCCACAGTGCCGTTAGGGAGTTGCAGGATTTTGACCCAGCGATAGTAACCCAGTGAAGGAACGGCAATATATTTCCAAGTCAGGATGGTGTGTGTGTTGGGAGGGAACCAGGGTTGACCCCTGGCTTGGTGGTAATGGTAGAGTGGGGGATATGCCGGGCCATGTGGTTACGGATTGTGGTCGAATACAATTCTGCTGCTGCTGATGGCCCACAGTGCCTCATGGATGCCCAGTCTTAAGTTGCTGGATCTGTTTGAAGTCTATCCCATTTAGCACAGTGGTAGTGCCGCACAACACAATGGAGGGTATCCTCAATGTGAAGGCAGGAATTTGTCTCCAGAAGGACTTTGCAGTGGTCACTCCTACCGATACAGTCATGGACAGATACATCTGCAGCAGGCACGTTGGTGAGGATGAGGTCAAATAGGTTTGTCCCTCTTGTTGGTTTCCTCACCAACTGCCGCTGACCCAGTCTCGCAGCCATGTCATTTAGAACTCGAACTGAGCCAGGTAGGTCACTCTTAGTGATGGACATTTCCCACCCAGAGTACATTCTGCACCCTTTTCACTCTCAATGTTTCCTGCAAGTGGTGTTCAACACGGAGGAGTATTGATTCATCAGTGGGGGTGGGGTATATGGTAATCAGCAGGAAGTTATCTGGCTGATGTTTGACCGGAGGCCATGAGAATTCATGTAGATAATGAGGTGTCCCAGAGCAACTCCATCCAATTGGTGCAGCTGCCTCTAGGTAAATAAGGAGGTCAAGGTCGGCAGGCTGAGTTGGCTGTTGTCTCCCGTGCCTTGGTCGATGCAGGGCAGTCCATCACGTTTCATTCCCTTTAGACTTTTTAGTGGTTTGATAATACTGGACAAAACATCAACCACATTGCAGTGGGTCTGCAGTCACATGTAGGCTATACCAGCAAGGCAGATTTCCTCCCCTAACGACATTAGTGAACTCGATGGGTTCTAATGACAATCGACTGGAATACATGGTCATCCAAATTTCACCATCTGCCATGGTGGGATTCGAACCCTGGTCCCCAGAGCTGGGTCTTTAGATTACTAGTCCAGCAACAATACCACTACGCCACTGCCTCCCCACAATTAAAATTCAACATAATAGTCCCCGATACTGCCAGAAACAATGCGCTAATTATGCACTATTCTGCTCAACAAAGCTTGTTCTTATTTGAACTGCCGATGTTAAAAGTGTATCTCTTTTCTGCAGATGGATTAACGACAGGTTTAAACATTCACTGACTCGGACCGAGCCTCTGAACAGCTCCACTTTTCCCACCTGAAGTGGCCAACTTTAACTGACACTGTTTTCTAATCTACCCGATTTTACTTTCCACTGAAGCCAGTAAGTAGTTTTGGTCAAGTATTAAATCCGGATTCCAACCAATCTTTGGGGAGGTGGAGGAGGGGCATCCCATCCAAGGAGCTGGTTAAAATTGGTCCCGTACTCTCCTGTTGCTAATCTAGTGGTGGAATTAGGATCCGAGACAATTTCAAATTCCAGGCATGGTGTAGCAACTGTTATGGGTCAGGGTTTAGAGAATCCCAAAGTGTATCGTGGAGTTGACCTGACCCACAACTTTGAATAGATTGTGGTATGGGAAGCACACGGCCCACTCTGCAGGCATGGTACAGCAGAAATGGACCAGTATTCTTTTTCAACAAAAAACAATGTTTATTCTATGAACTCAACCTAACCTTTTTAAAACAAACAATGAATATCTTAACAACCATTAATTCAAAGATAACCCCCAAAGAATACGACACTAAGTAATCCTTGAAGCTGTCCTTTTAACATCCAAAAGACTTAACAACCTTCAAACAGAAGTGCATCAGGGTTTACATTCAATGCTGAAAACATTTAAATTTCTGAATTCACCAAATGATCAAGAGATAGTCCTTCATGGCAGAGAGATCAACAGTACAGCTGCTTTGGCTGACTTCAGCTGCAACACACTGAAAAACGAAACCAAAGTGACAGACACACCTAAGCTTTTCTCAAAGTGAAACTAAAAAGCAGAACCAGAGCTCAGCTCCACCCACACTCTGACATCACTGCAGTAGCATGAGCAGCTAACCATTTTCTTGAAGCGACATTCTCATGACACAACATTAAGTTGTTCCAGACGAGATACAGCACAATTAGCTGACAAGTGCGATTCACCTCACTTAATTCAAATCGTCTGTACTGATCGCTGAACAGCAAATTCCCTCTGTTCTGGGTTATTTGGATTCCTCAGTTCAAAATGTCCAATTTGAATTTTCACTGAAGAAGTACCATTCTATTATTTACAGACTGGAAATGTTCAATCCTTGTGCCTTGTTCTGAACCACTCGAGAGATTGGGAAGCCTGAAGTTCCTCATGACTTCCTCCAAGGCAATGCCGCAGCCAATCAGAGTCAACTTCCCAACCAATCAGCGCCCTTTTCTGAACACATTATTGCAATTATTTGCAATTTTGTATCCTCGTGTTTGTCCTGATGAGTGCAAGGTGCAAAGCTTCAGCAACATGTTTCTTTTCATCAATATTTGCAGACCTTTTGTTCAGAGTCTCATAGGCCAAACACTCTGCTTAAGTCTTCCCAGTGATTGGGCTCATTTTCCTTTGTTCTTATGGTATCTCAGATGGCCAATAAGGAGCCAAACGGGCTCTGTGGAGTGTCCCGGGGTTACTTCCAAACTGCTGTTGGCCTCCTGAAGAGTTCGACTTGGATGTGAGCCAAGGCCACAAGGTGAAAGAACAGTGTGCTCATGTGTCTCGCCACCCAGCCTCCCTAAATGTTCTTTTTGAAATGAAACACAGTGTACCTTAATTCTTTAAAAAAAAATTATATATAGGTTCAAGATCACAGACGTGACAAATGAAACAAGATGCTTGAATGAACTGCAGCCTGGCCTGTTTTCATTTCGCAATGACACAGCTTTTGCCAACCCATGTTACCTTCAGGTTTGAATCAAAACAAAGAGGTGATTGTTGCATTGGTCCCCGCTAAGCTGGCACATCTTCTACCACCACGAGGACCTGCTCCCCCCCCCCCCCCCATCTCCCCTGCCATCACAAACACACACACACACACACCTGTACAATACTCTCGCATCTACTTGGCTCAAATCCAAGCTTTGGAAGGTTACTGCAGCGAATCTCAGCATCATTGCTACGCATGGTGTTGGGGTGTGAGATGCACTGCTACAAAAAGGGATAAGAGGACATACCCAGAACGAAATGAGAAATCTTGAATACGGATCTCAGCAATTAAAGCCGAAACGTTCGAAACAGGGCCTTTGAGAATCGCTAAGGTCCCTTCGGGAAAGCAGTACCAATTTTTTGAATAGAAATTTAGTGTGTCCAATTATTTTTTTTCCCAATTAAGGGGCAATTTAGCGTGGCCAATCCAACTAACCTGCACATCTTTGGGTTGTGGGGGGCGCAACCCACACAGAAACGGGGAGAATGTGCAGACTCCACATGGATAGTGACCCAGGGCCCGAGTTCGAACCCGGGTCCTCAGCGCTGCAGTCCCAGTGCTAACCACTGCGCCACACGCCGCCCTGGGAAAGCAGTACAGATGACAAGAAACCTTTTCACTGGATAATAATATAACATTAACAGCCAAACAATTTTTAAAAAAATCCTCCAAAAGCATGTTTTCCAAAACATAAAGTCCCATCACTTCGATGGGATAAATGATTACTTTTCAAAAATTATTAAGCCTTTTTGCAGCATTCCCTAACTTGACAGAATGACACATTACCGAGTTCTATTTGAAATAATTCCTTCGACATTACTATGCCAAAAGGAGGAAGCGATAAAGATAAAGATTCAAAATCATATTTCTTTTTCTTTTCTTTAAATATTTCAATTAAGGTATTTGAACATTTAATAAAAATAACATTAAGAATGACATCAACATGGTATAATAAACATTTCCCCCCCCCATCCCAATCTTCACACACCCCAAACATTCCCCGAGAAAGTCGACGAATGGCCGCCACCTCCAGGTGAACCCGACCATTGACCCTCTGAAGGCGAACTTTATCTTCTCGAGACTGAGAAACCCAGCCATGTCACTAACCCAGATCTCTACATTCGGGGGTTACGAGTCCCTCCACATTAGCAAGATCCTTCGCCGGGCTAATAGGGACACAAAGGCCAGAATGCCGGCCTCTTTCGCCTCCTGCACTCCCGGTTCGTCCACTACTCCAAATATTGCTAGCCCCCAGCTTGGCTTGACCCGGACTTTCACCACCTGAGATATTGCGCATGTCTCATCTCTTAAAGTCCCCTTCCATTTGTTCTACAAGCCGGGTAGGTTTAACTTGTGCAGTGCCTCCCATTCCGGGCCACCTGGATTCCCAGATACCGAATGCTCTTTCCTACCATTCTAAGCGGCAGCTCTCCCAGTCTCTTCTCCTGTCCTCTTGCCTGGATCGTGAACATCTCGCTTTTCCCCATGTTCAATTTATACCCTGAAAAATTGCCAAATTCCTCCAGGATTTGCATTACTTCCCCCATCCCCTCCAACGGGTCTGAAATTTACAAGAGCAGGTCATCTGCGTAAAGCGAGACCTGGTGCTCCACCCCCCACGCCAGCCCTTTCCAGTTCCTAGAGGCTCTTAACGCCTTTTAAAACCATATTTCTATTGTCCACAGAAGGGTCCAGCACAGGAGGAGGCCATTCAGCCCATCGAGCCTGCGTTGTCTCTTCAGAACAGCAATGCAGTTTGTCTTGCTCCTCTGGCTCGTCGCCCATATCCCTCCAATCTTATCTTCTTCCAGTATTTCTCGAATTCCCGTCTAAAAGTTACTGCTGGACCTATTCCCACAGCCCTTTCAGGCAAGATCTCCCAAAGCACTGACCTGCAGATGGGTTCTCACGAAGGATCTTCTCCGTGTCCACTCAAAATTGTTCCTCATTAAGAAATAAAGGAGCGTGGATGCATCGCCTCGGATTGTGCTCAATTTAGAGTTACAGCACTTCAAAATTTCATAGCACATTGTGGCGCACATGTCAGCCCGGCCTTCGAAGAACGTGGACGGAAACTGAAAAATAAAATACCCCACAAATGGGGTTTCTTGAGAAAACATAGGCAAAATTGGGGAATGGCAAGTGGCAAATGTGTTCTATTAAGAGAGGAAAATAAAGTTAAAATGGGAATAACATTGGTTACCTTGTAGACAAGGTTCCTCAGAGCTGCAAAAACGGCCTTCAGGGCCATTTCTGACTGATTAATTTGGACGAAGCAGAGGAGAACATTGAAAACTTTCTTCATCAGTGGATTGTGTCCGTTGTCGGCAAGCAGCTGGCCCTGGGTAGGAAAGAGCGTCAAATACGTCAACCTCCGACTGGTCACTTGGCTGCTCGGAGTGAGGCCCAGTGAAGACCAGGCAGCACCATGTTAGGAAGAATTAACAGTACGGAACAGGCCATTCCGCCTGTCAGGAGCATGAGCTTCTCCCCATGCCTGTTCAGCTCACCCTGTCGGCAGATCCTTCAATTCATTCCTCCCTCATGTGTTTATCCAGCTTCCCCTAATATGCAACAATGATATTCACTGCAAACACCCCATAAGAATAGAGCAAATCAGGAATTTCTCGGAGGTGAGTTTGGCTGTGCCTTTCAATGATATTTATGCTTTTATTTCAGATTCTCGCACTCACATTTATTCCATTTAAATCCAACAACACGGGGATTACTTTTTTTAAAAACGCAGTTGGCGTTTCGGCCCAGTCTTCCTGGAAGTCAAATGTTGAACTAATCTTGCCACAAGTGATGTTTATATTTTCAGAAATTAATTTGGGAGGGGGGGGTTGCTGGATCAACACGTGAGGAGGGAATGAATAGGCTGTGCTGATAGGCCGATGAAGTAAGGGGTGGGAGGAGGCTTGCATGGGCCGTACACACCAGCATGGCCCAGTTGGGCCGAATGACCTGTTTCAGTCCTGCACTCGCCATTTAACCCCCTGTGTCAAGAGTAAGTGTGAGGATTGGTGGACGGGGACTTTGCAAACCGGCCCTGTTAGTGGGGAAGACCAAAACGTGCAAAGAGCTATTACGAATGAACAAACTGACATTCGTGCCATTTTAACAACCATACCTTAAAAACATGAGTGAATAAACCCATCATGTCCAGAACAGTGAGACACACTTCTGTCGCAATGTTGGCCTCGACCAGTGATTGATGAAGAACGTCAGCATCAGAATGGGCGTAGCCTAATTAAAGATAGCGACACGGCTGTTACCACACTTACCATCACTCAATACAGCCAACCCAGTTAAAACACATCACCCATATATTAAGCTCTATACCTTAAAATGAAACAAATAGATGATAACTCTGAATTAAGATTGATGCTTGTACAAACATGCCCATTTGACAAGAGTTTTCCTTTCTACGCTGACTTGGGAGAGGTATTGCCCCGTACGAATATATCGAGTCCACTGCATATACATACATACAATTTACATTGCAGAAGGAGGTCATTCGGCTCATCGAGTCTGCACCGGCCCTTGGGAAGAGCACCCTACTTAAGCCCATGCCTCCACCCCATCCCCGTAACCCCACCTAACCTTTTTTTGGACACTAAGGGCAGTTTAACATGGCCAATCCACCTAATCTGCACATCGTTGGGCCGTGGGAGGAAACCGGAGCACCCGGAGGAAACCCACACAGACACGGGGAGAACATGCAGACTCCGCACAGACAGTCACCCAAGCCAGGAATTGAACCTGGGACCCTGGAGCTGTGAAGTAACTGTGCTAACCACTGTGCTACCGTGCTGCCTACATAAAAATGGGTGTCGAACCAAGAGGCATTAGTGCATGAATTGTTGAAGGTGACAGGACACGTCTTGACAGAAATCTTTGGATCCTCACTGTCTTCAGGTGATGTCCCGGAGGACTGGAGAATAGCCAATTTTGTTCCTCTGTTTAAGAAGGGTAGCAAGGATAATCCAGGGAACTACAGGCCGGTGAGCCTTACTTCAGTGGTAGGGAAATTACTGGAGAGAATTCTTCGAGACAGGATCTACTCCCATTTGGAAGCAAATGGACGTATTAGTGAGAGGCAGCACGGTTTTGTGAAGGGGAGGTTGTGACTCACTAACTTGATAGAGTTTTTCGAGGAGGTCACTAAGATGATTGATGCAGGTAGGGCAGTGGATGTTGTCTATATGGACTTCAGTAAGGCCTTTGACAAGGTCCCTCATGGTGGACTGGTACAAAAGGTGAAGTCACACGGGATCAGGGGTGAGCTGGCAAGGTGGATACAGAACTGGCTAGGTCATAGAAGGCAGAGAGTAGCAATGGAAGGATGCTTTTCTAATTGGAGGGCTGTGACCAGTGGTGTTCCACAGGGATCAGTGCTGGGACCTTTGCTCTTTGTAGTATATATAAATGATTTGGAGGAAAATGTAACTGGTCTGATTAGTAAGTTTGCAGACGACACAAAGGTTGGTGGAATTGCGGATAGCGGTGAGGACTGTCAGAGGATACAGCAGGATTTAGATTGTTTGGAGACTTGGGCGGAGAGATGGCAGATGGAGTTTAATCCAGACAAATGTGAGGTAATGCATTTTGGAAGGTCTAATGCAGGTAGGGAATATACAGTGAATGGTAGAACCCTCAAGAGTATTGAAAGTCAAAGAGATCTAGGAGTACAGGTCCACAGGTCACTGAAAGGGGCAACACAGGTGGAGAAGGTAGTCAAGAAGGCATACGGCATGCTTACCTTCATTGGCCGGGGCATTGAGTATAAGAATTGGCAAGTCATGTTGCAGCTGTATCGAACCTTAGTCAGGCCACACTTGGAGTATCGTGTTCAATTCTGGTCGCCACACTACCAGAAGGATGTGGAGGCTTTAGAGAGGGTGCAGAAGAGATTTACCAGAATGTTGCCTGGTATGGAGGGCATTAGCTATGAGGAGCGGTTGAATAAACTCGGTTTGTTCTCACTGGAACGAAGGAGGTTGAGGGGCGACCTGATAGAGGTCTACAAAATTATGAGGGGCACAGACAGAGTGGATAGTCAGAGGCTTTTCCCCGGGGTAGAGGGGTCAATTACTAGGGGGCATATGTTTAAGGTGAGAGGGGCAAGATTTAGAGTAGATGTACGAGGCAAGTTTTTTACGCAGAGGGTAGTGGGTGCCTGGAACTCGCTGCCGGAGGAGGTGGTGGAAGCAGGGACGATAGTGACATTTAAGGGGCATCTTGACAAATACATGAATAGGATGGGAATAGAGGGATATGAACCCAGGAAGTGTAGAAGATTGTAGTTTAGTCGGGCAGCATGGTCGGCATGGGCTTGGAGGGCCGAAGGGCCTGTTCCTGTGCTGTACATTTCTTTGTTCTTCGTTGTTAAAAAGATATCCAGAATGGTGGGCTTTATAAATAGAGACATGGACTGTAATCAGATGGGAGGTCATGGTGAACCTTTCTAAAAGCACTGACTCAGTCTCAGGCAGGCCATTGTGTCCGATTCTGGGCACCCTGATTCAGGAAGGATGTGGAGGCTTCACAGAGGGTGCCGAGAAGGTTCAGGCGAATGGTTTTTGGGTTGAGGCACTTCAGTTGCGTGGATGTATTGGCAAAGTTGGGGTTTGCTTACCTTCAGGGAGAGATGTTTGAAAGGAGGTCTGACCGAGGTGTTCAAAAAACAATGAGGGGTTGAGAGAGTCGATGGTGGGAAGTTGTTTCCCACTTTGGCATGATTCAGAAACAGACTTACGGTGAAAGGCAAATGGGCCAGAGGTGACGTAAAGTAAAACATTTCTACGCAGTATGTGGCTAGGGTCTGGAATGCGCTGCTTGTCAGCATGGTGGAGGCAGATCCACTTGTGGCTTTCAAAGGGAAACAGGGTAAACAGGTGAAGGGAAAAGACTTGCAGGGTTACCGGGAAAGAGCAGGGGTGTGGGATCAGCGAAACCGTTCTTGCAGAGAGTCGGCTTGTGTTAACGGTGCATTAATTGTGTTGTCAGAAGATACACAGATGAAGCACATTGTTTACCGAAGGGTTGAGAGCACATATAGAGAGAGCGTGCTGGTGAGGAGGAGGCAGACATATGTGGCTCTTCCATCAGGCAAAAATCAGAGAACATGCACTAACAGGTTCAAAAACGGCTTCTTCCCGCTGTTGCCAGACTCCTGAATTACCCTCTTATGGACTGAACTGATCTCTCCACGTATCATCTCTATTGTGTAGTGTTACACTTCATATGCTTCACCCGATGTCTATGTATTTACATTGTGTATTTATTGTATGTTCTATGTTTTTTCATGTATGGAACAACCTGTCTGGACTGTACACCGAACAATATTTTTCCCCGTATCTCGGTACACGTGATAATAAATCTAATTCTACTTATCAAACTTTGTCTTAAATATGCCTGTCATATTCGCATCAACCACACTTTGCTTGGCAGGTCCAAATTTAAACTGCTCTCTGGCTAAGGAAGCTCCCCCAAAATTGCTGATCGGATTTATTCGTAACGATCTTGTGTAACGGTCCAGCACTTTGCTCATGCCCACAAGAAGATACCTCATCCCCACAATCATCCTATGAACACTTTTCATAATTTTAAGCATCTCTCGCAGTTTATCACCCAGCCTCCACTTTTCTAGAGAAAAGAGTCTGTCAGTTATCCCTGGTAAGTACACACTCCTGCTTCTGGCATCATTCCTGTCAACCCCATCTGTACCTTTTCTAAAGCCCTTATCTCCTTTCTTGGGTGATATGTTACATTAGTGTTAGAAAACAGACCTTTGATGGAGAACTAAGACATTTTGTGCTTCTACATACACCAGCTAACAGTGTTCCCTCAAACACAGTTCCCTCAATATTCAATTTCATTCTTTTTCACTCTCAAGTGGCAGAAATAGATTTTAATGAGATTTCTATTCTTATGATAGCCACACTTTCCTACAAAGACTGGATACAGCTAGCTAAGTGTGGCGTAGGATTAAGAGTGGGTGTGAGGTATAATTCAAAGAATAAAAGTTTTGTTCAAATGAAGATAGCTTTCAGGAATTCTCTCCCTAAAATTATTTTCCTCTCTGGATGATGAGGATGGGGTGATTTACTCTGTTTAACAAGCTGAATGAATGAAAGCGGTTACAAATTTATAAGCACTGATCTCAGGTTATGCAAATTTACAGTTGCCTTCAAACATTCAACATTCACCTGGAGTATTGTGTGCAGTTTTGGTCTCCTTCTCTGAGGAAGGATGTTCTTGCTCTCGAGGGAGTGCAGCGAAGGTATACCAGACTGGTTCCAGGGATAGTGGGACTGTCATATGAGGAGAGATTGACTCGGTTGGGATTGTTCTCGCTGGGGTTCAAAAGAATGAGGGGGGATCTCATCGAGACTTATAAAATTCTAACAGAACTAGACAGGGTAGATGCAGGGAAGATGTTACCAATGATGGATGTGTCCAGGACTAGGGGTCACAGTCTGAGGATTCTGGGTAAACCATTTCGGACAGAGATAAGGACACAGTTCTTCATCCAAAGAGTGGTGAGCCTGTGGAATTCATTACCACAGGAAGTTGTTGATGCTAAAACATAACGGGTGGGATTCTCTGTTCCGGGGACTAAGTCCCCACGCGGTGGGAAAACTGGCGCGAACCACTTAGGCTATTGAGTTGGATGATCAGCCATGATTGTGATGAATGGTGGAACAGGCTGGAAGAGCCAAAAGGCCTCCTCCTGCTCCTATCTTCTATGGATCTATGTATGTATCTATGGGATGGTCCCAAAAAATTAAAGAACCTCCAAATATTTGCAAATCATCATTTCCAATGGCTAAGAGCATAGGCTACACCTGTTCTCATCACGAAGGGGGTGGCAGCTCTATTGTACTCTTTTCCGAAGTCGAATGTTTACGGATTGTTGATTTGACACTGACAGCTCCGGGTCGCACCCATTTCCGAGACAAGAAATTTACTACCTGCGGCAGAATTTTATTGGTGCCTTGAGATTTTGGAATCAGTGTCCACATTTCTAAGTGAAATTGAGAAGTAAGAAGAAATTGGTGAAAAGGAACAGGATTAATTAAGTCTTGAGGAAATGATGGAACTCGTTGTAGAACCATCACTTGTAAGAATAATATCAACGTTTGTCTTCTTGGCAGCCACAACAGTTTGGTCTGTAACAATGAGGTTTGATACATGGCCTCTAATGTCCAAACCCCAACTAACGGAGATAAACATTTGCTCATGACAGGGTAAAGACGGTGGTTAGCACTGCTGCCTCACGGCACCAGGGACCCAGGTTAGAACATACAGTGCAGAAGGAGGCCATTCGGCCCATCGAGTCTGCACCGACCCACTTAAGCCCTCACTCCCACCCTATCCCTGTAACCGCTCCTAACCTTTTTGGACACTGAGGGCAATTTATCATGGCCATTCTACCTAACCTGCCGTCTTTGGACTGTGGAAGGAAACCGGAGCACCCGGAGGAAACCCACACAGGCAAGGGGAGAACGTGCAGACTCCGCACAGACAGTGACCTAGCGGGGAATCGAACCTGGGACCTTGGCGCTGTGAAGCCACAGTGCTATCCACTTGTGCTACCGTGAGATTTACGGTTCAATCTCAGTCTTGGGTCACTGTTTGCGTGGAGTTTGCACTTTATCCCCGTGCGTGCGTGGGTTTCCTCCGGGTGCTCCGGTTTCCTCCCACAGTCCAAAGATGTGCAGGTTAGGTGGATTGGCCATGATCAATTGCTCATAGTGTCCAAAAGGTTAGGTGGGGTTACTGGGTTACGGGGAGAGGGTGGGGGGGCATGGGCCGAAGTAGGGTGCACTTTCCAAGGGCCCGCGCAGACTCGATGGGCTGATTGGCCTCCTTCTGCACTGAATTGATTCTTTGATTTGGCCATTCAGCCCCTCAAGCCTGTTCTGCCATCCAGTTCGATCATGGCTGATCTGTACCTTAACTCCACCCATTTGCAGGGCAGCACGGTGGCGCAGTGGGTTAGCCCTCACAGCGCCGAGGTCCCAGGTTCGATCCCGGCTCTGGGTCACTGTCCGTGTGGAGTTTGCACATTCTCCCCGTGTTTGCGTGGGTTTCGCCCCCACAACCCAAAGATGTGCAGGGTAGGTGGATTGGCCACGCTAAATTGACCCTTAATTGGAAAAAATTAATTGGGTACTCTAAATTTTTTTTTTTTTAAACTCCACCCTTTTGCCTTAGTTCCATAACCTTTCCTGCACAAACCCAACAAAAATCCATTAAGTGCACAGTATCAGCATGATTCACAGTCTTCAGGAGTAAATAAGTGGAGGTTAAAAACTAGAACATAATCATTGTTATTTCTCATTTGATCTCTTTCAGTGTAAAAGTAACCTCACAACTCCTGCCATCCCACACTTGTACAATTAACTTATTGCACAAATAAAAGCAGTTAACCTGAAATTTAAACAGTCCCTTGAAGGGGATAGACTCTTCAAACACTCCTTTAGCATCCGAACATGTATAATATTACAAATAAGAGAGACATGTTGCTGAAGCTTTGCACCTTGCACGAATCAGGACAAACACAGTAAAGCCAAATTTGAAACAATCACAACAATTTATGCCACAGGAGAAAACTTACACTTGCCAGAAGCGACATGCATTCATACGCAGGAACTTGTTCCCTGCAAACAAAAGGAACATGTTCAAGCCTTGTGCTTTTTTTGAATTATCCTGGGAGCCTAAAATTTCCCCCTTCCTTTTTCATGGCAACATCACACCAATCAGAGTCGATTTGCTAACGAACCAACCCGTCGTATAAAGTGCTGTGATTGTTTGAAATTTGGCATTCTTGTATATGTCCTGACGAAAGCAAAATGAAAAAATGTCTCTCTTTTCAGCAAGGTTCAATCTCTGTACAACCAAGCCACTCTTTGTAAACATGTATATTATAATAAGATACCAGTTGATGTTTACATGAAATAATTAATATCAGAGGTTCCCAAACGAGGCGCAAAGCGTAAACTAGCTGCAACAGTAATTACTGCAGTCTCTATTTTTTTCCCCATTCGTGACCCTCTCCTCAACTCTCCTGGGCAAATTCCCAATCTCCGATAAGCATTCCAACTCCTGGCAAGCAGTTTGGCTCAGAGACGTATTGAATACTTAGCTGAGAGGCACACACACAAAGAGCCAACTAGGAAGTTACCTGCCTTCTGGCCTGTACCTCTGCATCACTGCTCATGAGCCCTGGGTTGCAATTGGGACCTCAGATCCCAGGGATATTTACAGAGAATGAATAGCCCTCCTATAGAAACTTGTCGAGACAGAATGTATCTTTCTGTCTATTCTGCCTAGTTCAGGTCTCCTGATGCTGATGCCTTGTAATTAATAATGGCTTTCAGGCAGTGACGACACGACAGAAATCTGTCATTGATTGTAAAACAGTTTTGGAATGTTCTGAAGACATGAGAAGCTCTGTGTAAACGCAAGCCTTATCCTTCATGACTTCATGTGGCCTTCTGCAAATGAACCCTGTGATTCACTGCTCCTCACCTCAACCACCCAGATGGACTGCCCACAGACCCAATCCACCTCCAACTGCAGGGATATGCCCACCCTTGGGCTTGCATCCCTCACAGGAGAGGAGAAAGCAGAGCTTTCAGTGTCTGGTCATTTTAATTCCCTGCCCCAGTCCCACCCTAACTACTCTGTCATGGGGTCGGAGAATCCCGCCCCTTATTTTTAATCAGTGACCACCCTAGTTCTAGAATCTTCCACAAGAAGAAATATTCTCTCCACATCCACCCACTCAAGACCCCGCAGGATCATAAAGGTTTCACTCAAGTCGCCTCTTCTGGTCTCAACGAATTCAACTGCTTCACAACATAACCACTCACATTTTCTTTTCTCTTTTTGTTTATTTTTGGGCGGTAGCTGACGATGATTCTGCTTTTCCATTTACATCTTCACTAGGTCCACTCTTTCTTTCATCACTGTTCCATCATCCTCTTGCCTTGGACAATCCTCCTATTTAATCCCATTGAATCTCTCCTGTTATCCATCCTTTCACAGACCTTCCCTTCTGTTCCTTTCTGGCCCTCTCCCTGTCTTGGTTCAAACCCATTATATGTCCCCAAGTACTCCCAGTTCTGATGGAAAGTCATCGGCCTGAAGATCTAACTCTGTTTCGCTCTCCACCATTCCTGCCAGACTCTCTTCGCAGCATTTTCTCTTTTCATCGGAGAGGGGAGAGCAGCTTGCCAGTCGAGCCATTAGGCGGTCCCACGGGAATTTCCTGGGGGTCAGCCAGCCAGGGATTTAGCAGAAATCCTGACGTTCAGGTTTTACCGGGTGCGTTGGGTGCTAACTGTTGCAATCCCAGCAAAGTGGAGCAGACCCGAGGAATGATCCAGCGAACGGGTTCCAACGGTATGGCTAGATTCACAGAATTTACAGTGCAGAAGGAGGCCATTCAGCCCATTGAGTCTGCACCAGCCCTTGGAAAGAGCACCCCATTTAAGCCCACACTTCCAACCTATCCCCGTAACCCAGTAACCCCACCCAACCTTTTTGGACACTGAGGGCAATTTAGCGTGGCCAATCCACCTAACCTGAACATCTTTGGACTGTGGGAGGAAACCGAAGCATCCGGAGGAAACCCGCGCAGACACGGGGAGAACGTGCAGACTCCACACGGACAGTGACCCAAGCCGGAATCGAACCTGGGACCCTGGAGTGTGAAGCAACTGTGTAACCACTGTGCTACTATGCTGGCCAAGACGCAAAAAGGAGCGGAATTTAATCAGCTACAGGAGACCTAAGCTGCTGAAACACTGAGCTCCAAGCTATAAACCCCCATGTGGGACACGACTCTCCGAAAGGAACAACGCAAAAAAAAAGACGTTTGGGAACCTCTGGTCCGATAGCGACCAGAATCGTAGGCACGACAAACCAAACGCATAACCTTGCTGTGTCTTACCATTGTCTACAGAAATTCCAAGCACACTGGAAATCTTTCTTACACTGGAAACAGAGATAAGGTTATTTCATTACTAATTTCTTGTCACCAGCACACAGATTTTGCATGGACTCACATTCCTTCTGACTTTTAAAATAACAGCAGTGACAAGGACAATTTCCACCCCCCCCCCCACCCCCCCGAAGTTTGCGTATATTGAATGAAATATCATAAGGGTCACCAGTGTTTAACGTGATGAGCCCTCGTCATGTTAAATTAGTGGAACTTGATTAATGGAATGGCATTTTCATTTTAGTGCATCAACCTTTCACAGAACTGAAATAATGGTGCATTTGCAGCTTTGTAACCATTTTATCAACTAATACTAACCACATTACATACATTTCGGGGAAACCACTAACTAGCGTTTGAGAAAACAAAATAATCAATGAGGAATATAATTTTACCGTAAAGTAATTGATCATGCTGTGATATCAGGTGGCGATCCCTCACAGTAACATGTACCCAGACCAAGATTTCAACTCTAACTTAAAGACACAAGTGTGGAATGGAAACAGTCTTATACACCAGTGCCAACCCTTCGCAAAAGATCCTTTGTTCAAAAATAGCACAGAACAAGGGTGTTGTACTCATGGTGAAGGTTTCTGAGCGGGAGCAGAAAATAATCCCACTGCCCCATCTCTCTCCAATGCAGCCCCCATGCCTGTATTACATGCTCCCTCTTTCTTTCTGATGCAACAGTCTCTGCCTTGAGTATTCTCGGCAGCATATGACAAAGCATTCTGCCTTCCAACAATTCACACCTTTTCCCTTTCACCATCATTTGTAAAATCAGTCGCCAAGTTTTAATTTCATGCACATCGCCCCTCATTGAATTTACAGTGCAGAAGGAAGCCATTTGGCCTTTCGAGTCTGCGCCGGCCCAGTGACCCCCACCTGACCTTTTAGACACTAAGGGGCAATTTAGCATGGCCAATCCATCTAACCTGCACATCTTTGGACTTCAGGAGGAAACCGGAGCACCCGGAGGAAACCCACGCAGACACGGGGAGAAAGTGCAAACTCCACGCAGTCACCCGAGGCCGGGATTGAACCCGGGACCTTGGGAGCTGTGAGGCAGCAATGCTAACCACTGTGCCACCCAAAATCCTGGAAGCAACTGCAGAAAACCTCCATGAGCCAGACGTGATTTGAACACACAACCTTCTGATCTGGAATCAGACACGTTACCATTGCACCACAATGCTAACTCATTGTCAAGAAGATTATTCTAAATTCTTCTTTCACAAATCAGAAATTTTGGTAAGCATCTTCAGTACGTCTACTTCCTTTTGCAGCCTATCATAAGATCGTAAGAACTAGAGGCTAGGCCATACAGTCCATCAATCCCGCTGCACCATTCAATTAGATGATGGCTGATCTCACTGTGGTCTCAACTCCACATTTCTGTCAGCGCCCACTACCCTCGACTCTCTTGTTGATCAAGAATCTAACACAGCCTCTTCCGGTGACGGCGGGATGCTGGCAAAATTATTGGGGGAGGGGGAGGATCCCTCCCGATATGAACTGGATCGGGCTCATCGGTCGTGGAGGCCTGTACCAAAGGCGAGTGAGCCGCCAAGGGCAGTGACTCTGTGCTTCCGTAGGTACAGGGTGAAGGAGAAGGTCCTGAGCTGGGCCAAGCAGAAGCGGGTGGTGCAGTGGGCTGGAGCTGGTATACGTGTATACCAGGACTTTACGGTGGAGCTGGCAAGGAGGCGGGCTGCCTTCAACCGGGTGAAGAGGGCACTGTACATTAGCAAGGTGCGGTGCGGCATTGTATATCCAGCGAAGCTGAGGGTGACTTACAAGCTCAGGGACTTTTATTTTGGAACAGCGGAAGCAGCGGAGGAGTTTGCGAAAGCAGAAGGACTGTGGCAGAACTGACAAATTGAGGAATGCTCATGTGCCGATGTAACCTCATGACTGTATTTTCTTCTTTTTTGTATCACTGCGCGCGGGTGCAGAGATTAAAGGAGCCAATGTGGTATATATTTGGACAAGGGAAGGGATGGGACTTTCACTCGAAATGAGAGTTCTTTGGGGTGTAGGTGGATATGCGGGGTTTGTGTGCTAAAAGGGGATCTTTGGGCTTTCCTAGGGCCGGGCAAGTGGGAAAGGGACCTGGGCGGGGGCCTCCACGCTGGCCGGTTTAAGCCGGCCAGTGAACGGGAGTGAGGTGGGGGGAGGGGCTGCGGCTATCGGAGCCTGGCAGAACAGGGTCCGAGTGGTCTAGCCGGGGTGGAAAGTTGGGGGGAAGGAACCGAGGTTGGGAGGAGGAGTTTTACAAGAGGCAGTGGACAGGAGGAGCTGGGGACCTGCAGGGAGGGGGAGGGGGGGGGGGGGGGGGAGAGAGAGAGAGAGAGAGAAGAGGAGAGCTGTGTAAGATTAAGGGTGACTACGGGTAATCCCTGATTCCTTTTTGTCATTTGTTTATGTAAACATGCGGGTTGAGGTTTGGTGGGTAGATGGGATCGTTGTTAGTATGGGGACTGACATATCTTGCTGATTATTGTTTATTGTTGATGGATGTAAATGTGGGAGAAAATGTGAAAAAGGAGAATGAAAAAAAAAAGAATCTAACACAGCCTTGAACATATTCAATGAGCCGACTTCTACCCCTCTCTGGGGAAGAGAATTCCAAACACTAATGAGCCTCTGAGATCAGGAGTTTCTTCTCATCTCCGTCTTAAACAGGAAACCTTTTATTCTGAAATTGTGGCCCCTAGTAGACTCCCCCACACGGGGCAACATCTTCTCAGCATCAACCCTGTCAAGCCCCCCCCCAGAATCTTACATGCTTCAATAAGGTCGCCTCCCTCATTCTTCTAAACTCCACTGAGTATAGCTCTGTCAATGAATGTTCAGTTACTGCACAATAGCAACCCTGTAGCTCGCTGCGAGAGCAACAGGAAATCTGGGACCTCAGTGAATGACAGGGCCAACAGTCTATGTCCTTGGCCAAGCAGATTTAAGGATGTGTGACATTATTAACTAGCGCTCACAGAAACTTCCAATGAAAAGGATTTGACAACCTCAACGTACGAAGGTAAAAGTCCATCGAACATCAGGCACCAAGTCTCTGGCACGGCTCCATTTTGCATTTGTTACAAAGGAAAATCCTTGAATTGAAACTTTGTGCTTTGGGTAGACGGTTCCAGCGAGCCAGGGTAGTATTTGACAGTCACGTGATATCCCCGCCTGTTAAAGTTTCTCCATGGACAATGCCACAAAACTGTCGGAATGTTGAGCCATTAGATGTGGTTTGAAATCAAGCACGGAGGTTCAAGGCACGGTCGCGATTGGCAAGACACATTCTGGAGCATTGAACCTGCAAACTATAAAGCTATGCCTGTGAAGGATTTTGGTCGGGTGGATTGGGAGGAACTGTTTCCCCTGGCTGGAGGATCAGTAACCAGAGGACACACGTTTTTAGGTAATTGGCAAAAGGACCAGATGGGCGACGAGGAGAACGGTTTCTCTAAAGTGCAACAGGTTCTGATGATCTGGAAAGCATTGCCAGAATTGAGGTGAGAGAAGGTTCACTCGACATTTTCAATCCACTCTACCAATGCTTACAGGGCTGTGGGGGGAAAGAACACGGGGGGGGGGGGACAGACGACTAATTGGATTGCTCGTTCAACGGGCCAGCACAGACGCAATGGGCCGATTGGCGTCCTCCTGCGCTGTAAGATTATGTGTACAAGAGGTTCACATCAACTTGTGTCTCTTCCTAAGAATGTTGATAATTAGCTTTAACTACAATATCTGACTTTGAGAGAAAAATAAAACTTCATTAATCTGTATTGATCAGGTTAAAAAAATGGCATTTTACAAGCTGTCAAAGGTTCTGATGTGAATCCGAATAAGGTTGTAAATAATCAGGTTCCACTTAAAACATCAAACCAATTTTTTCCCAATTTGCTTCAGTCTGTATAGTTTCAACCAGTGAGGAATGTGGATCTCCATGGCTGTGCTCTGGGGTGGTCTGTATAGTCTATCGAAAGCAGGATTTGGGTTTTTATCCGTGATCCTATTTTCACTGATAAAGGCACCCTCTTGGTTACAAGACTTACTGTGGTTAAAAGTGTAAGAGTTATCCAAGCTGCTGAGTTGCTGCAGTCTGGCATGCATCATTCCTGTTCTACTGCGAGAAACAGGCAACGTTTGAGCTTTCTTTTCATGTGTAATACTGATGGGTCCTAAGCCCTCTTGGTTCCTGCAAGATGGGCAAATAGGACAGAGCAAAGGTTAATTGTCAGCACAACGCTGCGGAAGCCAAGTGTTAGTAAAGCAGTCGGTTACTTTATTGTGCGGTCAAACTAATTAGTTTAATGACATTCCCAATTTTGCTACTTCAGGTCTAAAGATATGAATCCCCCTGCCCCCCCCCGCGTCTCTCCTGCCAAAGTAAGGTGACTGCGGATACTCTCGCGTGCGTGCGGAGAAACAATGCCATCACAATGTCAGCAAAACCCATCTTTAAAAAAAACTCTGGAAATCGCCATAGCAGGAGCCGTCCTTCAACTCAACAGTCCTGGTGAAATACAGGGCGGGATTCTCCAATCCCGCGGCAGAGTGCCCACGCCGTGGTAAACGCCGTTGCATTTTACGACGGCGTGAACGGCCGCTCCCAAGTCAAATTCTGGCCCCTACAGGGGGCCTGCACGGCGCTGGAGCGGTTCCCGCCGCTCCAGCTGCAGATCCCGGCGCGAACTGTGCACCGTGGGATCCACGCATGTGCAGTTGTGCCGGCGCCAACAAGGACATGCGCAGTGGCCTCCTTCAACGTGCCGGCCTTGACGCAACAGGGCTCAGGGCTACAGGGGCCGGCGCGTAAGAAAGGAGGCCCCCAGCAACACAGGCTGGCCCGCCGATCGGTGGGCCCCGATCACGGACCAGGCCCCATCGGAGGCACCTCCCTGGGTCAGAGCCCCGCCACAGGCCGCCCCCCCCCCGACCCTGCGCGCAGAGATACCGCCGGCTGCGACGAGGTGTGGACGGCGCCGGCGGGACTCTGCCTTTTTAGAGCGGCCGCTCGGTCCATCCGGGCCGGAGAATCGGCGGGTCCGGCCGGGTAGAACAGCCTGCGACTGGCGCTGCGCCAATGGCGCCGATTCTCCTCTCCGCGGAGCATCGTGTGCGGCGTCAGGGCGGCGTGGCGCGGCTGCGGGGATTCTCCGGCCC
Source organism: Scyliorhinus torazame (assembly GCF_047496885.1). NCBI lineage: Eukaryota > Metazoa > Chordata > Chondrichthyes > Carcharhiniformes > Scyliorhinidae > Scyliorhinus > Scyliorhinus torazame. Next base: position 11,363,194 of record NC_092721.1, on the reverse strand, counting down.
GGCGTGGGGCTGGTAGAATCCTGCCCATAGTTTGGGGAAGTGAGGTTAAATAATTGCCTCTCCAGTTGTGACTGCAATGAACTGATGCATTTCAAATCGGTGAATCTCAACACATTGATCAAAGCCAAGGTGCTGAAGATCCGCTCAAATGCCAGGGGTGACCATGCTTCGGGCATGGGACGAATGCTGTTGGGCATAATGTGAGGGTCTTAAAACTTTTTTAAAAATATATAAATTTAGAGTACCCAATTCTTTTTTTTCCAATTAAGGAGCAATTTAGCCAATCCACCTACCCTGCGCATCTTTTTGGGTTGTGTGGGGTGAGACCCACGCAGACACGGGGAGAATGTGCAAACCCCACACGGACAGTGACCCAGAGCCAGGATCGAACCTGGGACCTCGGCGCCGTGAGGCAGCAGTGCTAACCACAGCGCCACTGCGCTACCCAAGGTTTAAAAAAATATTTACACTGGTTTAGAGACAGGGTCTTACCTGCTGATTATATTTTTTTAAAACAGCGCCTATATTTGCTTAAAACGTGTTTCAAAATTCATTGGAGTTTTACTGACAGTTTGATAAGCATTTGTGATTCTGATCGCTGCTGACTCCATCGCTGGCAACGATGTTACAGAGTAAGACAGTAGAACTGAGCAGGCACCACGTTGGCAGGAGTTTTAAAGAGGAAAACGCACCCCTGTAAAGCACCCGTCAGCTTTTCCCAAAAGCCTTCGGAAGCAGGCACGTCTAACAACTAAAACCCATAGGACCACAAGAACAGCATTTACGGATCACGAAAGCGCATGAAGAAATGGGAAGCTACAATGGCCACTGCAAGCAAGCACAAGCAAGGAAGCATGTTTTCTACGGAGTGTTAGCGAGTCAACAGCAACAGTTAGAACAGGACAAAAAGGCTGTTTTGCATTTGTCGAATTTCTGGACCCGTGTATACAAATTCACAAAAGGCTACAAAGCAAGCAGAGACTTCAGGCGAAACACAACAGAAACACACAAAAATAAGCAGCAAATACCCACATCTTACCGAGCAAGAGGGAAGGAGCCATACAAATTTACTTTTTTGGGGGGTTTAGCAGTTGTCAGCGTAAAAGGTGCGAAATAGAAAAATAAAGGGTAACTTGTGTTAGGAATAAATGGTGAGTCGATTGCTTCACACCACCACCAGAACTCAATACCACAAAAACCAGAACAGGTTAGTTTATGAAGGAAATATAACCAATGAAATAAAAAGGTAATATAAAATAGTCACACAAAATTAATAAAGTGCAAGTTTCCATTAGTCCATCAGAAATAAAGCATCACAATTTTTAAATCACACCAGCATTTGTAAAAATTCAGTTAGTCTTCAAATCTAAAAATAAGAGCAGTCCTGTAAAAACACTTCAGTGTCACACTTTAATTAGTAAGTGTGCATCTTGGGATATAATAATAATAATAATATTTATTAGTGTCACATGTAGGCTTCCATTAACACTGCAATGAAGTTACGGTGAAAATCCCCGAGTCGCCGCACTCCGGCGCCTGTTTGGCTACACAGAGGGAGAATTCAGAATGTCCAAATTACCTAACAAGCACGTCTTTCGGGACTTGTGGGGGGAAACCGGAGCGTCCGGAGGAAACCCACGCAGACACGGGGAGAACGTGCAGACTCCTCACAGACAGTGACCCAAGCCGGGAATCGAACCCGGGACCCTGGTGCTGAGAAGCAATAGTGCTAAACACTGTGCTGCCGCGCCGCCTAACGTGTTGCCGGATAGGTACAAAACAAGGCAACGAGGAGACAAATATTTCCCCCTCACGTTTGGGTTTGCTGCGGATTTGTACCAGTACAATTGGGAAACTCGAGCACAAACTGAGATTGAAATTGCACTGGTTTGGTTACACTTCAAGTTTCTGCTAAAACGTGTTTGCACATTGACAACTGTCAAATCTTGTGGCGTTATACAACATATTATTTTATAGAACGTGTTCTTTTATTTGGATGAAACTGTACTCCGTAGTGTATTGAAAGGGGGTAAACAGATGCATTTCCCAATCCACCTCAAAAAGAGTCCAATAAAATGTATTCTTATTAAGTTTGTCCAGTCCCAAGGGCAGCACGGTGGCGCAGTGGTTAGCACTGCTGCCTCACGGCGCCGAGGTCCCAGGTTCGATCCCAGCTCTGGGTCACTGTCCGTGTGGAGTTTGCACATTCTCCCCGTGTTTGCGTGGATTCTGCCCCACAACCCAAAGATGTGCGGGTTAGGTGGATTGGCCACGCTAAATTGCCCCTTAATTGGAAAAAAAATGAATTGGGTACTCTAAATTTATAAAAGAATAAAAACATTTGTCCAGTCCTGAGACTTTTTTTGATTCGTTCGTGGGATGTGGGCGTTGCTGGCTGGGCCAGCATTTCTTGCCCATCCCTCGCTGCCCTTGAACTGGGTGGCTTGCTCGGCAATTTCAGAGGGGGGCAGCTAAGAGTCGCTACATCGCACATTGCGGTGTGGGTCCAGGTTCACATGTAGGCCAGACCGGGCAAGGACGGCAGATTTCCTCCCCTGAAGGACATTAGTGAACCAGATGGGTTTTGTACGACAATCGACAATGGTTTCATGGTCATCATTAGACTTTTAATTCCAGATTTTTACTGATTCAAATTTCACCATCTGCCACGGGTGGGATTCAAACCCGGGAACTCAGAGCAGTACCCTGGATCTCTGGATTACTAGACAAGTGACAATACCACGAGGCCACCACCTCCCTTGATCTGATTAAAAAAATCGCTGAAAATCACTTTAAAAACCTGAACTATTAAAGCGTTTCATTGGTGGACCCCAGTCGGTTCCTGAGTAAACAAAGTACTCTTTAATCCGTGATAACGGTTAAAACGTGTTAACGCTGCCTGTCCGTCTAAGGAAATGAGTACAAATTAAAGAGCCTTCTCGAACTGCTGGGATTTCGCCCTCCTTGTTCTTTCGACCTGGGATGCGGTGCCTTTTTGTGGCTGGGTTCGGTTTGGGGGCAAAATGTGTTTTATGTCAACGTTAAAAGGCCAAAGAAACTCGACCTATGCTTGAATCGTCAGATCATCACCACGCTGCTGTTTGAAGGAGCAAATTGACGGCTGCCTTTCCCTCACAGCAAGAGCTCCGGTGCTTTCGAAACAGTGTCACTGACAGTAAAACACCTTGGGGCATCCTCAGGTTGTGAAGGGCACCGGAGAAATGCAAGTTCTCTCTCCTTATCCGAATTTAAACACTTTAGGAAAGGTTGGTTGACATTTCGGAACAATGTGTAGAGTCGGTAACAGTACCTTGCTATGTATCGTTTCCCCATATATCTGAACTGATGTAGGCAGACTCTGTGGGGAAGGAAAGTTTAGTATTCACCACATTGTTTTTACAACACAGAAACAGGCCATTCGGCCCAACGAGTTGATGCTTTCAGAACTAAACAAAACTATAGACAGCAATTGCCACCTGAAACAATAATAATAATAATTGTTTGGCAGTACATAACTGGAGAATTGGTGAAAAAGATACATTTTTGTTGAAGCTTTTCATTTTGCACTCAACAGGATATTTTGCAAGAAACCAAGGGAGACAGCAAATTTATACTGTATTAGAAGAGAGTACTAATTGGTTAGCTGTTGGTTGATTCAGATTTATAGAGAATGCAACACCAATGTAAACAGCTTGGCTCTGATTGGTTAAGATAATACCCTGAGGAGTGAACCAGCGAATGGCTGTCACTAATTTTGTTCAGCTGTAACAGTCACAATGTGTGCACACTTCTTTCTGTCTGCAAAGAGTGGGTCCTGTATCCTAATATATGTAGCTTCCAATACGCGGAAATGTACCATGGTGTGAGCCCGACTGACAATCTTACATTGGGTTGTCAACGTAATTCCTCGCACACCGAGAATTATTTAGCAAATGTTGCCCAATTGCGGAGTCACATCTAATGTTGGAGGGTGCGCTTTGAGCTTTGCAGGCACTGGCTGGGTGGGTGCAGACTGCACTCTGCAAACAACGGAAGGGGCGTGTGAGAATTTGTTGTCTCCCTTGAATTTGTATTCTTGTGAAAGATCTTGATGAGTGCAAAACAAAAAGTTTTGACAAACATGGGCGGGATTCTCAGCAAACGGCGCGATGTCCGCTACCCGGCGCAAAAAACGGCACGGGTCAGTCCAGCGCGGGCCTCCCCAAAGGTACGGAATTCTCCGCACCTTTAGGGGCCAAGCCCTCACCTTGAGGGGCTAGGCCCGTGCCGGAGCAGTTTCCGCTCTGCGCCGAAAGGACTTCGCCAGGCGACGCATGCGCGGGATCGTCAGCGGCCGCTCATAGCATCCCCGCGCATGTGCAGGGGAGGGGGGTCTCTTCCGCCTCCGCCATAGTGAAGACCACGGCGAAGGCGGAAGAAAAAAGAGTGCCCCCACGGCACAGGCCCGTCCGCGGATCGGTGGGCCCCGATCGCGGGCCAGGCCACCGTGGGGGCACCCCCTGGGGCCAGATCGCCCCCTCCTCCAGGACCCCGGAGCCTGCCCGCGCCACCTTGACCCGCCGTTCAAAAGGAGGTCTAATCCACGTTGGCTGGCGAGGGTTGACAGCGGCGGGACTTCGGCCCATCGCGGGCCGGAGAATCGCCGGGGGTGGGCCCACCGACCGGCGCGATTCCCGCCGACCGGCGAGGCGCAACTCCCGCCCCCGCCGAATCTCTGGTGGCGGAGAATTCGGGACACGGCGGCGGCGGGATTCACGCCAGCCGCCGCCGATTCTCCAACCCGGTGGGGGGTGTTGTGATCTGGAAGGCGCTGTCTGAAGCTCGTTCAATAATAACTTTCAAAAGCGAATCTTATAACTCAGAATGGTTACATCACAGAAGGGGTCCTTTCCACCATCGACTGCCCACTGATTGTCCGCAGGAGCAATTTAGGGGTACGCCAAGATATGTCAGTAAGTCATCACTACTCAAATTAACTCACTCTAAGATTGTAAAGAAGTCCATCAATTCAGCGGTGGAAGCCTTGTTCCAGTAAGTAATCAATGCATCTACAAAACAAACAAGGAATTTACTTTCTTCTGTCAGTTATAATCAGAAATAAAACTGTGCTCTTCTTGTAAATAATCACACGGATTTGACATCCAGTTTCTCCAGTGTTAGCTACTTACCTTTTGTGATGCGCAACCAGTTCACATTAATACAGCACCTACAGAGGATCAAAGAACTGACAACAGAGGGCAGTGTCCACAGGCAAGTCTCTATCCCCTTTCCCTGGGCAGTGCCCAAGCAACGGGACGTGTCAGACTACAAGGTGATCTTGGACGGCCAAATCTGCTCAGTCCGTCGCTGGAAAGATTCGGCTATGACTCAGAATAAAATCTACGGGCTGAAGATGCCAGAAACCAGAATGAGTTCCTGTTTACCTCGCCTTCCCTCCTTTGTTCACACACTGAGAAGGGGAACCACATTTCTTCCTCCATCACTGGCAGCTATCAATTTATTTTCTGCAGATTTATGAGATGCATTGAAGATTTATTGGGAACGGTTATTGCAGCACTCTTCAATCCAGCTTTGCATGTGTACATTTTAATGAATCTCTTGTTAGTATTATCCCAGAAACGATACACCATCGAAGACAAAGCAGCCCCTCCTGATTGGCACCTATCCACCACCTTCACAATTCATCCCCATCACCACCGACGCACAGAGTGACAGTCGTGTATTCCATCCACATGGTCCACTGCAGCAACTCACCAAGGCTCCTTGGATAGTACTTTCCCAACACAAAACCTAGAAGGACAAGATGAGTATAAACATGGGAACACGACCACCTGAAAATTCCCTGCTGTGTACTGTCCGGACTTGGAAATATATCGCCGTTCCTTCACTGTCGCTGGGTCAAAATCCTGGAACTCCCTCCCTAACAGCACTGTGGGTGTACCTACACCTCATGGATTTCAGCAGTTCAAGAAGGTGGCTCACCGCCACCTTCTAAAGGGCAATTAGGGATGGGCAATAAATGCAGGGCTAGCTGTGAGGCTCCCTTCCAGGGAATGAATGAAAAAATGACTTACAGAGCCACTGAGACATTTGTTTTGGCAGCACTGCTGAATATTGAGGTACATAAAAGCTCACTCACAAGGAGGAGAGAGAGAGAGAGAGGGATAGGACGGAGATTTGCAGAGGTTATTGTCAATTCTAGGTCAGCTTGCGGTGCAGTGCGTCGCGTCCCGACCTTTGGGCCAAAGGCTCCGGGTTCAAGTCCCGCTTCAGGGCTAGATGTCCACGGCAGGTGCGTTCATAACATGGCCAAACAGGCTGATTATCAGCCCACAAGTCCATCCCATACGCCTGGTGACAGGCGGTAGGAGCGGAAGAGTTTCCTGGTCAGCCAGACTGCAGAAGGCATCGACAAACCACTGCAGTATTTGATCGAAGATAACCGTGGGCCAATCAAATGGAAGTGCTTGGCTGCCAGTGCCCTCTCCTGGAATGGTATCTGGGGGAGGAGGCTAACCGTCATCTCTTAATACCCTCCTCGGAAACATGAGATCAAGAACCCATCTCCTGGGTAAAGTTCACATCACTCGTTTCTTTAACGCGGATATTTAACTGATCCCCACGTTTTCTCCCAATGGCATCATTAACTCAACACCATTTAAGGTCTGGGTCAACTCACCCTCTAATATTCTTTCTGATGGGGCTGGACAGACAGGATGCGGGGATGTTGATTCCGCTGGCTGGGGGAGTCGAGAACAAGGGGTCACAGTCTCAGGATATGAGGGAAGACATTTAGGACAGAGGGGAGGAGAAATGTCGTCAGTCAGAGGGTGGCGAGCCTGTGGAATTCTCTACCACAGGAGGCTGTGGACGGCAAGTGCCGGAATGTATTTAAGAAGGGAACAGATGGATCTCTGGACTCGAAAGGCATCAAGGGGAATGGGGAGAGTGCAGTTTGAGGGTCAGCTATCGCCATATTAAATGGTAGCGCAGGCTCTAGTTCCGAATGGCCGCCTTCTGCTCCGATTTTTATGTTTCTATATTTCTTCCAAACGTTTAGGGGCGGCACGGTAGCACACGTGGTTAGCACTGTGGCTTCACAGCGCCAGGGTCCCAGGTTCGATTCCCCGCTGGGTCACTGTCTGTGCGGAGTCTGCACATTCTCCCCGTGTCTGCGTGGGTTTCCTCCGGGTGCTCCGGTTTCCTCCCTGAGTCCGAAGACGTGCAGGTTAGGTGGATTGGCCATGATAAATTGCCCTTAGTGTCCAAAATAGTGGCCAAACAGGGGCTGTTTAGCACAGGGCTAAATCGCTGGCTTTGAAAGCAGACCAAGGCAGCAAGGCAGGCCAGCAGCACGGTTCAATTCCCGTAACAGCCTCCCCGAACAGGCGCCGGACTAGGGGCTTTTCACAGTAACTTCATTTGAAGCCTACCTGTGACAATAAGCGATTTTCATTTTTTCATTCATTTTTCAAAGGAGGGGTTATTGGGTTTCGGAGATAGTGAGAGTTTAAGTGGGTTGGTGCAGACTCGATGGGCCGAATGGCCTCCTTCTGCACTGTATGTTCTATGTTCTACGTCAGAACATTCCCTCCCACCTGCTCAGAGGAAAGCAATTCAGACAGCCCTCAGAATAGGAGGCCATTCAGCCCCTCAAGCCTGTTCTTCCATTCAAATGGATTGGGGCTGATCTGCTTCTAAACTCCATCTACCGCCTTGGATCCGTAACCCTTAATACCCTTACCTAATTCAAATCTATCAATCCCAGTGCTGACACTTTCAACTAAACCCCAGCCTCAACAGCTCTCTGAGCTCAAGACCCTTTGTGTAAAGAAGTGCTTCCTAAACCTTCACCCTGGACAAGCTGGCTTTAACCTTCTACCTCCTTGTTTCCCCACATCCCCACCAGAAGAAATAGTTTTTCTCTATCCGCCATACCTGCCCTCTTAATCATTTTAACATTCCCCAATTAGACCACCCCTGTGGTGCTCTTTTGTGTTGCTAATTCTAGGATGGTTGGCGTAGTGTTCACAAAGGCCACAAATAGCTTTAAATTGAACAAAGCTATTGATTTATTAACACTACTTATTTGGATTCGACACTTACTCCTAAATAATTCACAGTTGATAATAAATATGTAATCCACACTCGTCTACTACTAATCTCTACACTATTACATTAACTATGATCTGCTCTCACTCGCACTATCTTTCCTTCAGTCTCTTCTCTAGCTTTCTCCTCAACCTCTCCCCTACAAGGCTTAGCATCAATGTCTTATATACTTGTGCTCTATGTCTAGCTCCCTCTAGTGGTTGATTCAGACACATTAATCCTTATGATAACGTCACAACCCCATAATCTTCAATACTCAATGCAATACAAACCTAGTTGAGGCAACCTGTCCTCATAATTTAACCCTTTTAGCCCGGGGCTCATTGAGGTGAATCTGCACTGCATCCCGTCGCGGAGGTGCACTGCCCAGAATTGAACAAGGCAATTTTTCTAAGTTTGAGAAGAGGAGTCACGGAACATAACAGATGAGTACCACACAAGGTCTCAATGGAATATCAGTCTCCCAGAGCAAACAAATGAGCCATTTGCAATTCGAGAGTTTCACTTGTGACTTAGAGGGTGTATGAATCCTGCCCTCTAAAACTTGCTATATTTACACGCTAATAAAAGCAATTAGTTGGAAAGGTTTAAAGCTCTGGTTGATCAGAGCTCTAATCACCTTAATGAGAAACAAGAAAAATTTAAAAGAAGCCAACATTGAAACCTGACTCCGTGGAGAATTTATGTTGGAAACTTGCTTGGGTTATTAATAGCTGAACCAATAAAGCACTGGGCAACTTCTATAAACTGGATGTTGTCACATTATCGCTTAAAACATAGTCTGCTGAACATTCACTGAGTTGACCATTGTCAAATCCGAGTTAAAGCTTATGTATGATGGTAGAGTCACCATTTCATTAAGTTTATGATTTCTTTTCTTTATTTTTTTATGGGATATGGAGGTCATTGGCAAATCCAGCATGCCTTTTCTGTTTTTACTCCCACTATCCAGCAACTGCAGTATATTTTGTTATCATAAATTTAGAGTAGCCAATTCATTTTTTCCCAATTAAGGGGCAATTTAGCATGTCCAATCCACCTACCCTGCACATCTTTGGGTTGTGGGGGCGAAACCCATGCAGACACGGGGAGAATGTGCAAACTCCACACGGACAGTGACCCAGAACCGGGATTGAACCTGGGACCTCGGCGCCGTGGGCAACAGTGCTAACCACAGTGCCACCGTGCCGCTCTGCATCCCCAGTATTTTGCTTTCGTGTTCTGGAGTTTAATTTTCTCATGCTGTTCCGCCTTTGCTCCAAAGTTGTTACAATAAAGAAGGTAATAGACCTACCATCAGACATGCTTTTCAGCACGTGTAGGAAGCACATGAGGAGACTGCGTATCTCTGTCTGTTCTAGCTTGTCACAACGCATCACAGATCCTCCGACGCAGCCAGAGTTCTGGGAGAGAGAGACAGTGGTGAGCGTCATATCCGAATCGGAAAACAGCAGCTCAGAACAAAGCAATGCAAACAAAAGACCACACCTTTTGGTTTCAGGAGGGAATGAAACTTAGTCTGAGCACAAGTGAATACTTCTACACTGGGGAGTGAAGTATTATTGAATTAATTTTTTTATAAAGTTCATACAATGGTCAAAAAATGCACACAGTTTCACAAGAACTACCAAACCATGCAAGTACACAAGGCAGCTCACTATTCAATTGTCTGATAACTTAAAAGGAGGAGGTAAAGTTTGGGGAGGAAGTCAAGAGTTTGAAAGTTTGTTGAAAGTTCATTTTCTGTCAGGGATCACACTAAACTCCATTGCAGCCCCATCCCTCCTTCCTTCCCCTGTAGCCCGGCAAATGATTTCTTTTTCAAGTATGTGACCAGATATGACCTGGAAATGTATTCTGAATTTGTGGGTTAAATCTTCCGAGCTCGGATTGATGCCAATGACCTGCACCTCACAAATTTACCGCTTCATTAACAGCGCTAAACTCAACATGTGAACAGTCTCTGACCGTGAAGTTTAATTTCTTTCCAGATGTTCCAGGTACAGTGAATGAATTATCATCCCATCTCAAAATCATTTTGAAATGTGGTTTGGCATAGAGAATAAGTGCAGGTGGCAAGACAGCTAATTACTGATATTATTATTAATTATTGTCAACAATTATCATTGATTAAACCCCATAAGATGTGGAACAGAAAGGTACAACACAGCCTTAATCCTCACATGGTACAGGGCCTCAGTGAAGAACTTAAATGATGAAATGTATATATACTTAAGAACCTGTAATGTAGGAATAGTACATCAGTTTGTAATTGTAAAATAATTTTCTTTTAATATTCCTTCTTTTAATATCCCATCCACTATTGATGTGTAACCTACTGAATTTGTTTGTCTATTTTTATTCCTAAGTGACGCGATGTTTTAACCGTGATTAGTTTCTCAATGGGAATTTTTCAGTGTACCTCACATGGCAATTGCTGTGCATGTGTTTCTTGAATAAAATACCATTATTACTGTTATTAGGATGTAGACAGGGGGAGTTACATTTGATCAATTATGTAAGGGAAACTAGTATTTAAGAGATGATTACATTCCCACATAACCATCTCTTGCACACAAACTGCAAGTCACACCAAACAACAAAATAATCTTTCATGGCACGTCTATTAATAGCAACTCTGGTTTAGTCGATTCATATCCCTGTGAAATGGTAAATCCAAATGGAGCAGTTGAAGCCGGGCATCTTTTAATTTCTCATTCTGAGTATTTCAAAATTGAAACTCAAGTGAGAATTCCAGGAATAGGCTTGATCCCAAACCAATTCAGGCACTGTAGAGATCGGAGGCGGGATTCTCCCGCAATTAGCGGGGCATCCCGTGCCGGCGGCAAGAGCGGCGCTACCCACGTCAGCGTCGGGCCGCCCGGAATTTGCGGAATCCTCCGCACTTCCAGGGGGCTAGGCCGGCGGCGGAGGGGTCGGCGCCGCGCCGACCGGCGCCGAAGAGCCGCCGCGAGTTGGCGCATGCGCAGAATCGCCGCCGTGTTTCCTGTGCAGCGGGTTTCTTCTCCGCGCCGGCCATGGCGGAGCCTTACAGGGGCCGGCACGGAGGGAAAGAGTGCCCCCACGGCACAGGCCTGCCAGCAGATCGGTGGGCCCCGTTCGCGGGCCAGGCCACCGGGGGCGCCCCCCCCCCCCCCCTAGGACTCCGCAAACCAACCTCCAAGCCAGGTCCCGCCGGGATGGACCATGTCCATTTCATGCCTGCGAAACTGGCCGAAAACGGGTGGCCGCTCGGCCCATCGGGGCCCGGAAAATTGCCGAGGGGGGGGGGGGGCGCGCTGCCAACGGCCTCCGACCCGCGGGGTGTGATCCCCGCCCGAAAACCGGCGCTGGAGAATTCGGCAGCCGCTGTCGGAGCGGGATTTACGCCGCCCCCCCCCAGGCGATTCTCCGACCCGGCAGGGGGTCGGAGAATCCCGCCCCATTTCTTTATCCCATCCCAACTGAAATGGAACAACAATTCCAAACGGTGCTCTAGAAGATAAAAATTTCAGAGGTGAATTTGAAAATTAGGAACCTACAATTGGCTCGCAACGCAATTAAATACAGGGTGCCTTCACTCTTTTCCTCTTTCATCGATGTGGGTGTCGCTGGGTAGACCAGCATTTGTTGCCCATCACTAATTGCCCTTGAGAAGGTGGGGGGTGAGCCGCCTTCTTGAACCGCTGCAGTCCATGTGCTGTAGGTACACCCACTGTGCTGTTAGGGAGGGAGTTCCAGGATTTTGACCTATCGTCAGTGAAGGACGTGTCAGAGTCACAGGTCAGGATGGTGCGGATATTGGAGGGGGCCTTCAGATGGTGCTGTTCCCATGCATTTGCTACCTTTGATCGTCTAGGTGGTAGAGGCGGGCGGGATTTGGAAGATGCTGACACAGGAGACTTGCCGAGTTGCTGCAGTGCAGCTTGTAGATGATACACGCAGCTGCTACCATGCGTCAGTGGTGGAGGGAGTGAATGTTCAAGGAGGTGGATGGGGTGCCAATCAAGCGGGGCTGCTTTGACCTGGATGGCGTCGAGCTTCTGAGTGTGGTTGGAGCTGCACTCACCCAGGCAAGTGGAGAGTATTCCATCACACTCCTGACTTGTGCCTTGTAGATGGTGGACAGGCTTTGGGGGGTCAGGACGTGAGTTAGTCGCTGCAGAATTCCCAGCTTTTGACCTGAAATTCATCTACAGACTATATTTGGAGTTGCTAATAATGGTTTAGATCACTCATATATACAGCTAAAAATTCAGATACACAGGCAAAAGACAAATACTTCAAGCGACAAAGCAGCATGCAAGATTTTCTCCGGCAGGACTGGGATAGTTAAAATGGAAAAGTCCACAGTAACACAGTTCCTCCGAGTAGATTTTGATGTTCCCTCAGCCTCTTTGTTAGTCAGCATTGCAAAAGCAGAGTGTCTTCGAATGAGCCTCTCCCTCTGTCAGCATAAAGGAGGCAAGGACACATTTAGACTCTCAAACAGGGTTGCACAAGACAATCATAGATGGCCTAGAATTCTCTGAAAAGATTTGCGGCGAGTATAAAGGCCCTCACCATTACTAAATCTTCCTGCAACTTGGCCTGAGGGTGAGATTCCCTGATGTTTGGGAATCGCCATAACTTAGTGGACGATTTGCTCCGCTCCACCGTGAGCATCACAGAAACGGTCCCCAAACTCACCATTAATTTCAGGAAAACTGGGTATTAATTACCCAAGAAACACACTGCAGAAAGTTAGAGCTGGGACTTAAACGCTTAAGGGCCTTGTTAACAATGATTTAATTAATTGCCGATGACTGCCAATCAACCAGCCCTGGAAGCGAACAATTAAAAGTGTGGAGTCACATTCCTTCAAATTGTGAATTAGGAGACTATTTGAACATGCCAAATTACAAATTTAAAATAAATCTGTTTATACTTATTTTTCTCTTTTAATCCAATTGTTCTTTCTCTCTCTTTATTTCGCTTTCTGTTCCTGATTTGACTCTATTGCACCCGATTTCATTCTCTGACATTCCTCTGTTACTTTCTCAATCCTTAAGTCTCACTGGTTAAGAGATAAGACTGTCCGTTTCCTCATTCAGGGCCCTCCCTGCACCGTCATCAGCTCACACCCCGACAAAGGGGAAAGATATTTGAGTCGAAGGGTGAGGGGGAACTTCTAAACGATGGAAGCACATCGAGAGTCAATCCATTCCTGCAAATTCCAGGCTGACAGTGAAAATACAACCAAATGCAGCATTACACTGGAGCATCAAGATCACAGTTAATACCTCCCGCAGCACTAAAGCTCGGAGGTGAAATTATACCTTATCAAGGGAGTTATTCTTGTCAGAATTCCGCTCGGGTAGACTGGTGGCAGAGTCAGTGCTGATGAGGGAGCCTCTCGAGTCTGCGTGCCTCACTGCACTGATGGTTGGGGTCGAGGACCCGTGAGGAGAAGCTATCAATAGATAAACATGCGTAAGAGCTTATCCTGGTGAGGGAAGTTTCAAATGGCTGGCTAACATGCATTAAAAACTCACAATCGTGCCCTGAAAACACAACAAACATTCACCATTATAAAAGCACTCTTCATTCCATCCAGCCACAGTTCTGATCAAGGGTGCACAGGGGGCTGATGATTCACTTCCAGGACGTGGCTGATTAGCAAACACCCGGAAAAAAGGTTATAGGGGCATTAAAAAGAAAATACGGCCTGGATTCACAGTTTTGGAGGGTGCCGAAGCTGGAGTGGGAACTGTGGCATTTTACGACGGAGAAATCTGTGCCGAACCCTCACCAATCCTGCGACCAGCGAGTGGCTAGCCATCGCGCTGAGTAAAACTCCCGGCTCTCACGACAAAAACAGCTGGAGAGTGGCCGGGTTCCGTGGTCGCGCACGGCGACGGCCTGCAGCGGCCGTGAGGTAAAACCTGACCTCTCAAATACCGCCCCCCCCCCCCCCTAGCCACTCCCCACCAATCCCCCCCCCCCAGCCCTCGCAGAAGCCCCCCCCCCACCAGCAGCACGGCCCCCGGCCGACTGTGGCAGCGCTGGAAGCCGTCCGTATCCACCACGCCGAGTTCCCGGCCGCTGAGGCCACAAGTGAACCGTTGGGAACTCTCATCGGCGGCGGTGAATCTCGAAGGCCTGGAGAATAGAGGGTCAGGCCCGTTAATGATATGCCAACACTGCTTATACTCCGCGCTGCGAGCGACACACTTAATCCATTTTTGGGGTGCCGGAGGATCCCGATTTGGCGTCAAACCGACGACGACCCCGATCTTGGCATCGGAGGCGATTCTCCACCTTGGCGATTTCTCCGTCGGCCGACGGTCAATCCCGCCCAGTCTTTGTGCCAATTCTCTTTGAACTTTCTCATTTGTTATTTGACCCCCAAGTTGCCCTCCCGACCACCACATTTGCAGTGTCACCAACACTGCCCATTTCCAGCTCTGAAAGTCGGCCCCACCTGTGCCTCAGGTCATCTGTTCCCGAAACCCTCACTCGCCCCTGCATCACCTCCAGACCCAACTGCTTCAGCACAGCCCTCTCAGCCACGCACCCTCTTTCAACTGGGATCCACCAGAAGAGACTGGGCTGATTCCTGGGCCGAAGGGGCTTGTCGTACGAGGAAAGGTTGAGCGGTGGGGGTCGTGATCCTCTGACAGTGCAGCACTCCCTCAGTACTGACCCTCTGACAGTGCAGCACTCCCTCAGTACTGACCCTCTGACAGTGCAGCACTCCCTCAGTACTGACCCTCTGACAGTGCAACACTCCCTCAGTACTGACCCTCTGACAGTGCAACACTCCCCCAGTACTGACCCTCTGACAGTGCGGCACTCCCTCAGTACTGACCCTCTGACAGTGCAGCACTCCCTCAGTACTGACCCTCTGACAATGCAGCACTCCCTCAGTACTCACCCTCTGACAGTGCGGTATTCCCTCAGTACTGACCCACTGACAGTGCAGCACTCCCTCAGTACTGACCCTGTGACAGTGCAGCACTCCCTCAGTACTGACCCTGTGACAGTGCAGCACTCCCTCAGTACTGACCCTCTGACAGTGCAGCTCTCCCTCAGTACTGACCCTCTGACAGTGCGGCACTCCCTCAGTACTGACCCTCTGACAGTGCGGCACTCCCTCAGTACTGACCCTCTGACAATGCAGCACTCCCTCAGTACTGACCCTCTGACAATGCAGCACTCCCTCAGTACTGACCCTCTGACAGTGCAGCACTCCCTCAGTACTGACCCTCTGACAGTGCAGCACTCCCTCAGTACTGACCCTCTGACAGTGCAGCACTCCCTCAGTACTGACCCTCTGACAGTGCTGCTCTCCCTCAGTACTGACCCTCTGACAGTGCAGCACTCCCTCAGTACTGACCCTCTGACAGTGCTGCTCTCCCTCAGTACTGACCCTCTGACAGTGCGGCACTCCCTCAGTACTGACCCTCTGACAGTGCAGCACTCCCTCAGTACTGACCCTCTGACAGTGCAGCACTCCCTCAGTACTGCCCTGGGGATTGTCAGTGTAGCCGGTGTGTTCAACTCGATGGACTGGGGCTTGAACACAACCTTCTTGATTCGGGTGTCTGCGTTGCCAACTGAGCTACAGGACGAGCAGTAGCAATGTTATGAGGTGCATCACGTATATGCAGACGGCGAAGGTTAACCTGCTGGGTACAGACTTACTGTAAACTCAAATCCAAGGAAAGGCAGTTCGGTAAAACCGAAAAACCAGAGGGTGACTCGGCTTCCGTTCTCACCTGTGCCAGATATAACACCAAATACATCTTTGTGGATGCTGTTATCCAGGGTATTCCCTAGTTTCTGCGGCGTCAGCATGGTGTTTCCAGTTTGTAAGCTGAACGATGAATCCTCTTTCCCACTCTGGATCAAAACACAAAGTTATTTATTGATATCTCTGCGTCGCTCCCTCCCCGCCTTAAAACCTACCTCCTTGACCATTTATTCACCTCTCCTAGCATCTCAGGGTCAAACGATTTCTGATAACACTCCTGTGAAGCCCCTTGGGATGTTTTACTATGTCCGAGGTGCTATATAAATTCAAGTTGTTGTTGAATTACTCAAGCCCTCCGCCCTGTTTCAAACCTTCCCCATTGTTCTGTCCTCTCTCCTCTCCCCGACTCCCATTTACCCTGCCTGCTTGTTCTCCCTCTGCCCTTGCTTAGAATCCATAAAACCCCTGCCTTCTCCCAGTTCCTTAATGAAACTGAAGGGGAACCCACAGGAAGATTTACTCATCCCTCAGCAATCTAATCCCTAAACCTCTGCAAATGAAAGGAATATTATTCACGTCTTGTGCCTTTTTTGAATTACCCAGGAGCCTATCGCTCCTCACTGTATTCCCCATGACAACACCACAGCCAGCGGTCCTTCTCTCCTCCAATATAAACTGTTCTGATTCTTTGAAAATTGGTATTCTTGTGTTTGTCCTGATGTGTGTGAGATGAAAAGCTTCGGTGGCGCGTCTCTCTCTCACTCTTCAGCTGTGTTCAAATCCCCAATTCCAATTCCCAAGCTGCCCCATTGGTACAACGTTAAAGCCAACTGAAATATGTTCAAACTAACAATGGGATTGCCATCCCAAAATGTCTCCCGCCTCTCCTGTCAACATCCTGGGTTGGGGAGGTGCAGGGGTTACTGTTGACCAGAAACGGAACTGGAACAAGCCATATAAATACTGTGGCTACCAGAGCAGGTCAGAGGCTGGGAATCCTGCAGTGAGGAACTCACCTCCTGACCCTCACAAAGCCTGCCCACCACCGATGCGCAGTGGCAGGGGTGGGTACTGGTTTTGTTGGAAAAACACTCTCGTTGATCTTCTTCTGAGTGCAAAGTGAATAAGCTCGCACTTGCCCGTGTTACACTTCATCTGTCACAGGTCTGTCCGCTCAGTGAACGTGCACTGATTTTACCCCATGTTTGAAAATATTCAAACCATAAGACATTCAATCGCGACACCAATGAGTTGGTCATCTGCAACATCGACAACGCAACACTCGCTGAAGCCCCAAAATGGACAGACGAGGAACAACGCAGAACGGACACGATCTCCTGGTTTCGACAGTGACTGTGTTGGCCAAAGGTACTCACATTGCTGGACTGGTTCATCGGGAACGGGGAGCAGTCCTTCACGTTGATGCGTTGCACGTTTTCAAGTAGAAGGCCAAATAGAGGCAAGTACAACGTGGCAATCCTGGCCTGTTGACTCTGGAAAGGAGAGAATCAGGATCACGATCAGAAGCCAAGAATGACTGCACTCACACCGGCTTGCTGCCCGCCCATTCAGTACAATCATGAAGCACTTAAATAAAACTTACATTTCTGTAGTGCTTTTCGCCATCTCAGGACGTCTCAATGTGCTTTACAGCCAATGAAATGCTTTTGAAGCAGAGTCACTGTTGCAATGTGGGGAGACGTAGCTACCCCAGGATGTGGCGGGGCAGACAGGAAAGTGGAGTTAAGTCACAATCAGATGAGCCGTGATCTTACTGACTGTGGAGCTCAAGGGGCCTACTCCTATTTCTTATCTTATTCGACAGCAGGGAGAGTGGGACTAATTGAACAGCCCAAAGATGTGCAGGTTAGGTGGATTATCCATGATAAATTGCCCTTCGTGTCCAAAATTGCCCTGAGTGTTGGGTGGGGTTGCTGGGTTATGGGGACAGGGTGGAGGTGTTGACCTTGGGTAGGGTGCTCTTTCCAAGAGCTGGTGCAGACTCGATGGGCCGAATGGCCTCCTTCTGCGCTCTGTAGGTTTGATCTTTGATTCAGAATTTCTCCAAAGTGCTCCCCATTCTGATTCCCACTCAAAGGAGCAATGTGTCGATTTACCTCCTCATTCATTCACAGGGTGCAGGTATCAGGTGTATTACCCTCCCCAAGACACTGAACATGCAAACAATAATGATAATCTTTATTATTGTCACAAGCAGGCTGACATTAACGCTGCAATGAAGTTACTGTGAAAAGCCCCTAGTCGCCACCCTCCGGCGCCTGTCCAGGTCACAGAGGGAGAATTCAGAATGTCCAATTCACCGAACAAGCACGTCTTTCGGGGCTTGTGGGAGGAAACCGGAGCACCCGGAGGAAACCCACGCAGCCACGGGGAGAACGTGCAGACTCCGCACAGACAGTGACCCAAGCCGGGAATCGAACCTGGGACCCTGGAGCTGTGAAGCAACGGTGCTAACCACTGTGCTACCGTGCCGCCCTTTGCTGGTGACGAGAGGGATCAGTGCTGCAATGAGAACTGATACAAGCACTGGAGAGCAAGATGTGGAATCAGTCTGGGTAGAAATAAGAAAGAGCAAAGGAAAGAAGTCCCGGGTGGGAGCAATCTATAGGTCCCCAAACCGTAGGTCTGCAGTGGGGCACTGTATTAGCAAGAAATACTGGGAGCTTCTAAGAAAGGTATGAGGACAGATTTGGCCCGAGCAGAGTGGGTTGGAAGGCTAGGTTCCGGTGCACCTGTGTGAAACTGGCCTCTGTTCCTCACAGGTATCTGCAAAACCTTTGTGTGGTAGGGAGGGACTGTTAGGCCACAAGCCACTTGATTTTACCTTCCACCAATGAGGAAGTTGACTTGTGGCTGTACTTCTGAAAACACTGCAATACTACATTCCTCCACCAGGTGGTGAGACTGAGCCACGAAACCACACCGAGGGCCAAACCCAACGATACCCGATTCCGGAAATGGGAAATCAAACACCGAGCAACTGATATCTTCCAGTTTCAGGTTGATCACAAACTCTTTTTACAAACCCCATACTGAAAAAGAAAAAACAAAAGCAATCCTTCCTGCGTCCATCAAGTTGGGGAAGGGAGCCTCTGATTAGCATTAGAATCATCGAATCCTATAGCATAGGGCGGGATTCGGCCCATCGTCCCTCTACTAGCTCTTTGAAAGAGTTGTTCAATTGATTCCACTCCTCCATCGACCCACAATCTATTGTTCCTTTCCAAGTCTTTATCCAATTCCCCTTTTCAATGTTATTAATGATCCAGTTTCCACCGACCTTTCAGCCAGTATGTTCCAGGTCGGAATAACTTGCTATGTTAAAAAGTTCCCAACTCCTCCACTGTTCCCTTTGCCTTAGGTCTTTGTCGCTCTGGTTACCAACCCTCCTGCCAGTAAACCCCTCCCTCTTCCCAGTGAATCCTCCTGCCAGTAAACCCCTCCCTCTTCCCAGTGAATTGTCCTGCCAGTAAACCCCTCCACTTCCAATGTGAATGCTCCTCCCAGTAAACCCCTCCCTCTTCCCAGTGAATTGTCCTGCCAGTAAACCCCTCCACTTCCAATGTGAATGCTCCTCCCAGTAAACCCCTCCCTCTTCCCAGTGAATCGTCCTCCCAGTAAACCCCTCCACTTCCAATGTGAATGCTACTCCCAGTAAACCCCTCCCTCTTCCCAGTGAATCCTCCTCCCAGTAAACCCCTCCCTCTTCCCAGTGAATCCTCCTGCCAGTAAACCCCTCCCTCTTCCCAGTGAATCGTCCTCCCAGTAAACCCCTCCACTTCCAATGTGAATGCTCCTCCCTGTAAACTCCTCCGTCTTCCCAGTGAATCCTCCTCCCAGTAAACCCCTCCACTTCCAATGTGAATGCTCCTCCCTGTAAACTCCTCCGTCTTCCCAGTGAATCCTTCTCCCAGTTTTGGGGCAGTCAAGAGGTGGGTTACTGGCCACAGAATTGCCGGTGTCTGACCTGCTCTTATAGCCTCAGTATTTAGATGGTGTATTATGCAGTTAAGTGGATGTTAAACACATTGGAGATATTTGCAGTATTTAGACAGTGTTTCTGTATGCTAGAGTAGTTTAAGAAGCTCTCAGACTCTGAATAGTCCTCTTCCCTTTTTATGTTCACGGACTGAGTGAGACAGAAAGCAGCCAATGCTGTTCACTTGATTTTCAATGTGCAGGGGAGCGGGAGGGCACTTCGACAGGTGAAATCTCAGAGATTGCTGAGTTCTCGGATGGTGCTGAGTAAGGGAACAGTGTAATCTCTATCGAAGTAGAAATGGAAAGCTCCAGCTGCCTAGGTCCTACGCTCTGGAATCCCTTCCCTAAAAATCACCGCATCACTCTCCTCTCGAAGATGCTCTTTAAACCCCGACCTCTCTGACTAACCCGACCTAATGTAATAATAATAATATTTATTCTCGTCACAAGTAGGCTCACATTAACACTGCAATGAAGTTACTGTGAAAAGCCCCTAGTCACCACATTCCGGCACCTGTTCGGGTACAGAGGGGGAATTCAGAATGTCAATTCACCTAACAAGCACGTCTTTCGGGACTTGTGGGAGGAAACCGGAGCACCCGGAGGAAACCCACGCAGACACGGGGAGAACGTGCAGACTCCGCACAGACAGTCACCCAATCGAACCCGGGTCCCCGGTGTGGTGAAGCAACAGTGCTAACCACTGTGCTATCATGCCACCCACATGTCATATTTTGTTTGGAGGCTCTCCTGTGAAGCTCCTTAGGATGTTTTGCCACTCCGATGGTGCTAGATCAATGCAAGTTGTTGTTGTATGAATTGAGGGAGGGGAATGGAAAATCCGTGTAGTGTCAACTCTTTTTTTTCCTCCGAGGTTTGTCTCCGTCAGATATCATCCCCCTGATCTCTCGCCAGGAGGAGGTGCTGACTCTCTATTGGAACGTGGCTCAATAGATGGAACGTATCTGTGCTCTGCTGACACTCTATACATAACAGTACACTTTGTGCAATCTTATCATAAGGGAGAGGTCAATGATTTCCACTCTTAACATATTTGCCTGAAACCCGACAAGACATTTTCCTGCTGCACCTGCCCGGAGGCCGTGTTGTACGACCCTTGCGTACCTTGGCTGTGTATCGATCATCGAAGGTGTGCTTAATCATCAGGCTTTTCAACACGCCGATGGCAATCTGCCTTACATCTCTGTACTCTTGCAAGGCACTGCCAACCTCCCTGAGTAGCAGCCCCACCAGGAAGTGGTTCTTGCAGAAGTCATCCGTCAGCGTAAAGTCAAGCTGCAGGTCTGAAGATTTAAAACAGCAACGGCAGACAATGATTCGGAGGGCTTTCAAATCCGACCAACGCTACAAAAATAAACATCAACATTGGGAATTTAAATACAGGGTCCAGTTTGGGTCTCTTACTTACTGGGAACAGAAATTGTTCTGGCCACTAAACAGCTGTGATTAAACCTTTTTGAGTCTTTCTTTCAGACTTAAGGAGCCGTAGTCGCAGGAATCTGGAATCTGGCTCGCACCATTCTGTTTCTCGAGAAATTGGGACATGACGATTGTTACGCTCCCTGGCGTCCGTCCACATTGTTGTTTAGTTTGATTCCACAAGATTCTCTATCAAAGCATCTGTCGAAGGATCATTTAGATCTGAAACGTTAACTCTGTTTCTCTCTCCAGACCTGCTGGGTTTTTCCAGCATTTTCTGTTTTCATTTCAGATGGGGGAGGGGGAGCCAAATCACTGTTCACAAGACCATAAGACAAAGGAGCAGAATTAGGCCACTCGGCCCATCGAGTCTGCTCCGCCATTCAATCATGGCTGATATTTTTCTCATCCCCATTCTCCTGCCTTCTGCCCATAACCCCTGATCCCCATATTAATCAAGAACCTATCTATCTCTGTCTTAAAGACACTGAATGAATTGGCCTCCACAGCCTTCTGCGGCAAAGTGTTCCACAGATTCACCACCCTCTGGCGGAAGAAATTCCTCCTCATCTCTGTTTTAAAGGATCGTCCCTTTAGTCTGAGATGGTGTCCTCTGCTGCTAGTTTTTCCTACAAGCGGAAACATCCTCTCCACGTCCACTCTATCCAGGCCTCGCAGTATCCTGTAAGTTTTAATAAGATTCCCCCCTCATCCTTCGAACTTCAGTCAAACTACACTCTGGGAGCATCTTACTTACCTGGATGGGTACAAGCTGAACAGAATTTAGATTTAAGCAGGTGGAGTGGGACTAACTGGGTAACTCTTTCAAAGAACCAGAATGGGGAACATGGGCCAAATGGACACTTCCTGCGCAGTGTAATTGTCTCAAAATGCAGTTTGCATCATTCAGCAAACTGGCACAGACAGAGCTTCATAAAAAAATTAAATCGTTATTATTTTATAAGTAATTATTCATGTTTGATAATAAAGAGAGGAGTCAATAAGCCTCCTGAATCTAATTTCCATCGCAGCCAGGGTTGAGCCAAAGCTGGGCAGAGTCTTTAAGGAGCTGTGTTTTCCCCCTTGTGCTAGTCAAACAGTTCAGGAGCAGGAGATAGGAGGGGGTAACTGGAAACCCGGCCGATTATCTTCTTTACTGTCTCTGGAACATAAAGAGTTAATCAACCCCCGTGTCGGGACCACACCAACAGTTTACTCCAACTGCGGAAAACTGCGGCGTAACGTCGCATTCTGCACAAGGCACTTCTATTCTCCCCTGTGCGAATGTACCCCCTCACCCACAGCTTCACAAACACACCCACCCCCCGTCTCGTGGATGGAAGGCCATTCACAGCTCAAGGTGAGGCTGTGCAAGGAACCGGTTCCAGTCAGTCCCGTGAGGATGTTACAAAGGCTGGTCTCCCAACACGCTCGACGAAAATGAAAAGGTTCTTTCATCCCGGCCTTTTAAAGAAATCTGGTGTCTCTCCCCACACAACCAGCACTGCGCAATAGTGCACTTTAATTTCTGAAGCTCCAGGTGGGAACAAGGAAAGCATTAATACAGAGGATTGCTTAACGAAGAACAAAACATTGTTTGCTCCAGTAGCGGAAAAGAAGAATTTTTATCTTGTTTGAATCAAATATTGTGTTTTGTCGAATATTAGAAATGCAATGAGTGACATTGCCCCAATGTTTAATCATGTTGTGAGGCTAATAGAACAATGTATTTGGAAATAACTGCAAGGGGATCAAAGGTAATTTAATTAAACAAAAATGGTCCCAGAAGGCAGTAATTTAATTATTAAAATACTCCTGCGCAAAATAAGTAATAACCCAACCATTAGAAAAACAATCAGAAGGGTTTATTTTTTAAGAGGGATAGAATTGAAAGGTTATGTTACAATTTCATTTGAACCTTGATGAGGTCACATTTGGAGCACTGGGTCCAGTTTGGGTCAGTACATCAGAATGTGGAGACACTGCACTCGGTGCAACATTAAATTATATGGGACATGGATAGAGGAGACAGAAATAAACTTGGTGGAGGGGTCAATGTCCAAAGGGCATAGATTTAAGGTAAGGGGCAGGAGGTTTAGAGGGGATGTGATGAAAAACCTTTTTACCCAGAGGCTGGTGGGAGTCTGGAACTCGCTGTCTGAAAGGGTGGTGGAGGCAGAGAACTTCATAACATTGAAGAACTA
This sequence comes from Scyliorhinus torazame, assembly GCF_047496885.1. NCBI lineage: Eukaryota > Metazoa > Chordata > Chondrichthyes > Carcharhiniformes > Scyliorhinidae > Scyliorhinus > Scyliorhinus torazame. Next base: position 11,339,701 of record NC_092721.1, on the reverse strand, counting down.
TTTAGGTGTTCACTTGCGATGGATGCCAAGGCTGACAAGACTATGGGCCAAGTGCTGGAAAATGGGATTGGAGTAATTAGGTGGTTGACTTTGACCAGCGCAGACGTGCTGGGTCGATGGGCCTTTTCTGTGCTGTAAACGTCTGTGACCGTACAAGGATGATCTCAAAACTGTGAGATTATGCTCATTAGGAGAGGTTGGACAGGCTCTTTTCTCTTGAAAAAAGGCCGAGGAGAGTTCTAATAGAGGTCTTTAAATTTCTGAAAGGTGTTGATAGGGGAGACATGTTTAGCACAGGGCTAAATCGCTGGCTTTGAAAGCAGACCAAGGCGGTTCAATTCCTGTACCAGCCTCCCCGAACAGGCGCCGGAATGTGGCGACTAGCGGCGTTTCACAGTAACTTCATTTCAAGCCTACTTGTGACAATAAGCGATTTTCATTTCATTTTCATTCATTTCATGGGGAGAATGTTTCCTCTTCCTATCAATATCGGATAGTCACCAAAATCTCCAATCGGGAATTCAGGAGAAATCACTTCATCCAGAGAGAGACGAGACTGTGGAACGCTTTCCCACATGGAGTGGTTGAGGTGAACAGTATCGGCACAATTAAGGGGAAGCCGCATAAATACCACGAGAGAGAGAGGGGTAGAGGGAGATGATGGCAGATTTAGATGAGAGGGGCCTCAATGGAGCAGTAACCCCAGCGTGGATTGTCTGGGGTGTTTCTTTGTCAGATCCCATCTAAACACATCAAAAGTCTTGATTATATACAAAAAATGCAGGGGCAGGTGCAGATTCAGCACGGAACCAATGTCAGGGAACCTTTCACATGGGGGATGATACCTCACTGAATATCAAAAAAAGAGGGGATGGGGGGAGGGGGCAGGTGGAAGGGGATCAGGGGGAGGGGGTGCAGACAGGAGGATGGAGAGAGGCAGGAGGAGGGAGAGAGGCAGGAGGAGGGAGAGAGGCAGGAGGAGGGAGAGAGGCAGGAGGAGGGAGAGAGGTAGGTGGAGGGGGAGAGGTAGGCGGAGGGGGGAGGCAGGTGGAGGGGGCGAGGCAGGTGGAGGGGGCGAGGCAGGTGGAGGGGGCGAGGCAGGTGGAGGGGGAGAGGCAGGTGGAGGGGGAGAGGCAGGTGGAGGGGGAGAGGCAGGTGGAGGGGGAGAGGCAGGAGGAGGGAGAGAGGCAGGAGGAGGGAGAGAGGCAGGAGGAGGGAGAGAGGCAGGAGGAGGGGGAGAGGCAGGAGGAGGCAGAGAGGCAGGTGGAGGGAGAGAGGCAGGTGGAGGGAGAGAGGCAGGTGGAGGGAGAGAGGCAGGAGGAGGGAGAGAGGCAGGAGGAGGGAGAGAGGCAGGAGGAGGGAGAGAGGCAGGTGGAGGAATAGAAGCTGGTGGAGGGAGAGGTAGGCGGACGGAGAGAGGCAGGAGGAGGGAGAGAGGCAGGAGGAGGAATAGAGCCAGGTGGAGGGAGAGGTAGGCGGAGGGAGAGAGGCAGGAGGAGGGAGAGAGGCAGGTGGAGGGGGAGAGGCAGGTGGAGGGAGAGAGGCAGGAGGAGGGAGGGGGGCAGGAGGAGGGAGGGGGGCAGGAGGAGGGAGAGAGGCAGGTGGAGGAGGGAGGGGGGCAGGAGGAGGGAGAGAGGCAGGAGGAGGGAGAGAGGCAGGTGGAGGGAGAGAGGCAGGAGGAGGGAGGGGGGCAGGAGGAGGGAGAGAGGCAGGAGGAGGGAGGGGGGCAGGTGGAGGGAGAGAGGCAGAAAGAAGGAGGGGGGCAGGAGGAGGGAGGGGGGCAGGAGGAGGGAGGGGGGCAGGAGGAGGGAGGGGGCAGGAGGAGGGAGGGGGGCAGGAGGAGGGAGGGGGGCAGGAGGAGGGAGGGGGGGCAGGAGGAGGGAGGGGGGCAAGGCAGGGTGAGGGGCTGACCATGGATTGGCCTTCTGTCGGACACGGGCTGAAGTAATGCAGAGTAAGAACCAAATGAACACTTTGTAGAGATCACAGAGAAATAGGTTCAGGCAAGAAGCCTGTTCTTCATCCTCTGGGACATCGGGACTTAAACATTTGAATTATATGAGCTCACAGTCTTCGATACTGAAGGGAAGATGACTTAGTTTGAAGAAGGTATGGATGTAATTTTATTTCGATTGCAGAAGTGACGATCAGAGCTGGCATGTTGCCACAGGGAGACATTTAGAAAAACGGAATCACGAATTACTGCCATCCAAATTCGGTCCCAGGAACGGTACAAGTGTAAGACTCACAGAATCATTTAGGGCGCGCGCACACCATTCAGCCCATCAAGTCCATGTCAGCGCTGTGTAGAGCATTCCAGTCAGTGCTCCCTCTCCGTCCACACCCCTACCCCCTTCCTATTCCCAGAATCCGGCAAGTCTATTTTCCTCAAGTGCCCGTCCAAATTCCTTCTGAAATCATGGATCGTCTGTGTTCAAGAAGTAAATCGGATCTGGAATAAAGGATCGAGGAGATTGTGCGTGACTAGAGATCTATAAGGATCTTGGGCTTTGTTCCAATTCGTAAAGAGGACAGAAAATGGACCCTGTTCTGTTCAAAAAATGTCTCAACATTCTCCTCTCCAAGGGTTCTTTTTCGATGAGGTCGCAAAGTACTTGCAAAGGACTGTGTGTCTCGTTCGACTGTGACGATAAAGCTGGTGTACATATGGAGTCTATTGGCACGCATGCCATCGTGTTGCTCCGTGCCAAACCGCAAGCATCTCAAACACATGCAAAAAAAAACTTGTACTGTTCAAAATTAGATGCAATACATTTTTTTTTAGACACATCAAGCCCTCTGTGGTAATAATCACCGCATACCCGGATCGAACTGAACCCGGGAATAGTGCACACAATGGAAAGCAATCAGCTGTGCGGGATGGCGAGGTCACGTTTGAGGGAGATGTAAATCACGCCAAAGCAACGAATGAGCCATGCGAGAAAAGTGAGTCATGAACACACCGGGTACAGTACACGCCCCAGCACCGGGTACAGTACACACCCCAGCACCGGGTACAGTACACAGCCCAGCACCGGGTACAGTACACACCCCAACACCGGGTACAGTACACAGCCCAGCACCGGGTACAGTACACACCCCAGCACCGGGTACAGTACACAGCCCTGCACCGGGTACAGTACACAGCCCAGCACCGGGTACAGTACACAGCCCAGCACCGGGTACAGTACACACCCCAGCACCGGGTACAGTACACAGCCCAGCACCGGGTACAGTACACAGCCCAGCACCGGGTACAGTACACACCCCAGCACCGGGTACAGTACACAGCCCTGCACCGGGTACAGTACACAGCCCAGCACCGGGTACAGTACACACCCCAGCACCGGGTACAGTACACACCCCAGCACCGGGTACAGTACACGCCCCAGCACCGGGTACAGTACACGCCCCAGCACCGGGTACAGTACACGCCCCAGCACCGGGTACAGTACACGCCCCAGCACCGGGTACAGTACATGCCCCAGCACCGGGTACAGTACACGCCCCAGCACCGGGTACAGTACACGACCCAGCACCGGGTACAGTACACGACCCAGCACCGGGTACAGTACACGACCCAGCACCGGGTACAGTACACACCCCAGCACCGGGTACAGTACACACCCCAGCAACGGGTACAGTACAGACCCCAGCACCGGGTACAGTACACACCCCAGCACCGGGTACAGTACACACCCCAGCACCGGGTACAGTACAGACCCCAGCACCGGGTACAGCACACACCCCAGCACCGGGTACAGTACACAGCCCAGCACCGGGTACAGTACACACCCCAACACCGGGTACAGTACACAGCCCAGCACCGGGTACAGTACACAGCCCAGCACCGGGTACAGTACACGCCTGGGCACCGGGTACAGTACACACCCCAGCACCGGTAACAGTACACACCCCAGCACCGGGCACAGTACACACCCCAGCACCGGGCACAGTACACGCCCCAGCACCGGGTACAGTACATGCCCCAGCACCGGGTACAGTACACACCCCAGCACCGGGTACAGTACACGCCCCAGCACCGGGTACAGTACATGCCCCAGCACCGGGTACAGTACACGCCCCAGCACCGGGTACACTACATGCCCCAGCACCGGGTACAGTACACGCCCCAGCACCGGGTACAGTACATGCCCCAGCACCGGGTACAGTACACGCCCCAGCACCGGGTACAGTACATGCCCCAGCACCGGGTACAGTACACGCCCCAGCACCGGGTACAGTACATGCCCCAGCACCGGGTACAGTACACAGCCCAGCACCGGGTACAGTACACAGCCCAGCACCGGGTACAGTACACAGCCCAGCACCGGTAACAGTACACACCCCAGCACCGGGTACAGTACACACCCCAGCACCGGGTACAGTACACACCCCAGCACCGGGCACAGTACACGCCCCAGCACCGGGTACAGTACATGCCCCAGCACCGGGTACAGTACACGCCCCAGCACCGGGTACAGTACATGCCCCAGCACCGGGTACAGTACACGCCCCAGCACCGGGTACAGTACACGCCCCAGCACCGGGTACAGTACACAGCCCAGCACCGGGTACAGTACACGCCCCAGCACCGGGTACAGTACACGCCCCAGCACCGGGTACAGTACACGCCCCAGCACCGGGTACAGTACATGCCCCAGCACCGGGTACAGTACACGCCCCAGCACCGGGTACAGTACACGACCCAGCACCGGGTACAGTACACGACCCAGCACCGGGTACAGTACACGACCCAGCACCGGGTACAGTACACACCCCAGCACCGGGTACAGTACACGACCCAGCACCGGGTACAGTACACGACCCAGCACCGGGTACAGTACACACCCCAGCAACGGGTACAGTACAGACCCCAGCACCGGGTACAGTACACACCCCAGCACCGGGTACAGTACACGACCCAGCACCGGGTACAGTACACACCCCAGCACCGGGTACAGTACACACCCCAGCACCGGGTACAGTACACGCCCCAGCACCGGGCACAGTACACACCCCAGCACTGGGTACAGTACACGCCCCAGCACTGGGTACAGTGCACAGCCCAGCACGGGCACAGTACACACCCCAGCACCGGGTACAGTACACACCCCAGCACCGGGTACAGTACACATCCCAGCACTGGGTACAGTACGCATCCCAGCACCGGGTACAGTGCACAGCCCAGCACAGGGTACAGTACATATCCCAGCACCGGGCACAGTGCACAGCCCAGCACAGGGTACAGTACATATCCCAGCACCGGGCACAGTGCACAGCCCAGCACAGGGTACAGTACATATCCCAGCACCGGGCACAGTGCAAAAGCCAGCACCTAGTACAGTACATATCCCAGCACCGGGCACAATACACACCCCAGCACCGGGTACAGTACACGCCTCAGTATCGGGTACAGTACACACCCCAGCACCGGATACAGTACACGCCCCAACACCGGGTACAGTACACGCCCCAACACCGGGCACAGTACATGCCTCAGTATCGGATACAGTACATGCCTCAGTATCGGGTACAGTGCACGCCCCAACACCGGGTACAGTACACGCCCCAACACCGGGTACAGTACACGCCTCAGCATCGGGTACAGTACACGACCCAGCACCGGGTACAGTACACACCCCAGCAACTGGTACAGTACGCGCCCCAGCACTGGGTACAGTACACGACCCAGCACCGGGTACAGTACACGACCCAGCACCGGGTACAGTACACGACCCAGCACCGGGTACAGTACACGACCCAACACCGGGTACAGTACACGACCCAACACCGGGCACAGTACACACCCCAGCACCGGATACAGTGCACGCCTGCGCACCGGGTACAGTACACACCCCAGCAACTGGTACAGTACACGCCCCAGCACTGGGTACAGTACACGCCCCAGCACCGTGTACAGTACACGCCCCAGCACTGGGTACAGTACACGCCCCAGCACCGTGTACAGTACACGCCCCAACACCGGGCACAGTACACGCCCCAACACCGGGCACAGTACACGCCTGGGCACCAGGTACAGTACACGCCCCAACACCGGGTACAGTACACGCCTGGGCACCGTGTACAGTACACACCCCAGCACCGGGTACAGTACACACCCCAGCATGGGTACTGTACACACCCGGGCACCGGGTACAGTACATGCCCCAGCACCGGGTACAGTACACACCCCAAGCACCGGGTATAGTACATGCCCCAGCACCGGGTACAGTACACGCCTCAGTATCAGGTACAGTACATGCCCCAGCACCGGGTACAGTACACACCCCAAGCACCGGGTACAGTACATGCCCCAGCACCGGGTACAGTACACGCCTCAGTATCGGGTACAGTACACGCCCCAGCACCGGGTACAGTACACGCCTCAGTATTGGGTACAGTACACGTCCCAGCACCGGGTACAGTACATGCCCCAGCACCGGGTACAGTACATGCCCCAGCACCGGGTACAGTACATGCCCCAGCACCGGGTACAGTACATGCCCCAGCACCGGGTACAGTACATATCCCAGCACCGTGTACAGGCGCACCCCAGCACCGGGTACAGTACACACCCCAGCACCGGGTACAGTACATATCCCAGCATCGGGTACAGTATATATCCCAGCACCGGGTACAGTACACGCCTCAGCATCGGATACAGTACACACCCCAGCACTGGGTACAGTACACATCCCAGCACCGGGTACAGTACACACTCCTGCACCGTGTACAGTACACACCCCAGCACCGGGTACAGTACATATCCCAGCACCGGGCACAGTGCACAGCCCAGCACAGGGTACAGTACATATCCCAGCACCGGGCACAGTGCAAAAGCCAGCACCTAGTACAGTACATATCCCAGCACCGGGCACAATACACACCCCAGCACCGGGTACAGTACACGCCTCAGTATCGGGTACAGTACACACCCCAGCACCGGATACAGTACACGCCCCAACACCGGGTACAGTACACGCCCCAACACCGGGTACAGTACATGCCTCAGTATCGGATACAGTACATGCCTCAGTATCGGGTACAGTGCACGCCCCAACACCGGGTACAGTACACGCCCCAACACCGGGTACAGTACACGCCTCAGCATCGGGTACAGTACACGACCCAGCACCGGGTACAGTACACGACCCAGCACCGGGTACAGTACACGACCCAACACCGGGTACAGTACACGACCCAACACCGGGCACAGTACACACCCCAGCACCGGATACAGTGCACGCCTGCGCACCGGGTACAGTACACACCCCAGCAACTGGTACAGTACACGCCCCAGCACTGGGTACAGTACACGCCCCAGCACCGTGTACAGTACACGCCCCAGCACTGGGTACAGTACACGCCCCAGCACCGTGTACAGTACACGCCCCAACACCGGGCACAGTACACGCCCCAACACCGGGCACAGTACACGCCTGGGCACCAGGTACAGTACACGCCCCAACACCGGGTACAGTACACGCCTGGGCACCGTGTACAGTACACACCCCAGCACCGGGTACAGTACACACCCCAGCATGGGTACTGTACACACCCGGGCACCGGGTACAGTACATGCCCCAGCACCGGGTACAGTACACACCCCAAGCACCGGGTATAGTACATGCCCCAGCACCGGGTACAGTACACGCCTCAGTATCAGGTACAGTACATGCCCCAGCACCGGGTACAGTACACACCCCAAGCACCGGGTACAGTACATGCCCCAGCACCGGGTACAGTACACGCCTCAGTATCGGGTACAGTACACGCCCCAGCACCGGGTACAGTACACGCCTCAGTATTGGGTACAGTACACGTCCCAGCACCGGGTACAGTACATGCCCCAGCACCGGGTACAGTACATGCCCCAGCACCGGGTACAGTACATGCCCCAGCACCGGGTACAGTACATGCCCCAGCACCGGGTACAGTACATGCCCCAGCACCGGGTACAGTACATATCCCAGCACCGTGTACAGGCGCACCCCAGCACCGGGTACAGTACACACCCCAGCACCGGGTACAGTACATATCCCAGCATCGGGTACAGTATATATCCCAGCACCGGGTACAGTACACGCCTCAGCATCGGATACAGTACACACCCCAGCACTGGGTACAGTACACATCCCAGCACCGGGTACAGTACACACTCCTGCACCGTGTACAGTACACACCCCAGCACCGGGTACAGTACACACCCCAGCACCGGGTACAGTACACACCCCAGCACCGGGTACAGTACACAGCCCAGCACCGGGTACAATACACACCCCAGCACCGGGTACAGTACACACCCCAACACCGGGCACAGTACACACCCCAGCACCGGGCACAGTACACACCCCAGCACCGGGTACAGTACACGCCTGGGCACCGGGTACAGTACACGCCTGGGCACCGGGTCAGTACACACCCCAGCACCGGGTACAGTACACGACCCAGCACCGGGTACAGTACACACCCCAGCACCGGGTACAGTACACGACCCAGCACCGGGTACAGTACACACCCCAGCACCAGGTACAGTACACACCCCAGCACCGGGCACAGTACACACCCCAGCACCGGGTACAGTACACACCCCAGCACCGGGCACAGTACACACCCCAGCACCAGGTACAGTACACGCCTGGGCACCGGGTCAGTACACACCCCAGCACCGGGTACAGTACACGACCCAGCACCGGGTACAGTACACACCCCAACACCGGGTACAGTACACACCCCAGCACCGGGTACAGTACACACCCCAACACCGGGCACAGTACACACCCCAGCACCGGGTACAGTACACGCCTGGGCACCGGGTCAGTACACACCCCAGCACCGGGTACAGTACACGACCCAGCACCGGGTACAGTACGCACCCCAGCACCGGGTACAGTACGCACCCCAGCACCGGGTACAGTACGCACCCCAGCACCGGGTACAGTACACACCCCAGCACCGGGTACAGTACACGACCCAGCACCGGGTACAGTACACGACCCAGCACCGGGTACAGTACACACCCCAGCACCGGGTACAGTACGCACCCCAGCACCGGGTACAGTACGCACCCCAGCACCGGGTACAGTACACACCCCAGCACCGGGCACAGTACACACCCCAGCACCGGGTACAGTACACACCCCAGCACCGGGTACAGTACACGACCCAGCACCGGGTACAGTACATGACCCAGCACTGGGTACAGTACACACCGCAGCACCGGGTACAGTACACACCCCAGCACCGGGCACAGTACACACCCCAGCACCGGGCACAGTACACACCCCAGCACCGGGTACAGTACACGACCCAGCACCGGGTACAGTACATACCCCAGCACCGGGTACAGTACACACCCCAGCACCGGGCACAGTACACACCCCAGCACCGGGCACAGTACACACCCCAGCACCGGGTACAGTACACGCCTGGGCACCGGGTACAGTACACACCCCAGCACCGGGTACAGTACACGCCTGGGCACCGGGTACAGTACACACCCCAGCACCGGGCACAGTACACACCCCAGCACCGGGCACAGTACACGCCTGGGCACCGGGTACAGTACACGCCTGGGCACCGGGTACAGTACACGCCTGGGCACCGGGTACAGTACACGCCTGGGCACCGGGTACAGTACACGCCTGGGCACCGGGTACAGTACACGCCTGGGCACCGGGTACAGTACACACCCCAGCACCGGGTACAGTACACACCCCAGCACCGGGTACAGTACACGCCTGGGCACCGGGTACAGTACACACCCCTGCACCGGGTACAGTACACGCCTGGGCACCGGGTACAGTACACGCCTGGGCACCGGGTACAGTACACGCCTGGGCACCGGGTACAGTACACAGCCCTGCACTGTTACATATGCCATTCCCCACACAGTGTTCACCATGATTCACCCTTACGATGGTGTATAAATCCTTCCAGTGCTCAAGGTTCCGGCCACGTTTGACAACAGGACCGTCTGACCTCAGTATGTTGTGTAAACTTTGTGCTGGTGAATAGTTGCTTTTTAAGCAGGAAGATTGGTTGAGGATTGGAGGAGATTTGCATGTATTCTGCAACAGCTGTTCATGGGGCGAGGCCAGCTTTTATTGCCCATTCCCAAATGCCCCTCGAGAAGGTGGCGGTGAGCCGCCTGCTTGAGCCTCTGCAGTCCATGTGGTGTAGGTACATCCACAGTGCTGTTAGGGACGGAGTGCCAGGATTCTGAAGCCGTGACAGTGAAGGAACGGTGATATATTCCCAAACAAAATTAAGCACGGTGGCACAGTGGTTGGCACTGCTGCCTCACAGCATCCAGGACCCGGGTTCAATCCCGGCCCCGGGTCACTGTCCGTGTGGAGTTTGCACGTTCTCCCCGTGGCTGCGTGGGTCTCACCCCCACAACCCAAAGATGGGCAGGGTAGGTGTATTGGCCACGCTAAATTGCCCCTTAATTGGATAAAAAAAACTAAAAGCAATGGAATGACCATGTAACAAATGAGTGAATTTAAACACGATAATCGAGATTTCATCAAATGTCCTCAAAGAAAATGACTTGGTTCCTTTGAGAGGGTGGAGGCAGGGGAGGGCGGGACACCCAACTTTGTTCTCTCTTACAACAAAGATGTGGAGCCCATGCATTTGTCACTGAACTGGAATTTTCTGTTCTTTAATTTTAATTCCTCCAGCTTCAGTGGTGGGATTTGAACTCGTGTCCCCAGAGCATTAGCCTGGATAACTACTTACCACCATGCCCCCCCCCCCCGTCTCCCTGATATATTCCAATATCTGCAGATCTGTGAGCAAAGTAGGGGAAGGGCTGGAGTTGCCCAGTCTCCAGAATTGGTCTGGAGTCTTCGGGAATTGAACATAAATCTCCGGGAAAAAAACAGCCACGAGCAGAACCCAGGAAAATAGAGGCCGTTAGGAAAAATATACTTCTTTACCCACGCTTTTGTTGATTAGCATTAATACTGTTAGGGATGGGGAACGATACGACTGTTTGTCTGACAGGCGAGAATTCTCGAATTGGCTGGGAGGCCATTGCGCTATGGTGATAGACATTCCGGACAGCCAATGGCTGGAGTACGGGGCTGAAGGGGGGGGGGGGGGGGGGGGATTGGAGAGAGGACGTCATGTTGGGGGTGGCAGAAAGGAGACACGGCACCATGAGATGGGCAGCGACCAGTGGAGGGCTAGTTAAGGTCGTGTGATGAACCGTGAGGTGGGTTGTTCCCAGTTTGACGTTGAAGGGTCATTAAAAAATTTCCCTAGCCAATCTGGCTGAACTAGAACAAGTCTGAGGACAACGCCACGGGAAAACGCCATCGAATGGCACCGGAACCTGCTCAGATGTCAACTTTGAAAAGGCTGAGTTGAAGCACCTTAAATCCAAGACTTGGATCTCAGATCTTCTCCAAGAGTGTTTCTTTCACAATCTCCTGAAAATTACTGGAGAACTAGGGCGCGATTCCCCGAAATGGAGACTAAGTGTCACGACGGCGCGAATTGTGCGCGGGGGCTACCAATTCTGTCCCCCACAGGGGGCCAGCACGGCGCTGGAGCGGTTCACGCCGCTCCAGCCTCCCTTCCCGGCGGCAAGTGGGCGCCGCGCCAACCTGCACTGGGGACCTTTTCAGCACGGCGGCCCCGACACAACATGGCGTAGGGGTTCAGGGGCCGACCGTGCAACAAGGTAGGCCCGGGGGGGGGGGGGGGGGGGGGAGAGAGGAAGAGGCCGGCCCGCCGATCGGTGGGCCAGACCCCATCGGAGCCCCCCCCCCCCCCCCGCCGACCCTTCGCGCAGAGTTCCCACCGGCAGCGACCAGGGGTGAACGGCGCCGGCGGGACTCTGCCGTTTCCGCGCGGCCGCTCGGCCCATCCGGGCCGGAGAATCAGCGGCTCGGCCGTGGACAGCAGCCCGCGACCGGCCCCGCGCCAAACGTGCCGGCGCAAATGGCGCCGATTCTCCGCACCTCGGAGAATCGCGCGCCGGCGTCGGGGCGGCGTGGCTGTGATGATTTTCCGGCCCGGCGCGGGACTGGGAGAATCCCGCCCCTAGTTCCGAACTTTTAACCCCCCTTTGAATTGAAACACATTGTGCTGAAAATGCTCACAGAACTCAAAAGGTTACACACGCGCACACACGGCAAGCAAACACAAATAATTTGACTTATTACAATGAGATCAAATGAGCGATCGGTTCATTCACTCATCAGTCAGGAAGCTTCTTTCACCTCCCCCCACATCGGGTCTCGTTTTCTCTTTGGAATCCCATAAGTTCTCAAATTCAACTTACCCACAAAAGTGTTCTTTTATTCATTATTGTTTAGCCTTCTCACAACGCACCCACCCGATCAGCTTGTCTTTAAGAAAGTAATTATCGCGGCACTTTAAAATACCCAATTGTCATGTTTACATCGCGTTATATTGATTATAAAGCACAGGAAAGGTTTGTCTGGCTTGAGGTGTCGATGCCAGTGTTTATGCTCCATTCATCCATCCTCCCATCTTTCCCGAGCTATCATCACAACCTTCTATTTCCTTCTCCCGCATGTGCTTATCCTTAAATACATTTATGCTAGTTACCTCAGCCACTCCCTGTGGGAGCGAGTTCCACAGCCTCACCACACTCTGGCTGAAGAAGTTTCTCCTGAATTCCTGACTGGAGTTTTTGGTGACTATCGTCTATTGGCGTCCCCTCGATATGCTCTTCCCCACAAGCGAAAACCTTCTCTATCTCTCCGCTCGATTAAAATCTTTCAGAATTTTGGAGATCTCTATCAGGTCACCCTCCCGCTCAGCCTTCTCCCTTCTGGAGAAAGGATCTGTTCCACCTCTCCTAATAGATGTAACCTCGCCAGGGACCCGGGTTCGATTCCCGGCTTGGGTCACTGTCTGTACGGAGTCTGCACGTTCTCCCCGTGTCTACGTGGGTTTCCTCCGGGTGCTCCGGTTTCCTCCCACAAGTCCCGAAAGACGTGCTTGTTAGGTGAATTGGACATTGTGAATTCTCCCTCTGTGTACCCGAACAGGCGCCGGAATGTGGCGACTAGGGGCTTTTCACAGTAACTTCATTGCAGTGTTAATGTAAGCCTACTTGTGACACTAACAAAGATTATCACTATTACTTAGCCTTATGAATCTTCTTTGCACCCTCAGTGGGTCTCTATATCCTTTTCTTAACATGAAGAGGATTCGCACAATCCTCTAAATCATGTCTAACTAAGGTTAGATACAAGCTTAACACAAGTCCTCTAATTTTTAATTTGATCTCCACAAATAAACATAAGTGCGTGGTTTATTTTTGTTTTGGTCCTGTTGCTACTTTTAGCGATTTGTGTATTTGTACGAAAGAGAAAACATTTGCAGGGCTGTGGGGAAAGAGGACTCGCTGAACTGATCTTGCGGAGAGCTGGCATCTACACAAAAGGGCTGAATAGTCTCCTTCTGTGCTGTGACCCTGCTGATAGTCCCTTTCCTCCTCAATCCCATTTAGATCCTCTTTTTCCAGCCAGAAAATAAAAATAATGAAACTACATATTTCATTTTTTTTTAAAAACCCGAATACATGAATGACTGTGAGAAGGCTAACGTTCAGTAAAGAGTTAATGGGTGATGCTCAATTGGAGCGACAGACCTTATGGGACCCCAGCAAGAAAATCGCCAATGTGGATGGAGATTTGTCAAGCTGTGAACGAAACTTTTCACATCATGAACAGATTGGTTATCACGATTGCAATTTTAAAATTTAAACTGCACTTCTGCTTTTACGTTTTACTTTCCCCAATGTCGGTACTGACAGAACAAACCATTGACGTGAGAGATTTTAAGAGTGTAACGTGCTTCCTGGCTGAACACACCACCTCCAATAAGCAAGCACAATAGCCCATATACCTACCTACAGGGGCAGCGCATGGCTCCACCGTTGGTGAAAGAAACGCTAATCAATGGAAGAGGGTAACAAATTGGGGGAGGGGGTTGGAAAAAGACCACAAAAGAATGAAGCAACTGTTAGCAATGAGCACTTCCCCAAAAATAAAAAGTCAAATTAAAAATCAAAGCTCGATAAGTTCTGCGACAGCCGGCAATTCGCACAGCCCTGTGCGTAGTTCTTTTTATCGAAAACAATTACCTTGATATCTCTGAACTCTGCCCTTTCCGAAAGGCATGGGCAGGTTTAGCGGAATGTAATGTTCATGGCTGCAGATAACCCGGAGAAATTCAAACTTCAGCTCAAACAGCGTCTAAAAGAAAACATTTCAGTCAGAGAGGCAGGAATGCGTTCTGCTGCTTTCAGAAACTGCACACGAAAACATTTTGCACCCAACCCCGTGCCTTCCGTCGTTGCAATGCCCTGCATAAAATTCATTTCTATACACCGAGGGAACGTTACTTACAAAATTCACACTCATTGCAGCTCAGAATTGCAAATTGTTGGCGGTACTGAGCACATAACCCATAATGCGATCATTTTTACAATTGCGCACAGCATGCATTTATAAACGCCGAGCCCGATAGCCCCACCAAGGATGCAGACATTTCAAACAGTGAGCCAAGGGAATATCGTGCCAACCTTTGGGTTTCCTGGACTGAACCACTTCATGTAATTGTTAATTTGCTTGAAGACAAATCCTCTGTCCATGAGCGAGAAGCATCTCTGCAAATTATAGAGTAGATAGATAATGACCAGTTGGAAACTTGTGTGTTCTGACTGATTTCTCACCGGTTTAGCCCATACTTAGAGCTTTTCCCAGCCCTGGGGAGAGCTGAGACGGAGATTGGGACGGCATTTTGAAAGGGTGCCCCGATCTCGAAGTGAACTTATAAATAAATAATCTTTATTATTGTCACAAGTAGGCGTACATTTTTTTTGGTAAAATATTTTATTACGGCATTTGTGATTTTATAACAGTAACAGTGAACCATAACAAACTCTAAACATAATGCAATGATCCTCTACCTCCTCACAGACCCACCTTCCTAAAACAGTAATCTAGCAAGTACACTTACATTAACGCTGCAATGAAGTTACTGTGAAAAGCCCCTAGTCACCACACTCCGGCGCCTGTTCGGGTACACAGAGGGAGAATTCAGAATGTCCAAATTACCCAATAGCACATCTTGCGGGACTTGTGGGAGGAAACCGGAGCATCCGGAGGAAACCCACGCAGACACGGGGAGAACGTGCAGACTCCGCACAGACAGTGACCCAAGCGGGAATCGAACCCGGGACCCTGGCACTATGAAGCAACAGTGCTAACCACTGTGCTGCCATGTCGCCGTTTGTGGGTCCTCCATCCATGGGCAATGTAATCCCTCACACACATGGACATTACCCCCCCTCAAGTAAGGGCACCCCACTATGAGGTCTCTGGGAGCCCCCTACTCTTTAGACCCCCGCCCCACACACTCTTACAGCGCCCCCCCCCCCTTCCAGGACTCCCACTCGTCATCCCCACCAACCTCCCAGAGGCCCCTACTTACCTGTCCTGCACATCCCCACCTTTTAAACCCCCGTCTCCACCCTACCTTCATGGGCATGGCCCCCCTCGGGCCCTGACCCTTGGCAGTGCCACCCTGGCAGTGCTCCTGTCAGTTTGGCAGTGCCAACTGGGCACGTCGGCAGTACCATGGTGGCAGTGCCAAGGTGCCTGCATTCCAGCAGGAGGGTCAGGGAGCCACCCTCACTATCCCTAACCACCCAGGGGCTTCCGAGGGCCTCGGAGACCCGCTGGTGCGGTTCTTCATGGTCCACGTTTGAACGGCGCCCGGCTGCGGCCTCGCTGGGGAGGCTGGGAGATCTCGGGAGGCTGGGAGATCCCGGGTATGCCTGCCTAAGTAGGTGTAAAACCTATGCAGGGGCGCGGCCCTTTGGAGTAGGATTCTGATCCCGCGAAGGGGTAAAGCTGCCGGGAAGCCCACGGGAGGCTTCTCCTGGGATCTGCCGGCTGTGTTGCACTCTCGCTCGAGCTCAACACGACCGGTAGATTGCGCCCTTTATAAAATATGGAAGGAGAGTCACAGGACTCTATTTAGTTGAAATTAATTTTAACAACATGAAAAAAACATTTATTAAACATGTAAATAATTGGGTTCTAATACAATACTCCTTTACTCCCCATTTAGCTTAACAAGTACACACAGATTTTTAAGATGAACACGGATTAAGGTAAAGTCGCCATAGTCCCAGGTGACCATAGGCTGCTTTCCCCTTTGAGGGGGAGAGCTGACTGGTGGTGGTTTAACCTGAGGGTCACCACACCTGAGGCGAGGGGCAAGGTTGAGAGGGCGGGGCTTTCATGAATAACCTCAGCCGGTTCGGGAATTGAACCCACGCTGCTGGCCTCGCTTGGCATCACGCATCAGCTGTCTAACCAACTGAACAATGTACATCGTAAGCGACAACGGTCTCATTGCGCAAAGCACATTTTAAGCACACGAGATGACTGTGGTCAGACACACTCCTCTCTGAAGCCAAGTGAATGTCTGAGCATTTTGCAATAAACCCTCCCCCCAGATGAGTGTTATATTGTGAGGCACCTTGCTTCACTGAACTCCGGTGACTACAGGAGTGTTTCAAATTGCGCTGTCAAAACTCACACTCTGTCAAATTATGTTTTCCCTCCGTTACTTCCATCAAGGTTTAACTTTCAGGTTTTACATCATGCCCTTCAGATTTCCTTTGCCTTAAAGGCTTTCACACAAACTCCGAGGTCCAGCCACCGATCTCCGCAATTATTCCAAATAATGTCTCCCAAACTGTAGTGAATTCTCACAAACCTTAGGACATCTGCAGATATCTTTCTGGCTATCACAATCCAATGCCATTTGAACTCTCTGTGACTTTACTGAACAGTAATTGGTTTTGGTTCCCTGTTCCCTGTTCCATTAACTCCAGAGTTCTTGGAAACTTCTCTTTATTTCTCTAGTTCTCTTAACTGGCTGGACTTAGATGTGTCTCTACCGCTGCTGGTTTATTTACTCCTCATCTCTCTCTGAACACAACAGAATCTCATCATTGAAATTAAACCCAGTTCAGTAAATCTGGTGACTGTCAGTAAAATGTTGGCCACGGGGCTGAATTTTATGGCACTCCACTGTGTAAAATATGATGGGCAGCTAACCCACCACCTTGCTGCCCACATAACACATTCCCTATAACACAGTAGGCGGGCACAGGAGCCGGTATTGGCTGCCTGCCCACCATTTCGAAAAAGATCATTAACGGACAACTGAGCTCATCAACAAGCTGAGTGACCCGAGCATGACACTGCCCATCCCATAATGTGGTTGGCGTGGGCAGGTGGGCGTTGAGTGGGCAACATGCCTTTTCACCATCTGACTTGCAACAGGGGTATGGGAGCATCCGAGGGGAACGATGAGGGCATCATGGCTCTCTATCCCTAATTGCCCAAGTGTTCGGCTGAAAAATAACTTGTACAAAGTTTTAACCAACCAAATTTCACCCTCCACTGACCGGGCTTTTCACGCCAGCAACTGCCCCCATCATTATTGCGATCAAAGTTCACTCAGCTTTTCAGAATCTCAAGGCCGTTAAATATTTAATACACGTCCACAAACATGAAAACGCGAAGATGGCGGAGAGGTTAGCTTTGAAAATCCTTACCTTGATGAAGACAGCGAGGCTGTGATTTGCATTCCGAGCCGCCTCTGGCTTGTCTTTGTATTTCTGGGTGATGTGCGGCATTAACAGGTTGACGAGAGTCTCCACTGTGTGTTGGAAAGAGGCTGGGAACCGCTGGTTCCGGAATAACTACAGGGATCAGACAATGACAAGGACCTTTCAGAACATCAAATCAACAACTACTGTTTACATCGCAGAGTTCGAAAATCTGACCCTGGTTTTCAAATCCCTCCATGGCTTCAACTTCCCCATCTCTGTAATCTCCTCTGTCCCCTCACAACTCTCCAGGATCTCGGTGTCCCTCCAATTTTGGCCTCTTGGATATTCATCCCTCCATCTCTGTGCCTTCAGGTCTCTGTTTCAATTTTCTCATTCAACCTCCCTTTTGTCTTTAAGCACTTCTTAAAACCAACCCCTTCTTCAAACCTGCCCATTCTTATATCAGGTTTGGTCACCTAGTCGAATATATCCATAAATAACATTTTATTACATTAATCATGCTCAGTAAATGCAAGTAATTGTTGGGGAAGACACAAACTGTCCACAATTTGATGTAAAACGTTAATACTTTACAAGAATTACAAGGTAAATATCTGACTCAGAAAATCAAAATCTCACATTGATACAAGAGTGTGTACCATAATTTTCCTCATTCTTTCATAGGGTGTGGACATCGCGGACTAGGCGATCATTTATTGCCCATCCCTAATTGCCCTCAAGGTGGTGGTTGTGTGCCGCCATCTTGAAGCATTGCAGTCCGTGTGGTGTAGGGAGGAACACCCACAGTGCTGTTAGGGAGGGAGTTCCTGAATTTCTTTTCAAGTATTTTTATTAAAGTTTTCATTTTATAAAACACAAAACCACTGACTGCGACCATGAAAAAATGATCTTTGGACCAAAATGTCACTCTCAGCCTCACGGGGTCCACCACTCCAAACCTGAATCCCCCGCTGAGTAGCGCTGACTTCACCTTATTAGAAGCTGCCCGCTGCTTCACTAACTCCGCTGGGATATCCTCATGATGCTTCCTTCCCACCTCGAGTCCCGTTCACTCTGGCTCATTGCAGAACCAGCCCCTTCTCCTGGTGTGGAATCCAATAACAACCACCCGCGGCGTCTCATTCGCCCGACACTTCTGCTGGAGTACTCGGGGGCCTGATCCAACTCTGGGAGGGACAATCGCCCATGTCCCCCCAAAACCTTGAGACATCTGAGAAAAGTACTCAGTTGGCTTTGGGCCCTCCATCAACCCCACGAATCTGAGGTTCTGTCTCCTTGGCCTGTTCTCCAAGGCCAGAAACATCTCGGCTTCCAACCAGGTGATTCTATCACCATGCCGTGACAATGGCGCCTCCACACCCTTCAGCGCCTCTCCATGCTCCTTCACCGCCTCCAAAATGTTTTCCAGCTTCTCCCGAATTGGGTCAATTGCCTCCTCAATTGACCGCTTAAGGGTTTCCATCATCACCCTACCCTGCTCCTCAAAATGCTTCGCAAACTGTTTTTCAAATTCTTGCGCCATCACCCCAGTCAGTATTTGCACCCTGATATGAGGAGCCATAACCGAGGCCGTGTCCACTGCCTTCCCTCCTGCTGGGCCTCGCGAGCTGACTGGTTCTCTCGAAGCCCCTGTAATCTTCTTGCCACCAACCTTCATCATAGACTTCAACATATTTTCGCCGACAAATTCCTAATCCCATACGATGGGCCGGTTTTGATGACCAAAATCCCCGGACGTTGGGTTAAAAAGTCCAAAAAGCAAAGGCCATGGCCGGAGCCACCTTATGCGCGACCTTCTCCGACCAGTCCCCACCGGAGGTCCGGAGTGCCGGGATTTTGACTCGGCCACAGTGAAGGAGCGATTTAACTGAAATTCTCGGGAAGAGTAGAGGGATCTTTATTCTTGCCCAGCACCCCGAATTTATTGCTGAAAAGTTAAATAATTTCTGCACAAACGGCTGGAAAATTTGAAGCTTGTTTTATCACATTCACGTTTGCGCATTTTTAACACCACAAGCAGTTACTGCGACTCAATCTAAAGACGAGGTCACATCAGCCACAAAGAGTCCTTATCCGACTTCAGCTGGCGGGCTCCCAGTACAGTGTTGGCAGAGCGCTGCACCGTCGGAGGTGCTGTCTTTCAAATGAGACATTAAACCGAGGCAGCATTTGCCCTGTCCGGTCATTGTAAAAGGTGCCTTGGCCACTGTTTCAAAGTGGAGCTGGGGAAGGTCTCGACCTGACCAAGGTTTGTCAGTCAAGTCAACATCGTTATGTTGGCGTCGCGTGGTTATTTGTGGGATCTTGCTGTGCACAAACTGGGTGCCGCGTTTCTGATATTAGGACAGTGACTTGCATCTGTGAAGTATACAGAGACATAGGAAAGAGGAGCAGGCCCTTCAGCCTCTCAAGCCTGTTCCACCATTCAACTAGATTATGGCTGATCTACCTCAAATTTTCCCACATCCTTTGCTATCTTTAATATTGAAATATCTGTCAATACGTCTTGAACAAACTCATTGGCAGAGCTTCCACAGTCCTCTGGACTGTGAATCCCAAAGATTAACCGCCCTCTAATTGAAGGAATTCCTCCTGATTGTGACATTAGAGAAAATGTAGAGATAGCAAAGGTTAATGTAATGATGTAGATAACCAGTAGATGGAGCTGGTTACAGAAGTATATAAAGTGGTGACTCACAGATCTCTGGGAGAGGGCTGGAGAGGAGAGCTGGAGAGAGAAGTGATAGATAGTGCAGTACAGTGTTAGATAGAGTGTTGAGACTCGTGTAGTTGAGTCCAGATTATAAATTAGCTTATTGTTTACTTTAGGACTAAGTGGTCGAAATTAATTTAAGTAGTGTAAATAAATGTTAGCTTTGTTTGTGAACTTAGCTTCTGTGGTCTTTGTGAACACTACAACATCCATCCTGAGAACAAGAACCACAAAGAACATCACACTCATCTCACACTGAAATGGCCTGCCCCTTATACCGAGACTATGTTCCCTGGTTCTAGATAATGCCCCCCCCCCGGGCCCCACCGCCAAAATCCATGGAGAAACATCCTTCCTGCATCTACCCTGTAAGAATGTTGTACTCAATGAGGTCACCTCCCATTCTTCTAAGCTCTAGGGAATAGGCCCAAAGCAATTTTCATGATTTCAGGATTGCCCAGATTTTGTATCATGGCCTGAATGATAAGGGCGTAATGAGCACTCATTGGCAGCAGGTGGAGTCTCCTTGGAGAACGGCCAGCCAATCTAACGGGAAAGTAGAAATTCCAGAAATAGAAGCAGGTGTTGGCCATTTTCACCCCTCAACCCTGCTCTGCCATAATAAGATTGTGGATGACTTGACACTGGCCTTATCTCAACTTTCTTGTCCATCGCTCATAACCCTCACCTCCCTCGTCGATCAGAAATCTGCCCAATTCAGTCTTTAATCTTTTCAATGACGTGCAGCCTCCACTCTGGGGAGAGAATTCCACAGACTAATGGACCCCCCCCAAAAATTGATCCTCACCTCTGTTCCAAAATAGGGGGCGGGATTCTCCCAGCCCCGCGCCAGGCCGGAGAACCCCGCGAACGGGCCATGCCGCCCCGACGCCGGCACCCGATTCTCCGTAGTGGCGCCGGCGTGGTTGGCACGACGCCGGTTGCGGGCCGCTCTACGTGGCCGGGCCGCCGATTCTACGTGGCCGGCTTCTGTGGCGGGGGCCCTTCTTTCCTACGCGCCGGTCCGTGTAGCCCTGCGCCATGTTGCGTCGGGGCCGGCGCGTTGAAGGAGGCCACCACGCATGCGTGCATTGGCGCCACTGCGCATGCGCGGATCCCGCGGTGCACAGTTCGCGCCGGGATCGGCAGCTGGAGCGGTGTGAACTGCTCCAGCGCCCCCTTTAGGGGGCCCCCTGTGCTGGCCCCCTGTAGGGGCCTGAATTAGACGTGGGAGCGGCCCGTTCACGCCGTTGTAAAACGGAATGGCGTTTACGACGGCGTGGTGACTCTGCTGCGGGATGGGAGAATCCCGCCCAGGGAGTCTCCCCTTCAAAACTAATTCCCTAGTTCTAGATACCCCCAGCGGCGTGGGGTGGTTACATTGGGAAATGCCATTGACAAGCGGCAGGAAGGTAGGATCTCGCCGCCAGCGAATGGGGCGTCGCCAACAAACACACGACTGGGGATCCGGAGAATCGCGCCCCTTACGTTTCAATAAGGCCACCTCTCATACTTCTGAACTCCAATAAGTAGGGGCCCAACTTGCTCACCTTTCCTCATGAGGCAACCAACGAACATCAAGTGAAGCACCTTCTGAGGTGTCAACATTGTTGTAATATTGAAAACGTGACAGCCATTTTGTGCACAGCAAGATTCCAAGAACAGCAATGAGATCATGAACAGATAATGTTTTTAGTGATGTTGCATAAGGGATAATTAACAACCAGAACACCACAGTTAACCTTCCTGCTCTTCTTCAAGATAGTGCCAAGGGGTCCTTTCACAACCCTCGCAGCATTCCCTCAGTACTGACCCTCTGACAGTGCAGCACTCCCTCAGTACTGACCCTCTGACAGTGCGGCACTCCCTCAGTACTGACCCTCTGTCAGTGCGGCACTCCCTCAGTACTGACCCTCTGACAGTTTGGCACTCCCTCAGTACTGACCCAAGACAGTGCAGCACTCCCTCAGTACTGACCCTCTGACAGTGCGGCACTCCCTCAGTACTGACCCAAGACAGTGCGGCACTCCCTCAGTACTGAACCTCTGACAGTGCAGCACTCCCTCAGTACTGACCCTCTGTCAGTGCGGCACTCCCTCAGTACTGACCTCTGACAGTGCAGCACTCCCTCAGTACTGACCTCTGACAGTGCAGCACTCCCTCAGTACTGACCCTCTGTCAGTGCGGCACTCCCTCAGTACTGACCCTCTGACACTGCAGCACTCCCTCAGTACTGACCCTCTGACAGTGCAGCACTCCCTCAGTACTGACCCTCTGACAGTGCAGCACTCCCTCAGTGCTGACCCTCTGACAGTGCAGCACTCCCTCAGTACTGACCCTCTGACAGTGCAGCACTCCCTCAGTACTGACCTCTGACAGTGCAGCACTCCCTCAGTACTGACCCTCTGACAGTGCGGCACTCCCTCAGTACTGACCCTCTAACAGTGCGGCTCTCCCTCAGTACTGAACCTCTGACAGTGCGGCACTCCCTCAGTACTGACCCTCTGACAGTGCGGCACTCCCTCAGTACTGACCCTCTGACAGTGCGGCTCTCCCTCAGTACTGACCCTCTGACAGTGCAGCACTCCCTCAGTACTGACCCTCTGACAGTGCGGCACTCCCTCAGTACTGACCCTCTGACAGTGCGGCACTCCCTCAGTACTGACCCTCTGACAGTGCGGCACTCCCTCAGTACTGACCCTCAGACAGTGCAGCACTCCCTCAGTACTGAACCTCTGACAGTGCGGCACTCCCTCAGTACTGACCCTCTGACAGTGCGGCTCTCCCTCAGTACTGAACCTCTGACAGTGCGGCTCTCCCTCAGTACTGAACCTCTGACAGTGCGGCACTCCCTCAGCACTGACCCTCTGACAGTGCGGCCCTCCCTCAGTACTGACCCTCTGACAGTGCAGCACTCCCTCAGCACTGACCCTCTGACAGTGCGGCTCTCCCTCAGTACTGACCCTCTGACAGTGCGGCACTCCCTCAGTACTGACCCTCAGACAGTGCAGCACTCCCTCAGTACTGAACCTCTGACAGTGCGGCACTCCCTCAGTACTGACCCTCTGACAGTGCAGCACTCCCTCAGTACTGACCCTCTGACAGTGCGGCACTCCCTCAGTACTGACCCTGTGACAGTGCAGCCCTCCCTCAGTACTGACCCTCTGACAGTGCGGCACTCCCTCAGTACTGACCCTCTGACAGTGCGGCACTCCCTCAGTACTGACCCTCTGACAGTGCAGCACTCCCTCAGTACTGACCCTCTGACAGTGCAGCACTCCCTCAGTACTGACCCTCTGACAGTGCAGCACTCCCTCAGTACTGACCCTCCGACAATGCAGCACTCCCTCAGTACTGACCCTCTGACAGTGCGGCACTCCCTCAGTACAGACCCTCTGACAGTGCGGCACTCACTCAGTACTGACCCTCTGACAGTGCAGCACTCCCTCAGTACTGACCCTGTGACAGTGCAGCCCTCCCTCAGTACTGACCCTCTGACAGTGCGGCGCTCCCTCAGTACTGACCCTCTGACAGTGCGGCACTCCCTCAGTACTGACCCTGTGACAGTGCAGCCCTCCCTCAGTACTGACCCTCTGACAGTGCGGCGCTCCCTCAGTACTGACCCTCTGACAGTGCGGCACTCACTCAGTACTGACCCTCTGACAGTGCAGCACTCCCTCAGTACTGACCCTGTGACAGTGCAGCCCTCCCTCAGTACTGACCCTCTGACAGTGCGGCGCTCCCTCAGTACTGACCCTCTGACAGTGCGGCACTCCCTCAGTACTGACCCTCTGACAGTGCGGCGCTCCCTCAGTACTGACCCTCTGACAGTGCGGCGCTCCCTCAGTACTGACTCTCTGACAGTGCGGCACTCCCTCAGTGCTGACCCTCTGACAGTGCGGCGCTCCCTCAGTACTGACTCTCTGACAGTGCGGCACTCCCTCAGTACTGACCCTCTGACAGTGCGGCACTCCCTCAGTACTGACCCTCTGACAGTGCGGCACTCCCTCAGTACTGACCCTCTGACAGTGCAGCACTCCCTCAGTACTGACCCTCTGACAGTGCAGCACTCCCTCAGTACTGACCCTCTGACAGTGCAGCACTCCCTCAGTACTGACCCTCTGACAGTGCGGCGCTCCCTCAGTACTGACTCTCTGAAAGTGCAGCACTCCCTCAGTACTGACCCTCTGACAGTACAGCACTCCCTCAGTACTGACCCTCTGACAGTGCGGCGCTCCCTCAGTACTGACTCTCTGACAGTGCAGCACTCCCTCAGTACTGACCCTCTGACAGTGCAGCAC
Organism: Scyliorhinus torazame; assembly: GCF_047496885.1. Classification (NCBI taxonomy): domain Eukaryota; kingdom Metazoa; phylum Chordata; class Chondrichthyes; order Carcharhiniformes; family Scyliorhinidae; genus Scyliorhinus; species Scyliorhinus torazame. Next base: position 11,315,040 of record NC_092721.1, on the reverse strand, counting down.
TCCCTCAGTACTGACCCTCTGACAGTGCAGCACTCCCTCAGTACTGACCCTCTGACAGTGCAGCACTCCCTCAGTACTGACCCTCTGACAGTGCGGCGCTCCCTCAGTACTGACTCTCTGAAAGTGCAGCACTCCCTCAGTACTGACCCTCTGACAGTACAGCACTCCCTCAGTACTGACCCTCTGACAGAGCGGCACTCCCTCAGTACTGACCCTCTGACAGTGCAGCACTCCCTCAGTACTGACCCTCTGACAGTGCGGCACTCCCTCAGTACTGACCCTCTGACAGTGCGGCACTCACTCAGTACTGACCCTCTGACAGTGCAGCACTGCCTCAGTACTGACCCTCTGACAGTGCAGCACTCCCTCAGTACTGACCCTCTGACAGTGCGGCACTCCCTCAGTACTGACCCTCTGACAGTGCGGCACTCACTCAGTACTGACCCTCTGACAGTGCAGCACTGCCTCAGTACTGACCCTCTGACAGTGCAGCACTCCCTCAGTACTGACCCTCTGACAGTGCGGCACTCCCTCAGTACTCGGCTGCCCGTGTCCGCCTGGATGTTGTGCTGAGCTCTCTGGAGTGAGACTTGAACCCACAACCGTCCGAATCTGGGTGTTTCAGTGTTTATATTTCCTATTCCTTCATCTGGGGTTTTAAACCACTTCACTCATTCCTACCCAATGTCATTCGCGACTCCTCCCAGAGCAGGAGTAATGTGAAACACTGCAATAATTCACATTCTGGCTATGCAATGGCAGACAGCTGGACAAAAACAAAATACAAAACAGATGTGAAGTTGCTTGGATACTTGGATTCATTCGTTAAACAACCAACAGCGCGTTCAAACACCAGATTAAGGGCAAGAGTTGAAAATGATTAACACAGTTTAATAGCTCAGAAACATCTAATTAGATGGATATGTCGGTGAAAATTAACCAAACAAAAACCCACAATTGATACAACATACAGGACAGTAATAGGCCATCCAGCCAACTGACCTACGCTGATATTCTCATCCGTGTGGGCCTCCTCCCCCCCTGCAGAAATCCTCCTACACATCGGTAACGGACATGAGGGACTTACCTTCAGTTTGCCGGTTTCGATAAGGTGCTGAGCCATTGACTTGATCAATGCCTCCAGGAAAAACCAGGAATACTGAAAAGAAACAAAAGCTGTAAGTATAAAGAACGGAATTTTGAAATCTCAGTTGTCACAAGATGATGCTATGAAACCTCTATGATGCATTATGTACAGGTAAGAAGACACTTGAATTGATCGAAAATCTCCTGTCTACGAACATTCGCTGTTGTAATGACGATGACAGCACTTCAAAATCAACAATTAACACGGGCAATCCCAGTACCATCGCTTAAATTCGACGCCTGTGCAGTCGTGGCCTGGGACCTTCCTGCCCCTCAGTGGCGGAGAGCAGATCGACAGTGGCTGGCGGGAGGACCTTCTGGTCTCGCCGCTGTCAACGGTGTTTCCTGTTGAACGAAGCCCTTGCTGCCGCCAAGTCCGCAGCCGAGGTGCACTGTCGCCAGGACTGCAATGGATCCGCCAGCGAGAATGCCCAGAACATACCACCCATTATCTGCTATGTTCATAGCCTTTTAAATTCCTTCATGGGATGCGGGCGTCGCTGGGCTGGACCTGTATTTGTTGCCCGTCCCGAATTGTCCCTTGAACTGAGTGTCTCACTCGGTCATTTCAGAGTCAACCACATTGCTGTGGGTCTGGAGTCACCTGTAGGCCAGACCGGTTAAGGACGGCCGATTTCCTTCTCTAACTAGTTTTATGGTCATCGTTACTGATATTCCGGATTACTACTTAAATTTAAATTACACCAGATGCCGTGGTGCGATTTGAACCCATGTCCCAGAGTATTAACACCTGGCCCTCTCGATTACTAGGGACCACTACCACAACACCCATCTACTCTCCCATACTTCAGCGTGACTGCCACTGCCTGTTCATTATGTTGAATTTACAGCACAGAAACAGGCCATTCGGCCCAACTGGTCCATGCTGGCGTTTACGCCGCACACGATCCTCCTCCCACTCCCTGGTCATCTCCCCACATCAGTACATCCGTCTATTCCTTTCTCCCTCATGTGTTTATCCAGCTTCCCCTTAAATGTTTCGATATCATTCACCTCAACCACTCCCTGTGGGAGTGAGGTCCACATTCTCGCCCTCTCTGGGTGAAAAAAAACATTTGTCTTAAAACCTTACTGGATTTATGAATTACTTAATAAATGGTGTGCAGGTACTGCAAATAGACTCTGGGATCAATTTGCGCCCAAATACTCGCAATATTTCAGATGGGTAATAAAATCAGGAAATTAGTATCTCGGAACTAAAGTTCCAAATAATAATTACATGGAATTTTTCAGCACAGGGAGGGACCGTTCGACTAATCGAGTCTGTGTCGGCTGTAATGATCCACATGAGCTTCCTCAACTCACTCTTCTTACTGTGCTCACCCCAGTCCAACACCGGCATCTCCACATCATCAACTCACTCTGTTAGCAAACAATTCAATAGCAGCGCAAAGTGCGAATTTAAATATGGGAGCTCAAAGCGGCCCCCATTTTAGAGCGTGATACAGGAATGGAAATATCGCCGGAACCGGCATGAACAATCTGTCCATGAACCTGTTTCAGTGAGCATTTGTTTGACACAAAAAAGATTTCACAAAACGGCATTGACCCCGAACCCCGATGAAACAGTTATCCGCGGACAGTGAGTACACAGCGCGGCTTGCCAAAGCTGCTTTTGCAGCTGGCTCAGAGGGCTTTTTAAAAAAACAAATTACAAGAAACTTAACTTTAATCTACCTTGAGCAGTTTGTTGCAGGTCAGAAAGTCGGCCGTTGTTCGGAGCAGAACAGTCATGGATTTGGTTAACTCTTCGTGTACCGTCTTGCATTTGGAGGAATTGTAAGGCTCCGTTTTGAAGACGAACTGGGGAAAGTAAACAAAAGTTGGGAGGACGGAAAGGGTTCGATTCCCACCTTGGGTGACCCTGTGGAGTTTGCACTTCCTCCCCGTGTCTGCGTGGGTTTCCTCCGGGTGCTCTGGTTTCTTCCCACTGTCCAAAGATGTGCAGGTTAGGCGGCTTGGACATGCTAAATTGCCCCTTGAGGAGAAGTTACAGGACAGGGATAGGGCCTAAGGTAGGGTGGTCCTTCAAAGGGTTGGTGCAGACTTGATGGGCCAAACTGGCCTCTTTCTGTACTGCAGGGATTCTACGAACTGTTGCTGGGATTTAACATCGACACCCGTCACTAGGTTACACCTATTTTAAATGTGAAAATAAAAAGTACAGGCTGCAATACAATGTTCAGGGTACCATTCCTGAGGGCTGTTTGAAAGGTATCAGCATAACCCACTGATTACTGGATTAAAACGGGACAAGAGCAACAGGAGAAGGTCATTCAGCCCCTCAAGTATAATTCTGCCATTTGATTAGTTCACGTCTGATCTCCCTTGTAATCCCATTTAACTGCTCAAATTCCATAAAATTTAATTCCCTTTCCCAACAGAGATCTATCAACATCGTGATAAAAGCTAATTACTGCCGATGCTGGAATCTGAAACAAGAACAGAAAATGCTGGACCATCTCAGCTGGCCTGACAGCGTCTGTGGAGAGAGAACAGAGCTAACGTTTCAAGTCTGGATAACTCTTTGTAAAAGCTGTCAATCGATCAGTCTGAAATTTTCCATTGACCCTCAGCCCGTAGCAGCTTTTTGGGGAGAGTGTTCCACACCCAAATATCTCAATTAGATCTTCGACATGTGAGGGGATACAAACCTCGTCTGTACAACTGTACACACATTGGTGAACCTGAAAACAGTTTGGTTTAACCTTCGGCTGGTTAAACACCGGGAGTTTGGGCAGCACGGTAGCACAGTGGTTAGCACAGTTGCTTCACAGTGCCAGGTTCGATTCCCAGCTTGGGTCGCTGTCTGTGCGGAGTCTGCACGTTCTCCCCGTGTCTGCGTGGGTTTCCTCCGGGTGCTCCGGTTTCCTCCCACAGTCCAAAGATGTCCAGGTTAGGTGAATTGGCCACGCTAAATTGCCCTTATTGTCCAAAAAGGGTAGGTTCGGTTACGGGGATAGGATGGAGGTGTGGGCTTGGGTGGGGTGCTCTTCCCAAAGGCTGGTGCAGACTCGATGGGCCGAATGGCCTCCTTCTGCACTGTAAATTCTATGATTCTATGAATTGGGGGTCAGAAGCCCAATGCTGGATGAGGACTGGGTCCCTCGATCCTTTGATACAATCTTCAAATGTCAATGCCTTACTTGGGCCAGTGATGTCGAGCTCTGCAAGAGGGCAGGGGCCGCCTGTTGCAGCAGGAGTGCTGAAGGCAGATAGTGGCCATGGCGGTGCCTGCCGCTGCCTTGCACGATAAAGAGGGCCAGAGCCCTCAGCGCTCAGAGAACTGGCTGTGCAGCCAGTCAAACAGACCTGTGCCGGATTTCGTAGGTAACACACCTGGGACACAAAACCTATTCCGGTTTCAACAAAAATCTTTGCAGCTCCTCACATTGAACCCAATCAGGTGTGAGCTGGTGTGCACCAGTCTGTTACAGTTCAGCGATTTCCAATTGGAAAATCATCTCATGGCCCTTAACAAGCTCTTCGAGGAGCTTAATGGCTGTTAACTGGGCTCCCAGTTTCTGTCTTCACCTTTGTTTGAAACCGTCTGGAGATGTTTGAGTCCAGTGATGCCCTCCAAATTGAATACACCCCCCCCCCCCCCCCCCCAGCCCTGCTCAGCCACTCCTGCAACTCAAAATTCAGCCCCATACGCCAATCATTAAGGGTCAATACCGTCTTCCGTTAACGCATCTTCACCTCGACGTGGAACAAGATTCAAAACCCCAAATTGGAAGAGGAACGTAGTTGCGCCAAAGTAACTGACCGTTTAAATTTAGGGTCAAATGATGAGGGCAAAGGTTCAGTGAGTGAATCAGGAATAAGCAAATGCAGCTCCAATTGATTCACAAGATGCAGGGCTCAGTTTGATGCTCCCGGTGTAGTTACATTGACGTTACCATTCCGGCATTCAGATTTCATTACATTGTGGTGATTTCACTATCAGAAGTACCTTTATGTAGGATCTCAGATAGTGTTCCAATCCTTCATGACACTGTGAGACGATATGTACAAGAACTCTAGGAAAGAGAATTTCATGAAATCAAAGATTAGCATGGAAACAGAGATAAAATACAAAGGCAAAATACTGCAAATGCTGGAAACCGAAATAAAAGAGGGAGGTTAACCATCAATCACATTTCTCCCTCCTCAGATGTAAACAACTATGCTTGTGTTCACTATTGTGTGTGTGTGTGTGTGTGTGTGTGTGTGCGCGTGGACCTGTGTGTGCGCGTGTGGGCCTGTGTCTGTGTGCGGGCCTGTGTGCGTGGGCATGCGAGTGAGTGTGTGGCCTGTGTGTATGTGTGCACGTGTGTGGGTCTGTGTGTGTCCATGTGTGGGCCTGTGTGTTTGGGCCTGTATGGGCGAACCTGTGTATGTGGGCCTGTGCGTGCGTGCGTATGGGCCTGTGTATATGGGCCTGTGTGTGTGGGCCTGTATGTGTGCATGCCCTGCCGAGCATTTCCAGCATTTGCTGGCCTCCAGAAGGCCTGTGAATTTGAGATTGCAGCTTTAAGAAAATATCAGTGAGATTGGCAGAAAGCGGGTGATAAAACAAGAATGCGGAAGAGACAATGAACAAGAATATTTGCAAACTCAGTCAAAGAAGGAGAGAGGTTTGTCTGTACATATTCACTAGGATTTGTGCCGCAATTGAGTTAACTGTACAACTAAAAGGATGGAACATTGATGTGCAGTGTCTGCACAGGATTTGATCCCAGGTTCCAGGAATGAAAAATCATTGCTCTTTTTTTGATATTCTGCACTAATCACTTTGAACTCCCACACGATGAATTATGTATCAACAATTGGTCCTTTTGTAGAACCGACCATTTATTATTTGAGGCTGGACAAATAGCAGTTGCTCAAGATAATGTTGTCATGGGTGTTCTTAACCTAAATCTGTAGCTCACTGATAATTCTATTTTTAGCGCTCGTCCCCTGTTGTAAACATTCAAGCAGCAACATTTCAGAAAATAGAGGATTTTTCCCTTTAGAATTCAAGAGATTTTGAGCGTATTGACCCTCAAAATAAATTAACAATACCCAGAAACATTTTATTTACCTTGTAACATTAACAGCGACATCCTCCTGTGTGGCCCTTGCAAGCACACGGAACAATTGGTTCAGGATCGTGGGCAGGAAATTGATCATCACATGGCTTTCCATTGCATGCAGGCTCTGAAAGGAAGGGGAGTTGCAGAATTCCGAGATACAGGAATACAATCCCACCCGACATTAACCTGGAGTCACCAACAGAATATCCCAACTCCCCAAACCACCAGTTTACCCGCTTTCTATCTTGCGTCAAGCACCATTTGAGGGGGGAAATCAAGATGCCAACTCCATGGGACTCTGCAATACTTCTTGGGGCACATTACCCTCATGGATGAAGGTATTAATATGAGGCCCCACCTGCCCTCTCGGGCAGACAATGAAGATCCCACAGCTGTATTCGAACAGCAGAGGAGATTCCACCCCCCCTCCCCCCCCCCCTCCCAGTGTCCTCAACCAACACCTTCAAAAAGATCAAGTGCTTATTGACATCACTGGAATCTTGCTGTGCGCAAATTGGCTGCCAGGCTTCCAACATTATCACATCACTCTTGTCCTCAGAGGTTTTGTCCCGACCCTTTCAAAGGTGCTATCTCAATGCAAGAAGTTACAGGGTGATAGGACTCCGAAACAACATGGCAATGGGATAGAGGTGGGTGGGGGTTACTGGGGAGATTGGATTGCCTTTCCTCCCTTTGGATTGGTCATGCCCAGAGCTCCGCACTTCCAGTTGGCAGTCTGGCTTTGATCACCCATTTGAGGGAATCAAAGCCCTCATTGCCAAACTCTACAATAATGGTGTTCATGCTCACTACCACCCTGAAAGATGAGGATATTCTTCAGAAGGGGCTTCAAATAGACACAAAGACAATCACTAAAACAAGAATACTCTTGTCTTCAACAAAGTGTTTCCAAGATGATACAAACAGCCAGCAACATAAAGGAATCATTTGGAGGACAATGGGGAACAAGCAGAGGGAAATAGGGACTAACTGGATAAAATTATGAATATATATTTGACCTTTCATCAAATAGCTTTTTCAAAGAGCCGGAACAGAATCAATGGGCCAAATGGCCTCCAGTGACGTAAAATTCTACACTATTCTACGGGGCAAGATTCCCTGGTTCCCCCAGTCGCATTTTCTCGACGGCGAGCCTTTCGCTGGGGGAGGGATTCTATACTTCTGCTGCTTGTCAATGGGATTTCCCATTGAAGCCCCCCCACGTTGCCGGGAAACCTGCGGGCGGGGGTGTGCTGCCGCGGGAATAGGGGATCCCAACGGCTGGAGAATTCCGGCCATTGTGTTTGTGAGGATCTGAACAATTGCTCATTTGTAATAACTCCAGATAAAAGTGTAAAAGTAAAACAGAGAAATTTTAACCAAATATTGGTGCAATGCTCCATTTTTAATAAGCTATGCACGCAATGTTGAGCAGACATGAGAAGTTTAAACTAAATGGGAGGAACTGAAGGCGATCAATATCAGTGGAGAAATGGTGTTCGTGAAACTGTTGGCATTGAAGGCTGATAAATCCCCAGGGCCTGATACAGCCCAGAGTGGCTAGAAATAGTGGATGCATTGGCGGTCATCTTCCAGGATTCTATAGACTCTGGAACAGTTACTGCAGATTGGAGGGTCGTGAATGTAACTCCACTATTTAAAAAGGGAGGTCGAGAGAAAGCAGGGAATTACAGACCAGTTAGCCTGACATCAGTAATGGGAAAAATTCTACAATCCATTATCAAAGATTTTTAGAAAACAGTGGCAGGATCGGACAGAGTCAGCATGGATTTATGAAGGGGACATCATGCTTAACAAATCTACTGGAATTCTTTGAGGATGTAACTAGTAGAGTTGATGAGGGGGAGCCAGTGGATGTGGTTTATTTGGATTTTGAGAAGGTCTTTGATAAAGTCCCACATAAGAGATTAGCATGAAAAATTAAAGTGCATGTGATTAGGGGTAGTGTATTGAGATGGATAGAAAACTCGCTTGCAGACAGGAAACAAAGAGTAGGAATTAACGGGTCTTTTTCATATTGGCAGGCAGTGACTAGTGGGGTACCGCAGGGACCGGTGCTAGGACCCCAGCAGTGACTAGTGGGGTACCGCAAGGGTTGGTGCTAGGACCCCTACAGTGACTAGTGGGGTACCGCAGGGGTCGGTGCTAGGACCCTAGTTATTCACAATACATATAAATGATTTAAATAAGGGAAGAAAATGTAAAATCTCCAAATTTGCAGATGACACCAAGTTGGGTGGGAGGGTGAGCTGTGAGGAGGATGCAGAGATCCTTCAGTGTGATTTGGACAGGCTGAGTGAGTGGGCAAATGCATGGCAGATGAAGCAGAATGTGGATAAAAACGAGGTTATCCACTTTGGTAGCAAAAACGAGAAATCGGACTATTATCTGAATGGCGATAAATTAGGAGAGGGGAATGTCCAACGAGACCTGGGTGTCCTCGTACACCAGTCACTGAAGGTAAGCATGCAGGTACAGGACTCGGTAACGAAGGCAAATGGTATGTTGGCCTTCATTGCGAGAGGATTCAAGTACAGGAGCAGCGATATCTTGCTGCAATTATACAGGGTCTCGGCGAGGCCACACCTCGAATATTGTGCGCAGTCTTGGTCTCCTTATCTGAGGAAGGATGTTCTTGCTCTAGAGGGAGTGCGGCGAAGGTTTACCAGACTGATTCCTGGGATGGTGGGACTGACGTATGAGGAGAGATTGAATCAGTTAGGATTGTATTCGCTGGAGTTCAGAAGAATGAAGGGGGATCTCATAGAAACCTATAAAATTCTAACGGGACTGGACAGGTAGATGGAGGAAGGATGTTCCCGATGGTGGGGGTGTCCAGAACCAGGGGTCACAGTTTGAGGATACGGGGTAGGCCATTTCGGACTGAGATGAGGAGAACCTACCCTACTCTACTCCCTGTCCACACACGGCTGCGTGGCAAAATTTGGTTCCAACTCCATCTACAAGTTTGCTGACGATACGACCATAGTGGGTCGGATCTTGAATAACGACGAGTCAGAATACAGGAGGGAGATTGAGAACCTAGTGGAGTGGTGCAGCGACAACAATCTCTCCCTCAATGCCAGCAATATTAAAGAGCTGGTCATTGACTTCAGGAAGCAAAGTACTGTACACACCCCTGTCAGCATCAACGGGGCCGAGGTGGAGATGGTTAGCAGTTTCAAATTCCTAGGGGTGCACATCTCAAAAAATCTGTCCTGGTCCACCCACGTCGACGCTACCACCAAGAAAGTACAACAGCCCCTATACTTCCTCAGGAAACTAAGGAAATTCTGCATGTCCACATTAACCCTTACCAACTTTTACAGATGCACCATAGAAGCATCCTATCAGGCTGCATCACAGCCTGGTATGGCAACTGCTCGGCCCAAGACCGCAAGAAACTTCAGAGAGTCGTGAACACCTCCCAGTCCATCACACGAACCTGACTCCCATCCATTGACTCCATCTACACCTCCCGCTGCCTGGGGAAAGCGGGCAGCATAATCAAAGATCCCTCCCACCCGGCTTACTCACTCTTCCAACTTCTTCCATCGGGCAGGAGATACAGAAGTTTGAGAACACACACAAACAGACTCAAAAACAGCTTCTTCCCCGCTGTTACCAGACTCCTAAATGACCCTTTTATGGACTGACCTCATTAACACTACACCCTGTATGCTTCACCCGATGCCGGTGCTTATGTAGTTACATTGTGTACCTTGTGTTGCCCTATTATGTATTTTCTTTTATTCCCTTTTCTTCCCATGTACTTAATGATCTGTTGAGCTGCTCGCAGAAAGACACTTTTCACTGTACCTCGGTACACGTGACAATAAACAAATCCAACCCAATCCAATTTCTTCACCCAGAGAGCGGTGAGCCTGTGGAATCCGCTACCACAGAAAGCAGTTGAGGCCAAAATATTGTATGTTTTCAAGAAGCAGTTAGATATATCACTTGGGGATAAGGGGGTCAAAGGATATGGGTAAAGGCAGGACGAGGCTACTGAGTTGGATGATGAGCCCTGATCATAATGAATGGCGGAGCTGGTTCGAAGGACTGAATGGCCTCCTCCTGCTCCTATTTTCCATGTTTCCAAAAATGCACAATGATTGGGGATGAGAACTGGCCAGGTGTGCGTAAAGATGTTTCTCTAAACACCTTACCAAGATTAATTAACCATTCTGAGATCACTCATTTTATTTCTATTTGCCAGGCAATGCATGCCTCATACCTCTATTGTGGAGTAAAATTGTGTTCAGTATTTGACAATGCAAGGTCAATGAGCATTACATAGGATTACGTTGGATATCTGGCACAGGAACAAGCCATTCATCCCAGCCAGTCCATTCCGGAGACTCCACCTGAGGCAGCTCCCAACTTTTCTCAAATCAATCCATCACCGTAACCTACTGCTCCCTCATACGCTTGTCTCATTTCCCCTTACTGTAACTGCACCAGGCTTGTCCAATCTTTGCAAAACTGTCATGGTTTTAAACACTGCCATAGGCCATCCCATAGTGTTCTTTCTTCCCACAAGAGAAAAGTGATGTGGCCAGTTAATCCTATCCTGACACACATTGCTGGCTATCATCCTGATCGGACATTGACCTTGAGGAGATGGAGTTACCTTGAGGAATTTGACAAGTTCCGTTCCCGATGCCTGGGCCCCAGAGTCGCACTTTTGACAGTACTGGAAGAAATTGTTTAAATGTTGGTCCTGGAAACAAGACCAAGAAGAAATTAGTACCGTAAATCTTTCCACCAAAGTCATCGTGCATTCAGTCAATTTACCAGATGTTGGGAGAGAATGGACAAAGTCTTTATTTCAAAAACTGCATAATTCCTTACTAAACGCATTATTTTATGGGCGGCACGGTGGCGCAGTGGTTAGCACTGCTGCCTCACCGCACCGAGGACCCGGGTTCGATCCCGGCCCCGGGTCATTGTCCATGTGGAGTTTGCACATTCTCCCTATGTCTGCGTAGGTCTCAAGCCCCAAACCCAAAGATGTGCAGGGTAGGTCGATTGACCATGACAAATTGGCCCTTAATTGGAAATTTCTTTGAAAAAGATGCATTATTTTACAAAAAAGGGAATATTTCTTTTGTGTAGGATCATCAAAGGGATGGAAATTCATGTATCATCCAACTTCTTAATCTGTGTCCTCTCATTAATGTTTTGAGATTTCCAAAAGGCATTTGATAAGGTGCCACACTGAAGGTAAATAGACAGGCTGGGAGTTGGAGGAATATATTAGCATGGATAGAGATTAGTCAACAGATAGAAAGCAGAGAGTGGGCACAGTCAGGGCTAGTTTCATGTTGGCAGGGTGTGAATAGTGGAGTGCCGCAGGGATCAGTCCTGGGGTCTTAGTTATTTACAATTTGCATTGATGACCCAGACGAAGAGACAGAGATTAATTATGTCTAGGTTTGCTGATGATACCAAGCCAGGTGGGAAAGTGAGCTGTGGGGAGGACACAGAGAGGCTGCAAAGAGATATAGAGAGGTTAAGAGAATGGACAACAAGAAGGCAGATGGAGTATAATGTGGGGAAGTGTGAATTTATTCACTTTGGTGGTAACATTAGAAAAGGTGTGAAACTTGTCAGTGTTGATGTTCAAAGAGATTTGGGTGCGCTAGTACAAGAAACATGTGCAGCAAGCAATTGAGAAGGAAAATGGGGTGCTGGCTTTTATTGCAAAGGGATTGGAGAACAGAAGTAAAGAGGTCGTGCCACAATCGTACAGGGTAGGATGACACCTGAAATACTAGGCGCAATCCACCGGCCGCCTCCCACCAGAATTCCTGTCGGCCGTTACACCTCACAATCTGGGTCCTGCCCACAATGGGCGGGACTCAGATTTGCAAAGCTAAAAGAGTTTAGAAGCTCACTTAGCTAGGCTGCCACCAGATCGAACAGCCCCCCGACATCTACCGGCCTCGCCAAGGAGAGCCAAGCCAGGCACCTGTCCCCACAAAGCGCCTGGAACGACCAGAATGGGCTCTGGGATTTGTTTTTCGTTAAATTGCGCCCGCTGTCTCAGTATTAGACTCCATGTTTCAGAAAGGGTAATCTCACGTTGGTGGTGGTACAGTGAAGGTTTCCTAAATTGTTCTCTGAGATGAGGAGTTGTCCTATGATGAAAGATTGAGTAACTTGGGTCTATATTCTCTGGAGTTAGCAGATTGAGAGGCGATCTCATTAAAACCTTCACATTTTAAAGGTGTTTGATAGGGTGGACACAGAGATTGTTTCTGTTGGTCGAGGATTCTAAAGCACAGGGGACACGGTCTCCAGATAAGGAGCGCACAGTGGCACAGTGGTTAGCGCTGCTGCCTCACAGCACCAGGGATCCAGGTTCAATTCCAGCCTCGGGTGACTGTGTGGAGTTTGCACTTCCACAGTCCAAAGACATGCATGTTAGGTGGATTGGCCATGCTAAATCACTCCTTCGTGTCCAAAGATGTGCAGATGGGGTCATGGGGATAGGGTGGGGGAGTGGGTCTAGGAGGGTGTTCTTTCAGTTGGTTGGTGCTAACTCGATGGGCTGGGTGGCCCCCTTCTGCTCTGTAGCAATACTATGGAAGAAATTTCTTCCGCCAAAGAGCAGTCAATCTTTGGAATTCTCTACCCCACAGAAGTTTGTAAATGCTCCAATGTTGATTACATTTAAGGCTGTAATAGACAGATGGGAAGTAGGCGGGAAAGCGGAGTTGAAGCCCAAGATCAGTGATGATTGTATTAAATGGCGGAGCAGGCTTCACAGGCCATGTGGTTCATTCCTTCTCCAACTGCATGCATTCTTGTACCATCAGCAAATGACAACAGTTTTTCTTTGTCTCCCTTATCTCCTCCTCCAGGTATCAGGCCCTACGATGGCGCTGTGACCATGAACTTCTATTGGATTCACCCAGGATTACGCTTGGAAAGGTGCTGCAGTGATTTACCGTTGCACTCTGCAGCATGCCCCAGTGCAGCACGGTAGCATTGTGGATAGCACAATCGCTTCACAGCTCCAGGGTCCCAGGTTCGATTCCGGCTTGGGTCACTGTCTGTGTGGAGTCTGCACATCCTCCCCGTGTGTGCGTGGGCTTCCTCCGGGTGCTCCGGTTTCCTCCCACAGTCCAAAGATGTGCAGGTTAGGTGGATCGGCCATGATCAATTGCCCTTAGTGTCCAAAATTGCCCTTAGTGTTGGGTGGGGTTACTGGGTTACGGGGATAGGGTGGAGGTGTTGACCTTGGGTAGGGTGCTCGTTCCAAGAGCCGGTGCAGACTCGATGGGCCAAATGGCCTCCTTCTGCACTGTAAATTCTATGAATGAATGACCAGGAAACGCTCCCGCCCTTACCGCCTGCCCGTGAGCGTATTGGAATGATTTGCAGGCTGAAAATCAAACTGTTTGGCCATGCTATTAACACACTTCCTCTGGGCCATCAAGTTCTGAACGGGCTTGACCCCAGAGCTTCTGGTCCAGAGGTAGGAACATCACCCACAAGACCCCCATCTACATTATCTAAACCTGTCATAACCTTGTAAAACTCTTATCAAATCCCTCCTGAATATTCTTTTGTTGTGGGAAGAACAACACCAGCTCCTCCAAGCTAACCCTGTGAACCATTCTGGTCAAATCTCCTCCTCAAGGACCCATCACATCCTTCCCAAAGCCATGTGACCAGACCTGGGTACAATACTCTACTTGTGGCCTCCTTCTGACAGTCACAAAATACCTGAATCTCAGGTGGGATATTTTCCAACGGTGTAAAGATCACAAGAAGAACATGATAACTGACCTGAGTATAAACTGTAGATACAAGGTGCGTTGCGACTTTGAAGATATGTTTGGCTCCATCGACCCACTTGACCTCAGGACCAGAGTGCTGCAAAGTGCAATGACAGAATTAATTGTAACCAACCCATAGGGCTGGACTCTATCCTCCTCCGTCAGCAGGTTTGAAGACAGGGGTGGCAGGTAAACTCCAGTGGGCGACCTTCCCACTGCCTACCGAGCTGAGCCCCCAACCTGCCTGAAATTTCTCAAGGGCGGGGCAGATGTTGGACAACCCTCAGACCTCTGGGCCAATTGAGGCCCTTAAGTGGCCAATTTATGAACAATTGAAGGCCTGAACCCACCCTTGCTGGTATTTTATCTGTGCCCCGGGGAGGCCCACGCTCTGCGGGAAGCTCGCCCTCTGCGGGAGGCTCGCCCTCTGCGGGAGGCTCGCCCTCTGCGAGCACCACGCAGCTTTAGCTGTGCAGACAGTTGTCAGGAAGGTGGGGTGGAGCAAGTGGAGCCTCCCTTTGCAGATCCCCTGGACCATCGGAGGCAGCATCCTCCTTCCGCAACCACCCACCCTCATCACCTCTCCCTTTAACACCCCCCCCCCCCTCCTCCCAGCCTCCTGAACCTGTCTCCCCAATGCCTGGTTCAGCTGGCCCCTCAGCGTGGTGGGACCGCGTTCCGTCCCAGTTGTGGCCAACCATTCCTGACTGGCGCTGGTCAGGCTACAGAACATCTGGTCATCCAATTGGCTGGCAGCTCTCTAAGCGGGAGTTCCTCCTGAGATAAGGGCAGAAATCTCGCCCTGAAGCAATTAACATCGCTCCCACGTTAAATTGCTGCTGAGCAACCTCAGGGATCTCTCCCGACTTTTCGGCCGGGATTTGGGTGGGGAGAGTGACTGTAGTGCCCCCTAAAACCCAGCCCACAGAATACCTCTGAGTTGCATTCAAGACTTATATTTTACATCACAATCCTAGTTTGTCACAAATCCATAACATTGCCGACCGTCTGGAAATCCCCTCACCCCGTGTGCCCAAGGGTCTAAAGGTTTGTCTTTGGTCAGGTTTCATGAACCTGCCAGATTGTTAAGATCTAACTGGCCCAGTTATCCTTTTGGGAGGAGTACCAGACGCACCAAACTGTCCAGCCCAGGTGACTGCAGCCCCATACCAGGTCAATATATAGAATATACAGTACAAGCCATTCAGCCCAACTGGTCTGTACTGACATTTACACCCCCCACATGAACCTTCTCCACCCCTCTCACCCCATTAGCGGATTCTTCCCTTTTCTCTGATGTGCGTTCATTCAATTTCCCGCTAAATACATCGATCTGTTCATCTCAGTTATCCACACATTCAAACACTCTTCTGGGCAAAGAAATTGCTCCTAAATTATTTTACAAAATCCCCTTTATCACACAGGGAGCAGTGCAGAAAGAGATTATTGTACATTTTATATATTAAATAGGGAGCTATAAACAGATGCAGATGACATTAGGCAATGCTGTAACTTGGCACTGGACACCAATAACTCGGAGCAAGAATGCAGGTTGACTGTGGAATCGAACCAACTCATTAGTCATTCAAGTGGTGGCCAAAGTGAGTCACGGAGTTTACCTTTCCCATTCCCAGCTCCTGGTAACTGAGATAGCCCAAGGGAAGGTTAGCCGAAACTGGTATCTGATTCTCGCTGGTTACAACCCGACCATCTTTCAGCAGCGGAAGCCAGGCATAGCCGACTAGGAGCAAAGGAAACCAGGCTGTTAAAACCATTTGTTTCAGAGGTTACTCCAGAGTTTGGCAAGACAGCACTGACAGACAGGAACTTCACATCAATTACACAGCGTCTGGGAGAAATCACCCACAGTGCTGAGATCAGTCAGATTGCAATAGAATGGAATATTTTATTACATTTTTTTAAAAATTAGACATTTTTAGAGGGGGGGGGGGGGGGGAGAGAAAACAATACATCTGGAAACAAAGACATTGTACATAACTCCTAAATATATAGATTACTGCCAAGAAAATGACCATTAAAGTTTACATTTAAACCACGGGGGATACAGGACAGAGTCGTCTCCAGTACCTGGGTGGGAGAGGGGAAGGTATCAGATATTTACCAGGAACATTTGGAATCGGGGGAATCTCTGGTGGAGAAGCCTAAGGGAAAGTGGGAGGACGAGCTGGGGGGCGGGGGGGAAAGAGGTAGAGGCGGGTCTGTGGGCGGATCCCCAAGCAGGGTTAACACATCCTCATCATATGCCAGGCTTAGCCTGATACAATTCAAGGTAGTCCACCGGGCAGACATGACGGTGGCCCGGATGAGCAAGTTTTTTGGGGTAGAGGACAGGTGTGTGAGGTGCGCGGGAAGCCCAGCAAATCATTTCCACATGTTTTGGGCATGCCCGAAGCTTAGAGGATTTTGGCAGGATTTCGCTAAGGCAATGTCCACGGTACTCAAAACACGGGTGGTGCCGAGTCCGGAGGTAGCGATCTTTGGAGTGTCGGAAGAGCCGGGAGTTCAGGGGGCGAAAGAGGCCGACGTCTTGGCCTTTGTCTCCCTGGTAGCCCGGAGACAGATCTTGTTAATGTGGAGGGACTCGAAGCCCCCGAGTGCAGAGACCTGGGTTAGTGACATGGCTGGGTTTCTCAGTCTCGAGAAAATAAAGTTCACCTTAAGAGGGTCAATGGTTGGGTTCACCCGGAGGGGGAGGCGGGGGTTGCAGGGCAGACTGTTGTTTTATTGTTGGGGGATGCGAAGATTGGGATGGGGTGGAAGTGTTTATTGTACCATGTTTATGTCGCTGTTATTGTTATTATTATAAAAACTTGCAAATACCCGAATAAAAATATATATTTTTTAAGTTTACATTTAAAGATATTATAGAAACTGAGGGCAGTACGGTGGTGCAGTGGTTAGCACTGCTGCCTCACGGCGCCGAGATTCCTGGTTCGATCCTGACCCCGGGTCGATGTCCGTGTGGAGTTTGCACATTCTCCCCGTGTCTGCGTGGGTTTCACCCCCACAACCCAAAGATGTGCAGGTTAGGTGGATTGGCTACACTAAAGTGCCCCGTAATTGGGAAAAAAAGAATTGGATATTCTAAATTTATACGAAAAAAGCAAATCAAAATTCTAGAAACTAAGTAAATACTGAAATGTTTAAGTCATCAATTGAGGAACATTAAAATTATCCTTTGAATATTAGTATTTTTCCAGCTCCAGTTTGTAGAATTGATTCTGGTTGATAACAGAATAAGGCTCCATTTAACTCACAAATAGAACATTGTAGGTTCTGGGAAACTGAAATAAAAACAGGAAATGCTGAAAATATGCAACAGGTCTGACAGCATCTGTGGAGAGAAAGAGAGTTAATGCTTCAAGTTGATGACCTTCCAAAAGCACTGATACTTTCTCCACAGATGCTGCCTGACCTGCTGAGTATTTCTTTTTTTTTTTAAATATAAATTTAGAGTACTCAATTCATTTTTTCCAAGGGGCACTTTAGCCTGGCCAATCCACGTACTCTGCACATCTTTGCGTTGTGGGGGTTGAGAACCACGCAGACACAGGGAGAATGTGAAAACTCCACACGGACAGTGACCCGGGGCCGGGATCGAACCTGGGACCTCGGCGCCATGAGGCGGCAGTGCTAACCACTGTGCCACCATGCTGCCCCCTGCTGAGTATTTCTGACATCTTCTCTTTATCTCTCACTCTGACTAGATTCTGTCAGTTTTTTAAAACTATTGGTTGAAACTACGGTTGTATATCATTGAAGAAAGAGAAACAGCTGTGTATTTGGAACTGTTAGATGCCTGTGAGCATCACATGAAGCCTAGGAATTGCAACAGGAGTGGCGTGAAACTGGACGGCGCTATTAGTTTAAGTAGCATGGGGAAATTGGCACAAGCTGGTTAAGGCAGTGCAGTACAGAGGGGATGTTGCACTGTATCTGTGTGCTGTCTGCTGGGATGTTAAAACCACACTCTCTTCTGCTCTCTCAGACAAATGTAAAATATCCCATGGCCACGGTTTCGAAGATGAGCAGGAGCGTTCTCCCAGGTGCCCAGGCTAATATTTATCTTCTGTTAATCTGCGTCAAAAATGTTCAATGCCACAAATGCTGGAAATTGGAAATAAAGACTGAAGAGAGAGAGAGAGAGAGAGGAGAGACAGAGAGAGAACGAGAGAGAGACAAGGAGAGACAGAGAGAGAGAGAGAGAGAAAGAGAGAGAGAGAGCGAGTGAGAGAGAAAGAGAGAGAGAGATAGAGAGGGATAGAGAGAGAGAGAGACTTCATTTTTTATTTTTTTTAAGGTTCAATTCAGTCGAATTGGCACAAAAGTTAGTAAACTGTTAAGTGCAATTTGTCTTCAGCGCAACTGGAGTTTCTGCCCCAGTGTTAAAAACTGACAGCTAGAAGCAGGCCCCTTAACACTGGCCACGTCTCTCTCTCTCTCTCTCTCTCTCTCTCTCTCTCTCTCCCCCCCCCCCCCCCCCAAAAAAAAAGCGATGTTCAGTGATTTCAAATCAGGCTATTTATTAAGAGGTGGTGGATTGACACCGGTTAAGAATGCTTACTTTTTTGTTGGAAACCCATTTGTAGAAGAGAGTGGTAGAACCATAATGGCAAAGGAGGAGGCCATTTGGCCCATCGAGTCCATGCCTGTTCCCAGTAGAGCAATCCAATCAGTCCTATTCCCCCGTTCTATCCCAATAATCTTGCAAGTTAATTTCTCTCAATTACCCATCCAATTCCCTTTTGAAATCATACATCTTCAGCGTTCAAAAAGTAAATGAAAACGATTGAGTGCATGTGGATGACAGGAGACTGATATAGGCCTTGGGCTTAATCAAACTTTCCCAAGTTATCCAGTCTTCAAACGTAAAAGTAACATTTCTGCATCACCAATATTCAACGGGTTTGGGCAGACATTTGGCTGGATAGAGTTGGCGGGAAGAAAATATTTTTCAATCAATGCTGGAATGGGGATTGTGCTGAAAGTGGAAACCCTACTTCCCAGCTTCAGGCCCAGCCTGCTCACCATTGCCATCCTTTCCTCCTTTTATTTGAGGGGGAGAAAAATGGATGATTAGGTCAATTATTATTTGTGGGATCTTGCTGTGCACAAATCGTCTGGCAGCGTTTCCGAAATCGCAACAGTGACTGCGCTTCAAGAAGTACTTCATCGGCTGTAAAGCGCTTTGGGACGCCCTGAGGTGGTGAAAGGCGCCACATAAATGTAGAGCTTTCTTCTTGATCATAATGGCATGTGCCCATCTCATTGGTTTTGAAAAAATGAATACACCTTGAGATTCGATGGTTTCCCTCTTCTTGGTGGTGCCTTTGCTCGAGTTGTCACAACTGACGTGATAGAAGGTGAACAACAAGTGGTGCCTCTCGTGTAGTTGGGTCGGCAGCTCCATCTTAATCTGAAACAGACAGAATAGACCTGAACTATGCTGAAAAGAGAGAGAGACATGTCACTGAAGCTTTTTGCCTTGCACTCAATCAGGACAAACTCAAGAATGCCAAATTTCAAATGATCACAACAATTTGTACTACAGCGGATACTGGTGGTTGGCAAGTTTCATAGATTATCATAGAATTTACAGTGCAGAAGGAGGCCATTCGGCCCATCGAGTCTGCACTGGCTCTTGGAAAGAGCACCCTACCCAAGGTCAACACCGCCACCCTATCCCCATAACCCAGTAACCCCACCCAACACTAAGGGCAATTTTGGACACTAAGGGCAATTTATCATGGCCAATCCACCTAACCTGCACATCTTTGGACTGTGGGAGGAAACCGGAGCACCCGGAGGAAACCCACGCACACACGGGGAGGGCGTGCAGACTCCGCACAGACAGTGACCCAAGCTGGAATCGAACCTGGGACCCTGGAGCTGTGAAGCAATTGTGCTAACCACAAGGCTACCGTGCTGCCCGTAAAGAGTTGATTCTTGATTGGCTGTGGGGTTGCCATGGAGAAAGCAATGGAGAACTATAGGCTTCCAAAGCCGCCGGACAATTCAAAAAAGGCAAAAGACTTGAACATATTCCTTTTACTTGCAGAGAACGGGCCCCTGTGAATGAATGTATGTCACTTCTAGCAAGTGTAAATGAGCCACACGACAAACTCAATTGATTATTTCAAATTGGTTGTTAATGTACCTGTTAGCACACTCAGGATTGTTCAGCATGTGCTGCCCAATCACAGAATCACCAGTAGACATTTTGTTTTGCTTGCCGCAAGCGCTAACTGGTTAAGTTCGATCTGTACTCTGCTTAGACTGAACAGCCGACTCTCTAACATCTGCTAACAACTAATGGCCATTCAGAGTCAACTTGCCAGCCAATCAGTAAAATACCTTTGTTTGATATTTGGTACTCTTGCATTTGTCCTGATGAGTACAATACAAAAACCTTCGACAACATGTCTCACTTAACAGACTCGTACTAAAGTCCGACTCCAGGAACTAGCACGATCCATTAAGTGCAAAGCCTAAATACCCACCAACATTTTGCTCCTTCTTTACCTCGTCATAGAACTCTGGATTTTGGTGATGATGTAATACCATTGTGAAAGCATATTTTGTAAAGACAGATCCCCCAGGTCGCCCGTAGATGCACTACAAAAACAAATATCACAGCACGTGAATTAGTACATACGAATAATTTAGCAAAAAAAGTTCCATGATCTGAGACATCTCTGGACTTAATATTCAAGCATGGTCATCAGGAGATTGCCAAAATTACCAAACTTGTTTTGAGCTTCGGATGGACCACACTCGGGGCATTGTGAACAGTTCTGATCTCTACATTGCAAGAGGAACCGGAGAAGGTGCAAACAAGATTCAAAAGGGACTGGAAGGTCACAGTCCTGAGGAAAGGTTGAAAAGGTCGGGGATTTGTCAGATTCCAACAGGGTCTGACAGAGGAGCTGTTTCCATTTGTGCCAGAGACCAGAATTGGTGGCATAAATGTGAGTTAGCCACTAATAAACAGCAGAAGGAATTTAGGAGAAACGTATTGACCAATACGGTGGTGGGAATGCGGAGCTTGCTGCCACATACATTGGTTGAGGCAAATAACCCAGATACATTTGAGGGGAAAACCAGATAAATGATTGAGTGAGAGGTGAATCGTAATAAATGAAGATGGGTTGGGGGAGGCTGGCGTGGAGTATCATAAACTAGCAGAGAGCAATTGGGCCGAGTGGACTGTTTCTGTGCTGTAATATGTTTGCCACATGGGTGACAGCGAACAAAGAAAAATTCAGTGTCACTATATTGCAGTTCAATCATTTTCAAAGCAGAGTCCCTTCAGTCCAAACTAATTGCGCGATTTAGTTTTACATATTCTCGCGATTTAAGTTCCGCACGAACCTTCAGAGGTTGGGAATCTTCTTCATCGCTGTCCCTGAACTCGATGCGGACTGCAATATTCCTCGCCTAAACAAAAACAAAACCTCTTATGTACAGACGGCACAAGCACGAGTCAGCAAGACTAGATTATAACAGGGACTGCCAAACAACATTCTCTCTCCTTAATTAAAGGCCAACGGATAACATTTTCAGCGCCTTGCTGGACATCAAACTATTGGTCTGTCGACTAGAATTGCAACAACCTGCATGAATGCAGCATCTCCAACAGATTATCACATCTCCAGGTGCTTCATGGGAATGGTATGACAACATTTGAAAAGCTTGCTGATGTTTGCTAATTTTACCCTGTGCAGACACAACATTCCACAATCAGAACAAGCCAGATGACTGTCGTGTATGTTTTCCAGCAACGATACGCAACAAAAGCACATGGCTTAAAGTCAGGTTGGTCAAGTCGGTCACACCCTTGACTCTGTGTCAGCTCATAGGTTCAAACCCAGGACTTGAGGCCATCACCAAAGGTGAGAGGTCAATACAACGGTGAGGGGTGCTGCATTGTTGTGATGATCTGTGGAATAAGGCTCCGTCTCACTGTCCAAGTGGATGTGCAATACCTCACGGGTAGAGGAGAAGGCACTGCATCAATACAGGACCTTCCCTTCTATGACATGAATCGTACTTCTAATGCATGAATTTGCTCCTGCAAAAACAACTTCACCAAAATATTTTGGCAAAATAAACTTCAGATTACCCACTCATTGCTTGAAACTGACTCCAGCAAATTACAAGGCAAAAATAGAAGCTGCCCATCAAACATCGAGTAATTTCTGACATTGAAGGAAGCAAGAAATTTGTATTCCTCCATTACCTCTAAATGTATTTTAATAAAAATCGCATTATTATTGATGAGAAAAAGCTGAATAAACAAGACATCATAACGTGCTAAACCTGCCAAGACAGATTTTAATTAGACATCGCCATGTGGGACCACAATAAGGCAACAAACATTATGAAGCACCCTGCAAGTTGCACACAACCTTTCTCCTGAGATAGAGATTTTTCCTTTTCAACTCAGTTAAAAATATAGCACTAAAGAAAAAAATATACTCTTAACAGCAAAGCACTTAGCAAACCATTGCTTCTGAACCATCGATGGAGATGGTGGTGTTGTGCTAACGTCATACCCAGGGGCCCAGGCAGATGCTCTGGGGCCAGGAGTATTAATCCCACCACAGCAGCTGGTGGAATTTGAATTTTTAAAAATTTAAAATTTAGAGGACCCTATTAATTTTTTCCAATTAAGGCGCAATTTAGCGTGGCCAATCCACCTACGCTGCACATCCTTGGGTTGTGGGGGTGAAACACACGCAGACACGGGGAGAATGTGCAAACCCCACACGGACAGTGACCCAGGGCCAGGATCGAATCTGGGACCTCGGCGCCGTGAGGCAGCAGTGCTAACCACAGCGCTGCCCCGAATTTGAAATAAATAAATTAAAATCTGGAATTTAAAGCTAGGCTCAGTAATGATGACCATGAAACTATTATCTACTGTTATTAAAAACCCATCTGGGTCACTCATGTCCTTTCGGGAAGGAAATCTGCCGTCCTTACCCGGTCTGGCCTACATGTGACTCCAGACGCACAGCAATGCAGTTGACGCGCCCTCTGAAATGGTCAAACAAGCTGCTCAGTTCAAGGGCAATTAGGGATGGGCAGCAAACGCTGGCACAGCCAACGATGCCCACATCCCACAAAAGAATAAAGAAAACAAACTGTCAGCTCATGTTGTAACTTTTTGGTTATGCTCATTGCAGCAGTGAATGGTGAGTTACAGGGACCAATCGGGTAGAGATTTGACCCTGTCCAGTGCTCTATCAGCTGACCTTGTTTTGATGGTCGTTGGGGTGCAGCAGGTGGGCCTCAGGTTTGATGCATTGAGTTGGGAGGTGAGAGGGGGGTGAGTTGGTCAGGGTAGTTATTCCCGAGTGCAATGACCCCCCACTGATCACAGCTGCAGTAGTTATCTGGGGACCTGGCTCCAAGGGGGAAGTCCCACCTCAGGCAGCTGCCAACCAATCGGATTATCAGAGACTTTCTGCCCATTGAATCCAAGCCTGTTCCTTCCGGACAAGAAATCTACCATCCTTACCTGGCCTGCCCTACATGGAGCTCCAGACCTCTGAAACAGCCCAGCGTGCCACCCACTTGTATCTCAAATAGAAAGAGAAATAATTGCAGGCCTCGTCAATGTAGCCACCTGAGTTCGCCACTTCCCGACTTAAAATGGAGAACCGCAAAGGCTGAAGGGAAATTCAGCCAACCCAGGCAAAGACGAGCAAATACAGAAATCATGTATATTGGAACCTGCAAAACAACCAGACAGCACCGAAACCAGCAGCCATCTGCATAGTAATGTAGCAGCCATCTACATAGTAATGTGCGATTCCCAGGCACAATGGCAACAGTTAAGGTAAACAAAGCCAAGCCAGACCCCTCAGCGCCAGCAGGAGCCAAGACAAAGGAAGGGCAATGGACACTTAGGGACTGCCCAGCGATCAGGGAACCGCTCCAGCATTGGAGAAATCGATCCAAGTGATCGGAAAGTAGTCCAATCACTTGGAACCAGGTACGGGGACCGTCCCGAAGGGCGGGGAGCCCCTGGGGACTATAAAGCAAAGCCCCCAAGTTCAAATCGTTCTTCTTTGGCAGGGTCACTCAGCAACTTGAACCAACCCTTGACAGTGACCTACCTCGCTGCCGCCAAGCAAGTAAGTCTCAAGTCAACGCTCGCTACGAGATAGGCGCTCCTAGCTACCAGTCCATACCAGCTTTTGAATCCCGTAGACTCAGGCCCTGAATGAAAGGCCATTTGTTCCCCTGACCTGGTGGGCCAGTCCGAAGCTACGTGTAGGCCTGTTAGTTATAGAAATAGCCTAGAAAGTAGAGTTTATGCATGAGTAGCGATTTACTGTGTATAATAAATGTGTTTTGATCTGAATCTTACTAATTGGTGTGTTGAGTTATTGATCATTACTTGAACTTGAACCTCGTGGCGGTATCATAAAGATACCTGGCGAATCTAGAGCAAAGGTTATATAACAGAGCCAATTGAACCAACCAACAGTTAGCAACATCAGTGATGTCTACATCCCACACATGAATAAGAACAATGTTTTTTAATTCCGTTTTTCATGGCATGTGGCTTCTCTGGCCAGGCCGCCATTATTGCCCAAACTAACTCGAGAAGTAAACTGCTGCAGTCATGTGGTGTAGGAAAGCCCACAGCGCTGTTTGGGAGTGAGCTCCAGGAATTTGACCCAGCGACAGTGAAGGAACGTTGATCTATTTCCAAGTCAGGGTGCTGAGTGACTTGGAGGGGAACTTCCAGGTGGTGGCGTTCCCAGGTATCTGCTGCCCTTGTTCATCGATATAGGCCGCAAGTCTGGAAGCTGCATGTCGAAAGACTCTTGTTGAGTTCCTGCAGTGTATCTTATAGATGGTACGCACGTTGTCACTGTGCGTCAGTGGTGGAAGGAGTGAATGTGTGTCGATCGGCTGCCAAACAAGCGGGGTGCTTTGGCCTGGATGGTGTCAAGGTTCTCAATTGTTGTTGGAGCTGCGCTCATCCCGGCAAGTGGAGAGTGTTCCATCACACTCCTGACTGGTGCCTTGTCGATGGTGAACAGATGGGGAGTCAGTTAGTTTCCCTCGAATTCCCAGCTTCTGAGCTGCTCTTGTAGCCACAGTATTTATATGGCTAGTCCATTTCAGTTTCTAGTCAATGGTAACCCCCAGGATGTTGATGTAGGGGGAATTCAGCAATGATAATGGCATTGAATGGCAAAGGGATTTGCTTGGCCCTTGTGTGGTGTGAACGTTACCTGCCACATCACAGCCCAAGCCTGTAAGACTGCCTAGGTCTTGCTGTATCAGGGTATCGATTGCTTCAGTATCTGAGGAGTCACAGATGGTGCTGAACATTGTGCAGTCATCAGCAATCCCTAATTCTGACCTTATGATGGAAGAAAGGTCATAACTGAAACAGCTGAAGATGGCTGGGCCGAAGACACGACCCTGAGGAACCCCTGCAGTGATGACCTGGGGCTGCAACAACTATAACCATCTTCCTTTGTCAGGTATGACTCCAACAAATGGAGAGTTTTCCCTATTCCCACTGACCCTGTTTTACCAGGCTCCTTGATGCCACACTTGGTCGAATGTGCCACCTGGATGTCAAGGGCATTCATTTAGGGCAGCACGGTAGCATTGTGGATAGCACAATTGCTTCACAGCTCCAGGGTCCCAGGTTCGATTCCGGCTTGGGTCACTGCCTGTGCGGAGTCTGCACATCCTCCCCGTGTGTGCGTGGGTTTCCTCCGGGTGCTCCGGTTTCCTCACACAATCCAAAGATGTGCAGGTTAGGTGGATTGGCCATGATAAATTGCACTTAGTGTCCAAAATTGCCCTTAGTGTTGGGTGGGGTTACTGGGTTATGGGGATAGGGTGGAGGTGTTGACCTTGGGTAGGGTGCTCTTTCCAAGAGCCGGTGCAGACTCGATGGGCCGAATGGCCTCCTTCTGCACTGTAAATTCTATGATTTTTACCTTCCCTCTGGAGTTCACCTCTTTTGTTCATATTTGGACCAAGGCTGCAATGAGGTCAGGAGTTGAGTAGCCCTGGCAGAACCCAAACTGATCTTGTGAGTGGGTTTTGGCAGAGTAGGACCCTTCTACCCTGGGGAAAAGCCTCTGACTCTTTCCTTTGAGGACGGGGTTATTTATGGAGCTTCCTCCTCCAGTTCATTGTTTAATTGTCCATCTCCAATCACGACAGGGTGCAGAGCTTAAATCAGATCTGTTGGCTGTGGGAACGCTTAGCTCTGTCTATCGTTTGGTGCTTTCACCATTAGGCAGGCAGGTAGTGCTGTAGCATCACCAGGTTGACGCCTCATTTTGGGATATACCTGGCGCTGCTCCTGACACGTCCTCCTGAACCCAGCGAATAACAGAAATCATTATCTCGAGGAATCAGAGTCCTAACAAAACACCAGTGGTCCCAGGGAGGGAAGGAACGGTAATTGTGGTCAGAAGAGAAGAATAGGGGCGGCACGGTGGCGCAGTGGTTAGCACTGGCACTGCGGCGCTGAGGATCCCTGGTTCGAATCCCGGCTCTGGGTCACTGCCCATGTGGAGTTTGCACAATCTCCCCGTGTCTGAGTGGGTTTCACCCCCACATCCCAAAGATGTGCAGGTTAGGTGGATTGGCCACGCTAAATTGCCCCTTGATTGGATAGAAAATAATAATTGGGTACTCTAAATTTAAAAAAAAGATAAGAATAATTGTTCATAAATCCATAGGCCTGTCAGACTAAAATTACAACAATCGAGATTTAAGAAGAAATTTACTATTCACCATTTGAAACTTAATAGTTTCATTATTTACTCACTTTTGCAAATGATTTTTGACTGTCATACTTCAGATGCTTTGGGTAAATATAGAAATGATTGTTATAGGTGGTGAAAGGTTGAGATAGTTTTGCTAAACAGGGAACAAATTCCTCCACTTCATGAGTAACTGTGATCTTGGCACCATTTTCAAAACGTTTCACTGGGATATACGAGGAGTTAACACAAGCTAGAAAAACACACAAAAATACAGGAATTATATAATCGAAGTCATAACAACAGCTTGCATTTATAACTCACTTTTAACATGGGAAACCATCCTCTGGTACCTTACAGAGTTGCTGTCAGACACTCCGATATTGAGCCACATAAAAGGATCATTAGGGCAGGTGAGCAAAAGCATGGTCGAAGATATTGCGTTCAAGGAACATCATGAAGGGGCAGAGAAGGGCGGCATGTGGCGCAGAGGTTAGCACTGGGACTGCGGCGCTGAGGACCCGGGTTCGAATCCCGGCCCTGGGTCACTGTCCGTGTGGAATTTGCACATTCTCCCAGTGTCTGCGTGGGTCTCACCCCCACAACCCAAAGATGTGCAGGCTAGGTGGATTGGCCACGCTAAATTGCCCCTTAATTGGAAAAAAAATAATTGGGTACTCTAAAAAAAAAAAAAAATTTTTTTAAATGAAGGGGCAGAGAGAGTGTGTGTGTGTGTGTGTATATATGTGTATTGGGGGGGGGGGCGTGGAAGAGGAGGGAATTGGGGATGCAAAGGTAGAAACAAGTGGAAGAGTGCACACATCTCAAAGGGTTGAAGGTGGCTACCGAAACGGTGGAGGGATTCAAACAGAAGGATGAAAATATTCAGTAAACTTACTCAGAAAATCCGAAGACACATTGTCAATGTTGATATCCAAGTTCCCCAAAATAACAGGAAGTTTAATCATCTTATCCGGTCTAATTAAACAGCAAACAATTGCAAATTAGAAGATTAATGATGTTTTGAATGAACATCACCAAGGTGAGAAATTATCATAATTATTACAGTGTATTCTGCAACATAACAAATATAATTTCAGAGAATTACAAAGAACTGATTTTGATTTATTCTGTGCTAAACATGAAGGGATCACAGTGGACTTGTACCCAAATGGATTTCAGAAACCCTTGACTATCGCCACAAGGTTATGGAGAACGGGCAGGATGGTGGAGTTGAGGCCAGGATGAGATCAGCCATGATCACATTGAGCGTGATAGGCTCGGGAGGGTAAATTGCCGACTTCTTCTTCTAGGTCATGTGTTCTAGGGAGGAGATGCGCTGGCTAATCTCGCAATCCAGCTCTTGGCCTGTAACATTGTAGGTAGCATACCAGCCATGATCGACTGGCGGAGTAGACTTGATGGGCCGAATGGCCTAATTCTGCTCCTATACCTCATGAACTTATGTACCACTGAGACCGTAAGAAATAGGTTGGAAATAAAAGAACACTCACTTCCTAAAGTCCAACAACAATTTTAACAAGTTTTCATCAGAGGGCTTATTGCTGTCTTGTCTGTAGAGTGCAGAGAATCGAGCACTTTTATCAAGATTTCCTTGACTATCTTTGAAGACGGGTCTAATGAATAGAAAGCAGATATTGAGGCTGTAAATAAGAGCGCAACTTGGGGAAGAGAAAAAACTTGTTAATTGAAGAAAAAAAACCCAAAACGGTTTATACTCAAAACTTTAACAAGGTTTCGTCAGAAACAACAGACAACACTTTTATTTTGGACAAAGTAGCATTTTCCGACCAAGTGTGTTATTTACAGGAATGCTGGGCGGGATTCTCCCATTCGGCGGCAGAGTGTCCACGCCGTTGGAAACGCCGTCACGTCTCACGACAGCGTGAACGGGCCGGGCCGCTGGGAGAACCGATTCTGGCCCCTACAGGGGGCCAGCACGGCGCTGGAGCGATTCACGCCTCTCCAGCCACCCATCCTGGCGCGCCGCGGGATCCACGCATGCGCAGTGGTGCCAACCCGCGCATGCGCGGTGGCCTCCCTCAATGCGCCGGCCCCGACGCAACATGGCGCGGGGGTTCAGGGGCCTGCGCGGAAGAAAACAGGCCCGGGGAGCGAGAGGCCGGCCCGCCGATCGGTGGGCCGCGATCGCGGGCCAGGCCCCAACGGAGACCCCCCCCGGGGTGGGGGCCCCCTTCCCCTCCCCCACAGGCCGCCACCCAGCCCTGCGTGCAGAGTTCCCGCCGGCTGCGACCAGGACGGGTCCCGCGGGACTCTGCCTTTTTAGAGCGGCCGTTAGGCCCACCCCGGGCCGCGAATCGGCGGCCCGCGACTGGCGCCGTGCCAACCACGCCGGCGCCAATGGCCCCGACTCCGCACCGCGGAGAATCGCGTGCCGGTGTCGGGCCAGCGTGGCCCGGTTGCGGGGATTCTCCGGCCCGGCTCCGGGCTGGGAGAATCCCGCCCGCTGTTCGAGAGTTTCACAACATTTCTATTCCTTCACAAATGTATTGTAATCATGTTAGGTTTAAAGGCTCTGTTACTGAATTCAGAATAATTGTGTAGCGAGAAGTGCAAGGAAATGAGAATTTCACCCAATTTTACAGCATACAAACAGGCCATTCGGCCCAACTGGTCCGTGCTGGGGGTTAATGCTCCAGACGAACCTCCTTTTTTCACTCCCTCCATCTTCTATTCCTTCCTCCCTCAAGTGTTTACCCAGCTTCCCCTTCAGTGCATCGATACCATTCCCCAACGACCCCTCCCTGTGGTCGCGTGTTCCACATTCTCATCACTCTCTGAAACATTCCCTCGATTGGATTTATTCATGACTATCCTGTGTTAATGGGCAGCAACTTAGTTGCGAAGTTTAATTGCAAAATGCCCAGTTTGTTTAATCATCATGGAATCATAGAACTGCAATGGAGCAGGAGACAGTCAGCTGGCCCATCATATCCGGACCAGATCCCTGCTGTGTGTCAATTGTGCCCCAATAAATGGCAGGAAGATCTTAGTGAATGATTCCAATCAGAAACCCAAAGATGTCTCAAAAGGTTTAGATATACAGACCGATAGAAACTTGGTGTGGAGATTTGCAGTGTAACAGCAATACAGTATTTGGCGATATCACCCTCAGCTAGATATAGAATCGTCGAATGGTTACAAGATAGGGGGTCATTTGGCCTGTATGTCCGTGCTGGCTCCCTGCAAGAATAATCAAGCTAGTAGTTGTACCCTTGCAATTGTTTTCTCTTCAGGAGCCTATCCAACTCCCATTCAAAAGGCGCAATTAAATCTGCTTGTACCACACTCTCACGCAGTGCATCCCAGATCCTAACCACTGGCTGGATAAAAATGCTTTTCCTCATGTCACCGAAAGCTTCTTTTGCCAATAGATTGACAGCGGGAGGTTAGTTATAGTTTAATAATCCAAATCCTGAGCTTCAGGTTTTGCTCAAACTGCCAGTCTCTTGGTTCTGGGACCCTCAAGGGCATTCTAGGCCCGAGCTCTGTGGTTTCGTTTTGCGACATCGAGGGGTAGATTACGAGGAACTGCTTCTGCTGGTTGGAGAGTTCAGGATGAAAAATTGACGTCCGATGTTTCAGGAATGAAAGCAGAAAATGATTGGGGGGTTTTCTGGATCAACTGAGGGCTTTAAATCTGAGACTCTCAGGTCTTGGTTCGCCAAAATAAATGATTGGATAAGGGCAAAGGCAGGTAAATGGGAGTGAGGTGGGAGATTAGCCAGGGTCACACTGGATAGTGGACAGGCTCGAAGGATTGAATGGCCTCCTCCCGTTCCGTTGTTCCATCATCTCCAATATTTCAACATCCACATTATTTACATAGAACACACAGCACCGGAACAGACCAATCAGTTAATGCCGACTTTATGCTCTACTCGAGCTATTGAATCAATAAGCAGATATAATGCAAGCTTCTTTTCAATGCTGCACAAATTGAGAACGCACTATAGCGTTGAAATTCATTTTTAGAACTTATTTTAAAAGCATCTATTTTAGATCAGAACATTTAGTGAGGGAGCTATTCAGTTGTCTTAATGGACTGAGTATTAACTGGCAATTCTCTGACCACATCAGATTTACAGCACAGTTACCCAGCTGTACTGTGCCAGTATTAATGCTCCACACACACCTCCTCTTACCCTACACATCTATTGCTTTCTCCCTCATATGCATCTTTAGCCTCCCCTTAAATCCCTCAATGCTGTTCAGCTCAGCCACCAAGAAGGGATATTATTAAACTGGAAAGAGTGCAGAAGAGATTTACGATGTTGCTACCAGGACTTGATGGTCTGAGTTATAAGGAGGGGCTGGATGGGCTGGGACTTTTCCCCCTGGAGCGTAGGAGGCTTAGGGGTGATCTTATAGAGGTCTATAAAACAATGAGGGGCATAGATAAGGTAGATAGTCATCATCTTTTCGTAAAAGGTGGGGGAGTCTAAAACTAGAGGGCGTAGGTTTAAGATGAGAGGGGAGAGATACAAACGGGTCCAGAGGGGCAATTGTTTCACACAGAGGGTGGTGAGTGTCTGGAACGAGCTGCCAGAGGCAGTAGCAGAGGCAGGTACAATTTTGTCTTTTAAAAAGTATTTCGACAGTTATATGGGAAAGCTGGGTATAGAGGGATATGGGCCAAATACGGGCAATTGGGACTAGCATAGTGGTAACAACTGGGCGGCATGGAGAAGTTGGGCTGAAGGGCCTGTTTTCATGCTGTAAACTTCTGTGACTCTCTGACTCTATGTTTCATTTCCAATTTTTGGATTGTTCTTGTTTTTAAATCTGATTTTATTCCATCCTACCTTGCAGCCCAGGCAAAAGGCATTCTGTACTGTCCAAGTCTTGTACAGGCTTGTTTGGCGTTCTTCAATACTTTCTGTGCAACCTGTAATAGTCACAGGTCGATCAGCTTGCCAGGTAAACTCTTTGTAATGAATGGTACTTGCAGAACACAATTCATTTAAAATCACAATTTACCATAGCAAGGGCAATTCCATCTGGAAATGACATACCCTCCCATCGCCCTGCCAGCACAGCAGCTTGCAATAAGCAGGTCCACACATTAACTGACATTCACACAACACCTTCAATCTGGTAAAATGTCGCAAGGCATCGTTTCGCAGGAGCACCATCAAACAAAAATTGGCATCAAACCACAGAAAGAGTTGTTAGGGCAGATGACTAAAAGCTTGGTTAAAGAGCTAGGTTTTAAGGAGCATCTTAAAAGGGAAGAAGGAGGTTAAGAGGTGACGAGGTTTAGGGAGGCAATTCTGGAACTTGGCCCAGGCAACAGAAGACAGGGGGCAGGATTCTCCGTTCCCCGGCGCCGATATCGTAATCAACGATTGTGCGGAGAATATCCTTTCCTACACCCAAACTGGGGGCTGCGCTGGATTTACATCGGTTTTCAATTCTCTGCCCCCTCCAAGATGGCGTCATCGCGTCGCGCGGCATTGGAGCGTCATCAGAAGGCCCTCTCCCGATGCTCCGCCCCCGACGGGCCGAATTCCCGCCGCGCGGTTGACGTGTGGTCTGAGCGGTCGGGAGCCCGACGAGGCGGCCGCGGATTGAGTCCAGCGCCTCCAGTCGGTCAGGGGTTGTGCCGCTGGTCAGGGGGGCTTCCGCGCGGGCTGGGGGTACTGGTAGGGGGTGGTTTGTGGGGCCGTGTTTGGCAGGCTGGGTCCACGCACGGCCGGCGTGATGTTGTATGGCGCGACCATTGCAGGTCGTCACTCTGCACATGCGCGGCCCGGGACCAGCCATTCTCCAGCTGCTTTTGGCGCGGGAGCCGGGAGTTTTACCCAGCGTCGCTGCTAGCTCCTCACCAGTCCTGCAATCGGTGAGGGTTCGGCGCTGATTTTGGCACCCACAAATTCTCCGTTTCAGCCGGCACTTAGCCGCTGAAAAGGAGAATCCAGCACAGGGTCACCAATTTCCTTCTTGGGGGGGGGGGGGGGTGGGGGGGTGGCATAATTGGTGCAGTGGAATTAGGGAAGTTCAGAGAGTTTCACCTGTACATTAACTATGTTTAAATGTCTGCTTTAACTTGGGATTTACTTGAGGCCTTATTAATAGATACAAACTCAAACTGTGGCTGATCAATTAGCAAATACAATGTTTGCTGGAATGGGCCACTGTTTTAAAATAAGGCTTTGTCCATTTAGGACAGAGATCAGGAGGATTTAATTTCTCTCAGAGAGCCATAAATTTCTGGAACTTCCTTCCACAAAAGGCAGTGGAAGCAGAGACTTTGAATATTTTCAAGGCAGAGCGAGAGAACTTCTTGATTAACAAGGGGGTGAAAGGTTATGGGGGGTCGGCAGGAATGTGGGGCTGAGATTGCAGTCAGATTGCGTATGACCTTGCTCAATGGTGGGGCAGGCTCGAAGGGCAGAATGGCCTACTCTTGCTCATAATTCATATGCTCGCACTGCCTTCAGGAAAAGAGAGGCACTGGTTAATAAAAGCTGTTGTCAAGTGGGCTGCAATGGCAAAGATGCAATCATGTTAAAGTATCCAAGTATCAATGGTGCCCAAACCTTCGCACTAAACCCTGCTGATGTGATTAACCGTGGCTCAGGGGGTAGCGCTCTCGCTCCGTGCCAGAAGGTTGTGAGCTAGAGTCCCACCCCAGAGAACACACAAATCTAGGCTCTCTGGTGGAGTGCTGCACCGTCAGAGGTGCAGTCTTTAGGATGAAATGTTAAACTGAGGCCCTGGCTGTCCTCTCAAGTGGATGTAGAAGATCCCACGGTACTTGTTTGAAGAACGGAGTTGTTCCTCCCCGATGTCCTGGACAATAGTTATTCCTTAATCCCCATCGCAAAAACAGATCATCTGGTCATTATCACATTGCTGTCCATGGGAGCTTCCTGTGCAGAAGTCAAAGAACAAAGAACTATACAGCACAGGACCAGGCCATTTGGCCCTCCACGCCTGTACCTGTCATGATACCACCCCTGGCCAAAACCTTCAGAAAGAAGAACAAAATCATCCACTGTATTTCCTTTTGTTAAAATTTAGAGTACCCTATTCTTTTTTCCCCAATTAAGGAGCAATTTAGCGTGGCCAATCTACCTACCCTGCACATCTTTGGGTTGTGGGGGGTGAGACTCACGCAAACACGGGGAGAATGTGCAAACTCCACACAGGCATTGACCCGG
Source organism: Scyliorhinus torazame (assembly GCF_047496885.1). Classification (NCBI taxonomy): domain Eukaryota; kingdom Metazoa; phylum Chordata; class Chondrichthyes; order Carcharhiniformes; family Scyliorhinidae; genus Scyliorhinus; species Scyliorhinus torazame. The sequence goes on along the minus strand of NC_092721.1, from coordinate 11,281,018 downwards.
GGCCGGGATCGAACCAGGGACCTCGGCGCCGTGGGACAGCAGTGCTAACCACTGCCATCCACTAGCTGCTGTATTTCCTATCTTACAACAGTGGCTACACTGGCTGCAAAAAGCTTTGAGGCATGCTGAGATACTGCAGGCGCTATATAAATGCAAGTCTTTCCTTCCCCAGTCTGTAACCAACCCATTAACTGATTAACCCACAAGCTTTGTGATGAGGAAGTTAGCGAAGGAAGCAGACACTTGTACCTTAGCCGAATCTGAGCTTTTCATGTAGGGCTCGGCACACTGAGTGATGCCTCCTTGCAGAACCTTCTCCACGCGTGCGACAAGAAATATATCTTGATGAGGGCAGGTAACAGAGAAAATCCCCTAAACAAAAAGAATTCAAACGGTCAACATTCCTTCTTTTAATCCGACATTTGCTGCTAACACGGGTAAGCATCAAACCAGAATGGCAATCCCGGCTTGAACTTGCACTTTTAAAATTCCTTTTGAGGAAACAACTTTATGGGCAAATTTAATATATTTCTGAGTTTCCAATTTAGTAATCAATGTTTATCTGGACAATCAAAACTTAAGAGAATTTACTGCAGTCTAACAGACCATTCGACACCTTGGTTTCATTCAATCGTCAGGCCCAAGCAGCAAAATGGTAAATCAGGATGACATTCAGCCTCCTCCAACCTGTTTCCCTATTCAATTAGATCATGCCTGATCGGTATTTTAACTCCAGCAACCCAACTTGTTTCCATTTCCCTTAATCTTCTTGTTACTGACAAAAACCTATCACGTCAGTTTTTTAAAAAAATAATCTTTATTGTCACAAGTAGGCTTACATTAACAGTGCAATGAAGCTACTGTGAAAATCTCCTAGTCGCCACATTCCGGCGCCTGTTCGGGTACACAGAGGGAGAATTCAGAATGTCCATTTCACCTAACAGCACATCTTTCGGGACTTGTGGGAGGAAACCGGAGCGCCCGGAGGAAACCCACGCAGACACTGGGAGAACGTGCAGACTCCTCACAGACAGTGACCCAAGCCGGGAATCGAACCTGGGACCCTGGAGCTGTGAAGCAACAGAGCTAACCACTGTGCTGTAATGCTGCCCCGTGCAGCAGTTCAGAACCTTCTAATCCATGTTGTTTGTTCATTTGTTGGTGTCATCTTCTTCCCTGAAGGTTGATTGCCCTGGATTTCCACTGCTGTCTGTCCTGCACGGACCTTACACGTTCCACATTGGCTCAACTGCATCCAGTCCATTACTTCCAACAGCCATTTCCTCCTCTTTTAAAAAAAATTTAGAGTATCCAATTCATTTTTTCCAATTAAGGGGCAATTTAGCGTGTTCAATCCACCTACCTTGCACATCTTTGGGTTGTGGGGGCGAAACCCACGCAGACACGGGGAGAATGTGCAAACTCCACATGGACAGCGACCCAGAGCCGGGATCGAACCTGGGACCTCGGTGCCATGAGACTGCAGTACTACCACTGCGCCACCATGCTGCCCAGCCATTTCCTCGTCTGCTTCCCACTCCTACATTTTTGTTGCTTTCCCCCCTCCAGTAACAATCTCAGTCTACCAAATGCTTCAATGATGTGACAGAAATATTGTAACGTTCTCTCGTTGATGTTCTGCACTCATTTCCCACTTTCTCTAGTCATTTCCAGCACTTCCTTGTTAGTCTTCCTGTCTGTTCAGGATAGTGGAGCATCCTCCTCTACGTCCACATCTCAAATACATTCAGGTCATCAATAAAGCAAAATACCGCAGATGGTGGAAATCTGAAGCTCAAACAGAAAATGCTGGAAAAACGCAGCAGGTCTGACAGCATCTGTGGAGAGGGAAACAGTGAAAGTTTAGAGTCCGTATGACTCTGTTTCTCTCTTCAGACCTGCTGGGTTTTCCAGCATTTTCTGGTGAGAAATGTGATGGATTTTACGCTGCTTAAGAGGGGTTGGAGCAGAGTAGAAGGTCAGGGAACTTAGAGAGATTTGACAAAGATGTTTTGGACACAAGACAAAGCAAGTGTAAATGGTAGTGTTACGGACTTAAGATGGTGTTGATAGTGGCATAAAGGTAAGATAGCAGAATGTGTTTATAGCAGAACCAATGGCAGCTCTCTGGAAAGCAAAACGTAAGAGCAAGTGACAGATGGCCCAGTGGCAGAGGGGGAAGTCCAGTGGGAGAAAGGGTTGGATTTTACAAAGGGATCAAGGTGGAGGAGAGTTCATGGTCTGAAGTTGTTGCAGTTGTACAGAAGGGAGATAAATCACTTGGTTGTATGGTGTACCGAAAACAACCTCTCTCTAAATGTCAGCAAAACCAAGGAACTGATCATCGACTTCAGGAAGCATAGCGTGACACACACTCCCGTCTGCATCAATGGCTCTGAAATAGAGATGGTCGATAGCTTTAAGTTCCTGGGGGTCACCATCACCAACAGTCTGTCCTGGTCCACTCACATTGATGCAACAGTCAAGAAAGCTCAATAATGTCTCTACTTCCTACGGAAGCTAAAGAAATTCGGCATGTCTGCATCGACTCTCACAAACCTCTACAGATGTGCCATAGAGAGCATCCTATCCGGCTGCACCACAGCCTGGTATGGCAACTGCTCGGTCCAAGATCGCAAGATACTGCAGGAACTCAGCCCAACGCATCACACAAGCTTGCCACCCCCACACTGATTCTGTCTGCACCTCCCGCTGCCTCAGGAAGGCAGACAGCATTATCAGAGACCCCTCATGCCCAGGTTTTGCCCTCATCCAGGCCCTTCCATCAGGCAGAAGATACAGAAGTCTGAAGACCCGCACATCCAGACATAGGAACAGCTTCTTCCCCACAGCTACCAGACTCCTCAATGACTCCCCCTCGGACTGATCTGTTCCCTGTAAGAACACTATTCACGACGGCCAATGCTGCTCTTGCTCATGTATTTGCTTTGTTTGGCCCTTGTTCCGCACTGTAACCAATCACTATTTGTTGATGTACTTTGTTGATTATTCTTTTTGTCTACGGTGTACACATTTCAAACATTTGCCATATTCCTTCAACTTCTAACTTCAACACTATCCCACGCCATCATGGCACACCAACTGAAGAGACTTTTTCGTTAAAGGAAACAAGCTGTTTAAGCTTTGACAAAACAACTTTTCAGCTGGAGAGATATATCATCAGAAAGAGTTTCCATGCTCACCTGTTTGGGATACTGCAGCATACTCTCAGGAATGCCATTGACACTTTTCTGGGAAGTGGCCAAGCCATCACCGCCGTTCATGATGGATGTTGAGTTTGAGAACATGTGTCGAACTGTCGGATGATTCAGATCAACGTGGAAGTCAGCTGAGATCTTTCGATTATTTTTTATATCGAATAGTGCCAGAGTGACAAAGAAAGGCTCCACCTAAAATGTGACGAAAAACCTAGCGTTATCACACAGAATTTACAGCACAGAAACAGGCCATTCAACCCAGCTGCTCCATGTGGTGTCCCTGCTCCACATAATCCTCCTCCTATTGTACCTCATCTCACCCTACTAACACATTCTTCTGTTACATTCCCCCTGTGTTTATCTAGCTCCCCCTCTTAAATGCATCTACTCTATTCACCTCAACCACTCACTATTGTGCCGAGTTCCACATTTGCACCACTTTCTGGGTAAAGATATTTCTCGTTAAGTCCTTATATTATATTTACGACCCCTGGTGTTGGCCACATGCACAAACATTTTCTCTACATTTAGCCTTTCATAGTCTTGGATGTGACAATATCATAAATGTAAGAACTGCAAGGATTAATGAAATGTCTAAATCAACCACTAGAGGGAGCTAGATGTACAACTATATAAGGCATTGATGCAAAGCCTTGTGGGTGAGAGGTTGAGGAGAAAGCTAGAGTGCAGACTGAAGGAAAGATAGCGTGAGTGAGAGCAGATCATAGTTAATGTTATCGTGTAGAGATTAGTAGTAGGTGAGTGTAGATTATATGTTAATTATCAACTGTGTATTATGCAGGAGTAAGTGTCGAAGCCAATTAAGTAGTGTTAATAAATCTACAGCTTTGTTCAATTTAAAGGCTATTTATGGTCTTTGTGAACACGACGCCAACCATCCTGAATTCAGCAACACGAAGGACACCACAACGAAGACCTCTATCCAACCATACCTCAGCCTACCACTTCCTCGAGAGAGAAAAAAAGCCTCAATCTGTTCCGGATGATAGTTGGGCCCTCCCCATTCTGTGATCAATCCATGTGAATCTTTTTTGCACCCCCCCCCCCCCCAACTGGCCTCCTCACCCACGGTACACGGTACAACGTAGGAGACCATTGAACTTACATTCGTCGTGGGCCCCTCTTCATTTTCAGCCACACAGCTTTGCAGATTGAAGGACAAATCATTGCATTTCACCACAAACCGTTTCCCAAATTTCTCCTCAAACGGCTTCACGTCAGGTTCAATATTCGAGAAGTCAAGTTTCTTAAATGGAAGAGAAAAGGAAAACTATTAAAAAAAACATTTGTTATGATCTGCAAGGCGCTGCCTAAAAGGTCAAGAGAAGCTGATTCAGAAGTAACATTCAAAATAAAAAGTGGATTTACACTTGAAAGTGCGAAATCTGGGGCGGCATGTGGCGCAGTGGATAGCACTGGGACTGCAGTTCGAATCCCGGCCCTGGGGCACTGTCCGTGGGGAGTTTTCACATTCTCCCCATGTCTGCTTCACTCCACAACCCAAAGATGTGCAAGTTTAGTGAATTGGCCACACTAAATTGCCCCTGAATTGGAAAAAAAAATAATTGGGTACTATAATTTTTTTTAAAAAGTGTGAAATTTGCAGGACAGTGGGTCTAATTGGATAACTCTTTCAAAGGGCCAGCCTGGGAATGATGGGCCAAATGGCCTCCTTTTGTGCTCTACGAACAGCATTTTCTTCAGTTTCAATCAATGTTGCTGTGGCTCACATAATCTACGTACAGTATTTTCAGGAGATTGTGCAGACGAGGCCTCCGTTTCCTGGGGCTCGGAAGAATGGGAGGTGATCTCGTTGATGACTGGGCTTGACAGGGCAGCTGCTGACAAAATGCTGTCCCTCTCAAGTATAAATCCACTTTTTATTTTGAAAGTTCTGCTGAATCAGCGTCTCTTGACCTTTTAGGCAGCGCCTTGCAGATCATTGTTCGTCGCGCTCTCGTCAAGATTTTTCAACAACAGATTTCATTCGGAAGCACCAGCTCATCAAATACATTTCCTGCCGGGTTCAATAATCTCTGTGCCCTTGAAGAGTCTGCCTTCCAAAGGCAACAGTACCCGGCGAGACATCTAACAAGGGCACTAACACCACAGCCCACCAAAGAGTCTCACAGCTGTGGGATCTACTCAAAAGGATTTCACCTTTCTGAGGTAGCCTACCAGTGCAAGTTGAAATCCTATCAAGTAGGTCCCACAATCATGAAGCTCTTCTGTAAAGCTCAAGTGACACAAAAGAATAAAAGAAGGGCAGCACGGTGGCACAGTGAATAGCACTGCTGCCCCATGGCACCGAGGTCCCAGGTTCGATCCCGGTCCCGGGTCACTGTCCGTGTGGAGTTTGCACATTCTCCCCGTGTTTGCGTGGGTTTTGGCCCCACAACACAAAGATGCACGGGGTAGGTGGATTGGCCACGATAAATTGCCCCTTAATTGGAAAAGATGAATTGGATGCCGTAAATATTTTAAAAACGAAAGCATAAAAGAAACGCTGATTTAAGGAGAATAGGCAAAGAACCAATGGCAAGATGGGGAAAAATCTTTTTACACCGAGTGGTTAGATCCTGAGAGTGTGGTGAGGGTGCATTCAGTCGTGGCTTTCAAAAGTAAATTGGATATATATTTGAAGAGAAAATATTTGCAGGAGATAGGGAATTAGGGTCTGCTCTTGCAGTGGTCCAGCCGGGTACAAGAGGCCTCCTGTGCGTCTATGATTCGATGATATATCGAACCAGCGAGCCCAAATTCCTGCTCGAAATGCTGAAACCGTGACACTGCAGCCCCCAAATTCTGGTGAAACATCAGTTCCAACCTCATACAAATAAACAGCCAAATACAATGTTCACCTGCGTATCTGCGTCCAGAACAAAAAGCTTTAACCTCCCCTCGTTCTTCTTCGTCTCGATTTCTCTTGCGCTCTGCAAAAGGAAACAAATGAAACATTCTGTCTCTGTGGTAAAAGGGGGAGAAACTGAATCTCGTAAAGCTACAGTAGGAGCAGAAACTGCCAGAAATCTGCCCGGTCGGTCACAGTCCGAAAGCGAAAGGTCGCTTCAGGCATAAAACTCAAATTCATTCTGGTATAAACCTCCATTCGTGTAGTATCTGTTTGTTTTCAGATTGTTCCATACCCCCCCCCCATTTCTGTAAGCGCCTCCAGTCCTATATCGGAGATTTGGCGTCTTGAGCATCCCCCGATTTTCATTGTTCCACCGTTGGAGGCCACACGTTACGTTGCTGGGTTCTGACATCTGGAACTCCCTCCCGAAACCGTTCTTTCCTCCTGTGCAGCACTGCATCAAAGCCACCTCTCTTGGCCAGTAGTCCTCGGATACCCTTTGTCATGGGAATGTCCCTTTAAGAAGTGTTTGTCTTCTCAAATGGCTGTAGTGATGTCATTGTGTGGGTGGAGCTAGGCTGTGGCTCCGGTTTTTACTTTTGTTTTGAGCTGGAAGCTGTGGCTCTGAGTTTTACTTTCGGTTTAGACAGTTGGAAGCTGTCATAATATCCACTCATGTATATAATGAGATGCAGACAGGCAGTGATTGACACACAGGATAACCAATGAACACACACGACACATAACAACCAATCACCAGACAGGACACCACCACTAGAAAGCACACAGGGCATTAAGACTCTCCCTCCCTCTACAGGACACAGCTACTGAGATAGTAAGAGTGCACAAGCCAGTGAGCACTATCACCATGAGGTAGAGAGTTAGTCTGGTCAAGCCAGTAGGAGGTTATCAGTTAGATTGATAGAGTGTCAGCTCACAGCAGACTATGTACAGCAATCAGGAAGTTCAATAAAACAGTTTTGGACCATCTCCTGTGTCAGAAGCCTGTTTCTAGTTTCACAGCATCCAGTTGCAGTCAACGTTGAACCAACTTACTTAACACATCAGAAGCTGCATTCAGAATGCAAGGATCTTGGAGTATCTCTCTCACTGCGTGTTAAAAAGGTGTCTCCAGATCACTTGATAACTTCAAAGTAATAACTATGTTCTGGAAGGAATTCAAGCCTACAGTAAAGGGAAGTTATTAAGGGTTAAATATAGAGTACTGCAGCTGTGTGGGGTATTTATGTTTGTAGCTGATAAAATGTGTGTGTTTATAAAAATGTTAACTGAATTCGTAGAATAAACTTTGTTTTTGATTACAAGTGCTTAAGGCCTCTGTTGTATAACACCTGAAGAGTAGGCCCTTGTGCTCCCTGTAACCAAAATCTATAAACAGTTGTGGGTCAGTGGAACGCCAAGATATACGTTGTTCTCTAAACCCTGGCCCATAACACCTTATAAAGCTTGGTGTCGAATTTTGTTTGAAAACTCTTTGCGATGTTCTGTGGCATTAAAGCTGCCATATAAATGCAAGTCCTTGTTATTGTAAGGGGGTGTTAGCGGGGACATGCTCTGCATTGGTAACATTTTCTATTTCTCATTCTGTGCCCTTGTAGGTGAAATGTTATATTACTGTCCTCAAGTGTAATGAGTAACCAAACCATTACAAAAAATGATTGCAATAATCTCACGCCTCCTTCCTGTGTGGGAGCTCCACACTCATCCTTAGGACGGGAAATTCAGAGGTAATGGTCGACTAGAAATAAACATGTTGGAGGAAGGATTATGCGAGTTCCTGCAGATTACATTTAATACTTTTAGTACCAGATATTATATTGAGTCACTGCTGTACTGGGATTCGAACCCAGGTTTCCAGATCATTACCCTGGGTCTCTGGGTTACTAGTCCAGTGACAACACGACTACGCCACCACCTCCCCATTGATTGAACAGTACGGTAGCATGGTGGTTAGCACTGCTGCCTCACAACATCAGGGACTCGGGTTCAATCAGGTGGTGGTTTAAGTAGGTTAACATTCTACAATTCCCATTTTCCAATATCATGCTGAATTTGTGTCAGTGGTACAGTCCAAGCTCAGAACTCAATGATAAGAAATCGGGTTGAAGGCACATCTCGAAGTCTCTGGACAGACTGGATTGAGAATGGGATGAAGTGCAAATCCCTTCACACCATGTGAGGGGTTATTGTCCAATCGGTCACTCACTCGGTCAAGCAAGGAAATCAAAACTCCAAACATCATTTCGAGGGAAGAGAAACAACAGAAATGTCGGTGTAAGCTCCACCTGGATTGAATGAATCAGTTGTACCCAGTCACCTCGCCATGTGTGACTGGTATAGTATTCACTGTACTATGTGCAAAAGAGTCTCGTGTGGTGAAGTCCTTTGTACGTGTGACTGAATTCAAACAGAAAGAGGACCGTTTGAATGTTCTGCGCGTACCGAAACACTGCCTTTCCGAGTGGTCCTAGACAAGATATTTCTATGTTTAGCACTTACTCTGCAGTGACACTGTTCGATATGCAGCTCCCTTTAAGAGTGAACCAGGACGAGCTTCAGAGTGAACTGACAGCATGTGATGCACATTGAAACCTGGATTTGAAACTGGGTTTTCCCCCCGGTTGGGATTGACCTCGGCATAGAGAGAACTCAGAAGGGAAGAGTGGAAACAATTGTACTGAACTACAGTTTCACAACAAAACAATTGTGAATTATAGAATGTCCTCTGCTGCCTGATTCGGGAAACGGATGACCACCTATTGGATAGTCAGAAGCTTTTTCCCAGGGTGGAAGAGTCAATTACTAATAGGTTTAAGGTGCGAGGGGTAAAGTTTAGAGGAGATGTGCGAGGGAAGATTTTTTACGCAGAGGGCAGTGGGTGCCTGGAACTCGCTGCCGGAGAAGGTGGTGGAAGCAGGGACGATAGTGACGTTTAAGAAGCATCTTGACAAATACATGAATAGGTTGGGAATAGAGGGATTTGGCCCCCAGAAGTGTAGAGGTTTTTAGGTTAGACGGGCAGCATGGTCGGCACAGGCTTAGAGGGCCGAAGGGCCTGCTCCTGTGCTATTTTTCTTTGCTCTTGTTCTTAAACAAGCAGGAGCTGCTCATGGCCACATCATGGCCTCAGGTTTCCTGCATCGATTCATGGCGTGCACCCCTTTCACTACAACACCAGGCAGTCGTAATCATATGTTAGTTATACTGTTAAAATACACAGGTGAAGGATATTACTTAACTATGTACCTATTGCACTTATAAAGAGAGACCGCTGGTTCACTGGGGTTATTAAGGAGCAGGCATACATCATGCTGCATTCAAAAAATAAACCCTTTATCAAAGATAGTATTAATGTCCAATTTCATATTTCATCAACTGGATTGGAATCAATTTAACAAGCACTGTGTCCCTAATATGTCACCTCCCCCTTCACTTTACATCTATCACTTCCGAAAGCTCCCTTTTCCCACCATTGGTCTGTGAAAAATGACGGATTCTTCAACAGCTCTTTCCGGAATCGAGACCCACTTCAGAGGTTTAAGCACAAAACTCTCAGCTGAAAGTGTAGTGCAATACCAAGAGGGAACTGCACTATCAAAGAGTCAGTACTGAGGCAGTGCTGCACTGTCAGAGGCTCATTACTGAGGGAGTGCTGCACTGTCAGAGGATCAGTACTGAGGGGGTGCTGCACTGTCAGAGGGTCAGTACTGAGGGAGTGCTGCACTGTCAGAGGATCAGTACTGAGGGAGTGCTGCACTGTCAGAGGATCATTACTGAGGGAGTGTTGCACTGTCAGAGGATCAGTACTGAGGGAGTGCTGCACTGTCAGAGGGTCAGTACTGAGGGAGTGCTGCACTGTCAGAGGGTCAGTACTGAGGGAGTGCTGCACTGTCAGAGGATCAGTACTGAGGGAGTGCTGCACTGTCAGAGGGTCAGTACTGAGGGAGTGCTGCACTGTCAGAGGGTCAGTACTGAGGGAGTGCTGCACTGTCAGAGGATCAGTACTGAGGGAGTGCTGCACTGTCAGAGGGTCATTACTGAGGGAGTGCTGCACTGTCAGAGGGTCAGTATTGAGGGAGTGCTGCACTGTCAGAGGGTCAGTACTGAGGGAGTGCTGCACTGTCAGAGGATCAGTACTGAGGGAGTGCTGCACTGTCAGAGGGTCAGTACTGAGGGAGTGCTGCACTGTCAGAGGGTCAGTACTGAGGGAGTGCCGCACTGTCAGTGGGTCAGTACTGAGGGAGTGCCGCACTGTCAGAGGGTCAGTACTAAGGGAGTGCTGCACTGTCAGAGGGTCAGTACTGAGGGAGTGCTGCACTGTCAGAGGGTCAGTACTGAGGGAGTGCTGCACTGTCAGAGGATCAGTACTGAGTGAGTGCTGCACAGTCGGAGGGTCAGTGCTGAGGGAGCGCCGCACTGTCAGAGGGTCAGTACTGAGGGAGCGCCGCCCTGTCAGAGGGTCAGTACTGAGGGAGTGCTGCACTGTCAGAGATGCCGCCAATTGAAAGGCGACGTCCCAGAGGATTGCTTCATCGGTCCCACTCCAAGTGTGGGCTCAACATCTCCGTTTAGTCCTGTGTTCTGGGTCCTGAAGCATGCGAGAGAATTCAGCTCATTGTGTATGTCAGTGACCCATATTTCCCCATGTCTCCCAAACACCCTACAGTGAGAAAAATACAACATGTTGCTGATATTTTGTACTGTCGTATTGCAACAAGTCCCTGCAAAATCCACAAACTGTCTGCATAAATATGTGAAGCAAGATAGAAAATATACGTAGATTAACCGGTTAACCAGGCAAAATAAGTCATAGAAAACATCTTTTTTAGTGACACCTTATGAAAAATAACTCTTTGTGTCAAACTATAGGTCCCTAACCACAGTCACTGTTCTCCATCATATAAAATTCTTATAAAGTTAATGCAAAAGGGCACCCATTTAATAAATAAATTAGAGCCTTTTTGATGCTTAAAACAAACAGTGTACAAAATATTTCCACATTTATAATTGCCTTTATCACTAAAGAATTGGAAAAAGGGAAACAACACCTTTGTAATTTCACTGTGCAGACTTTCCCAGCTGGTTACGTGTTCCGACCTCCCTTGACCAGATAGCTCATCATCTGAAACTAGATATTAAAAAAAAGTGTTAGTACAGTGTTAAGTAACAAAAACAAAGTACTTTCCATCTTCTTGCTTCAGGAGATGGTTCCTAAACTCAAGTCAGTTCCAACCCAGTTGCAATTAATTCACATTTTTAAATGATCACAGGATCTGTCTGAAACTGTGCAACGGAACAACATTGATTCTGACTTGATTATAATCTCTGCTTTGTCCAGTAAACAATGAGTTGTGATGTTTATTTTTAAGGCGACATCCAATGCAATTTACGAAAAAGCATCTGAAATGCACCCACTTTCGGATGGGAGTTTGGGTTCGCGAAATCTGTTTGACTGAATCTCACTCCAGGAAACAGGAAGTAAAGCAGCCCAAATACTCCCAGAGCTCTCTCTTCTAAATTCGCCATTATTTTTGTTGTGGGCTATGTTAGGGGTATCGCGGTACCTCGGTGGGATGTACCTTATACTGTAGTATGAGTGGTTCCGCAGCAGGCGGAGCATAAGAGTCTGTGTTTCACCCACAGCAGTCATTCTGTACCGGAGCTGCTGGGGTAACTATTTGTTCATTAAAGCCTTCAATTGGACTACAATCTCGCTTCAGTAGTGATTGATCGTGCATCAATTTTATTCCGTGAGAATTCAATTTTTTCATGAAAGTTGTCTGTCGCCGACAGCAATTGATTATATTTAGATCAGTAACTTGCTCGAACAACAAAGGTGATTTGACAGCACCTTGAACGTAATATAACATCCCAAGGTGTTTCATGGAGGAGGGGGAGGAAGATGATGTTGTGGGTTAGTTATCAAAAAGTTTGCCCAGGGGCAGTACGGTGGCGCAGTGGTTTAGCGCTGCTGCCTCATGGCGCCGAGGTCCCAGGTTCGATCCCGGCTCTGGGTCACTGTCCGTGTGGAGTTTGCACATTCTCCCCGTGTCTGCGTGGGTCTCACCTCCACAACCCAAAGATGTGCAGGCTAGGTGGATTGGGGCCATGTCGATTCTTAGAAGTGTGGAGGAACAGAGGGATCTTGGGGTCCACGTACAGAGATCCCTCAAAGTTGCCACCCAGGTTGATAGGGTTGTTAAGAAGGCGTATGGTGTGTTGGCTTTCATTAACAGGGGGATTGAGTTTAAGAGCCGCGAGGTTTTGCTGCAGCTTTATAAAACCCTGGTTAGACCACACTTGGAATATTGTGTCCAGTTCTGGTCACCTCATTATAGGAAGGATGTGGATGCGTTGGAGAGGGTACAGAGGAGATTTACCGGGTGCTGCCTGGATGAAGAACGGTTGAGGGAGCGAGGGCTTTTCTTACTGGAGCGAAGAAGGAAGAGAGGTGACTTGATAGAGGTGTACAAGGTGATGAGAGGCATGGATAGAGTGGACAGCCAGAGACTTTTCCCCAGGGTGGAAATGGCTGTCATGAGGAGACATAATTTTTGGGTGATTGGAGGAAGGTATAGGGGAGATGTCAGGGTTCTTTACACAGAGAGTGGTGGGTGTGTGGGATGCACTGCCAGCAGAGGGGGTGGAGTCAGAGTCATTAGGGACATTTCAGCAACTCTTAGACAGGCACATGGACAGCAGTAAATTGAAGGGGTGTAGGTTAGGTTGATCTTAAATTAGGATAAATGGTCGGCACAACATCGTGGGCCGAAGGGCCTGTACTGTTCTATGTTCTAAATTGCCCCTTAATTGGAAAACAAATAATTGGGTACTCTAAATTTTTTTTTTTTTTTTTTAAAGCAGCAAGAGAGGCGGGGAGGTTTACTTGGATAACAACTCCAGAGCTTGGACCCCAAGCAGCTGAAGGCACAGCAAGGGAACGCTCCAGGGGCCAAAATTAGAAGAGCACACAAGAGATCTCGGAGGGCTTGGGGGCTGGACGAGATTACAGCGATAAGAACGGACGAGGCCACGGAGGGATTTGAAACCAAGGATGGGAATTTTAAAATCGACGTGATATTGCACCGGGAACCAATGCATAAGCAATCATGTGTACAGTGATAGACAAGACCTCCAACCCGCAGGTGGCAGCAGAGAACAACCATGCGACACTGTTACCTCAGGGAGTCTGGGGATAACATAGAACATAGAAAATACAGCACAGAACAGGCCCTTCGGCCCACGATGTTGTGCCGAACCTTTGTCCTAGATTAATCATAGATTATCATTGAATTTACAGTGCAGAAGGAGGCCATTCGGCCCTTTGAGTCTGCACCAGCTCTTGGAAAGAGCACCCTCCCCAAACTCAACACCTCCACCCAACACCAAGGGCAATTTGGACATTAAGGGCAATTTATCATTGGCCAATTCACCTAACCCGCACATCTTTGGACTGTGGGAGGAAACCGGAGCACCCGGAGGAAACCCACGCAGACACGGGGAGGACGTACAGACTCCGCACAGACAGCGACCCAAGCCGGAATCGAACCTGGAACCCTGGAGCTGTGAAGCAATTGTGCTATCCACAATGCTACCGTGCTGCCCTTGAGAACAAATAAATCTACACTATATCATTTTACCGTAATCCATGTACCTATCCAATAGCTGCTTGAAGGTCCCTAATGTTTCCGACTCAACTACTTCCACAGGCAGTGCATTCCATGCCCCCACTACTCTCTGGGTAAAGAACCTACCTCTGATATCCCTCCTACATCTTCCACCTTTCACCTTAAATTTATGTCCTCTTGTAATGGTTTGTTCCACCCGGGGAAAAAGTCTCTGACTGTCTACTCTATCTATTCCCCTGATCATCTTATAAACCTCTATCAAGTCGCCCCTCATCCTTCTCCGTTCTAATGAGAAAAGGACTAGCACCCTCAACCTTTCCTCGTAAGACCTACTCTCCATTCCAGGCAACATCCTGGTAAATCTTCATTGCACCTTTTCCAAAGCTTCCACATCCTTCCTAAAATGAGGCGACCAAAACTGTACACAGTACTCCAAATGTGGCCTTACCAAAGTTTTGTACAGCTGCATCATCACCTCACGGCTCTTAAATTCAATCCCTCTGTTAATGAACGCGAGCACACCATAGGCCTTCTTCACAGCTCTATCCACTTGAGTGGCAACATTCAAAGATGTATGAACATAGACCCCAAGATCTCTCTGCTCCTCCACATTGCCAAGAACTCTACCGTTAACCCTATATTCCGCATTCATATTTGTCCTTCCAAAATGGACAACCTCACACTTTTCTGGGTTAAACTCCATCTGCCACTTCTCAGCCCAGCTCTGCATCCTATCTATGTCTCTTTGCAGCCGACAACAGCCCTCCTTACTATCCACAACTCCACCAATCTTCGTATCGTCTGCAAATTTACTGACCCACCCTTCAACTCCCTCATCCAAGTCATTAATGAAAATCACAAACAGCAGAGGACCCAGAACTGATCCCTGCGGTACGCCACTGGTAACTGGGATCCAGGCTGAATATTTGCCATCCACCACCACTCTCTGACTTCTATCGGTTAGCCAGTTCGTTATCCAACTGGCCAAATTTCCCACTATCCCATGCCTCCTTACTTTCTGCATAAGCCTACCATGGGGAACTTTATCAAATGCCTTACTAAAATCCATGTACACTACATCCACTGCTTTACCTTCATCCACATGCTTGGTCACCTCCTCAAAGAATTCAATAAGATTTGTAAGGCAAGACCTACCCCTCACAAATCCGTGCTGACTATCCCTAATCAAGCAGTGTCTTTCCAGATGCTCAGAAATCCTATCCTTCAGTACCCTTTCCATTACTTTGCCTACCACCGAAGTAAGACTAACTGGCCTGTAATTCCCAGGGTTATCCCTAGTCCCTTTTTTGAACAGGGGCACGACATTCACCACTCTCCAATCCCCTGGTACCACCCCTGTTGACAGTGAGGACGAAAAGATCATTGCCAACGGCTCTGCAATTTCATCTCTTGCTTCCCATAGAATCCTTGGATATATCCCGTCAGGCCCGGGGGACTTGTCTATCCTCAAGTTTTTCAAAATGCCCAACACATCTTCCTTCCTAACAAGTATTTCCTCGAGCTTATCAATCTGTTTCACACTGTCCTCTCCAACAATATCGCCCCTCTCATTTGTAAATACAGAAGAAAAGTACTCGTTCAAGACCTCTCCTATCTCTTCAGACTCAATACACAATCTCCCGCTACTGTCCTTGATCGGACCTACCCTCGCTCTAGTCATTCTCATATTCCTCACATATGTGTAAAAGGCCTTGGTGTTTTCCTTGATCCTACCCGCCAAAGATTGTTCATGCCCTCTCTTAGCTCTCCTAATCCCTTTCTTCAGTTCCCTCCTGGCTATCTTGTATCCCTCCAATGCCCTGTCTGAACCTTGTTTCCTCAGCCTTACATAAGTCACCTTTTTCCTCTTAACAAGACATTCAACCTCCCTTGTCAACCATGGTTCCCTCACTCGACCATCTCTTCCCGGCCTGACAGGGACATACATATCAAAGACACGTAGCACCTGTTCCTTGAACAAGTTCCACATTTCACTTGTGTCCTTCCCTGCCAGCCTATGTTCCCAACTTATGCACTTCAATTCTTGTCTGACAACATCGTATTTACCCTTCCCCCAATTGTAAACCTTGCCCTGTTGCACGTACCTATCCCTCTCCATTACTAAAGTGAAAGTCACAGAATTGTGGTCACTATCTCCAAAATGCTCCCCCACTAACAAATCTATCACTTGCCCTGGTTCATTACCCAGTACTAAATCCAATATTGCCCCTCCTCTGGTCGGACAATCTACATACTGTGTTAGAAAAGCTTCCTGGACACACTGCACAAACACCACCCCATCCAAACTATTTGATCTAAAGAGTTTCCACTCAATATTTGGGAAGTTAAAGTCGCCCATGACTACTACCCTATGACTTCTGCACCTTTCCAAAATCTGTTTCCCAATCTGTTCCTCCACATCTCTGCTACTATTGGGGGGGCCTATAGAAAACTCCTAACAAGGTGACTGCTCCCTTCCTATTTCTGACTTCAACCCATACTACCTCAATAGGGTGATACTCCTCGAACTGCCTTTCTGCAGCTGTTATACTATCTCTAATTAATAATGCCACCCCCCCACCTCTTTTACCACCCTCCCTAATCTTATTGAAACATCTATAACCAGGGACCTCCAACAACCATTTCTGCCCCTCTTCTATCCAAGTTTCCGTGATGGCCACCACATCGTAGTCCCAAGTACCAATCCATGCCTTAAGTTCACCCACCTTATTCCTGATGCTTCTTGCGTTGAAGTATACACACTTCAACCCATCTCCGTGCCTGCAAGTACTCTCCTTTGTCAGTGTTCCCTTCCCCACTGCCTCATTACAGGCTTTGGCGTCCTGAATATCAGCTACCTTAGTTGCTGGACTACAAATCCGGTTCCCATTCCCCTGCCAAATTAGTTTAAACCCTCCCGAAGAGTACTAGAAAACCTCCCTCCCAGGATATTGGTGCCCCTCTGGTTCAGATGCAACCCGTCCTGCTTGTACAGGTCCCACCTTCCCCAGAATGCGCTCCAATTATCCAAATACCTGAAGCCCTCCCTCCTACACCATTCCTGCAGCCACGTGTTCAACTGCACTCTCTCCCTATTCCTAGCCTCGCTATCACGTGGCACCGGCAACAAACCAGAGATGACAACTCTGTCTGTCCTGGCTTTTAATTTCCAGCCTAACTCCCTAAACTTGTTTATTACCTCCACACCCCTTTTCCTACCTATGTCGTTGGTACCAATGTGCACCACGACTTCTGGCTGCTCACCCTCCCCCTTAAGGTTCCTGAAGACACGATCCGAGACATCCCTGGCCCTGGCACCCGGGAGGCAACATACCTTCCGGGAGTCTCGCTCGCAACCACAGAATCTCCTATCTATTCCCCTAACCATTGAATCTCCTACAACTATTGCTTTTCTATTCTCCCCCCTTCCCTTCTGAGCCCCAGAGCCAGACTCAGTGCCAGAGACCTGGCCGCTAGGGCCTTCCCCCGGTAGGTCATCCCCCCCAACAGCATCCAAAATGGTATACTTGTTTTGAAGGGGAACGGCCACGAGGGATCCCTGCACTTCCTGCCTGTTTGTTTTTTTCCCCCTGACTGTAACCCAGCTATTCTTGTCCTGTACCTTGGGTGTGGTTACCTCCTTGTAACTCTTCTCAATCACCCCCTCTGCCTCCCGGATGATCCGAAGTTCATCCAGCTTCAGCTCCAGTTCCCTAACACGGTCTTTGAGGAGCTGAAGTTGGGTGCACTTCCCGCAGGTATAGTCAGTGGGGACACCGGTGGTATCCCTCACCACCCACATCCTACAGGAGGAGCATGTAACTGGCCTAGCCTCCATCCCCTCTTACCTGACAGAATATAGCTGCCCTGTGGACTAACTAGATCTCCGCCCTCCAACCCTGCTCCCAGTCAGCTACACTTTCTGTAAACTCCTGGCTCTCTTCGCACTCTTTGCGGAAATGTCGGAAACAAAATGAAAGGAGCACCTTACTCCCTCCTCACCTAACTCCCTCGGTCACCAAACTCTCACTATCGCACTCAAATGCACCAAATTCAGCACTCCCTCGGTCACCAAACTCTCACTATCGCACTCAAATGCACCAAATTCAGCACTCCCTCGGTCACCAAACTCTCACTATCGCACTCAAATGCACCAAATTCAGCACTCCCTCGGTCACCAAACTCTCACTATCGCACTCAAATGCACCAAATTCAGCACTCAGTGCAAACAAAGTCTGCACTGTAGGGGATCACTTTTATACTGTGAATCTAGCCTCTGAAAACTGGCCTAATCCAATTAACTAATTAACAAGCTCCAGCTGCAAGTGCCTACAAGTAGAAGCCTGTTTAAAGCTTATTGAAAATTCACCTACTTCTAAACCAAACAGCAACTTTTAAGTTAATTAACTAAATAAAAGAAAGACTAAACTTTAGATAAAAATGAAGCCTTATACTCCCTCGGTCACCAAACTCTCACGATCGCACTCAAATGCACCAAATTCAGCACTCAGTGCAAAACTGAGTCTTTGTTGTGGATCGGCACAATTTGTCGTATCTCTTAGGTTAATTATAATAGTTAGTAGTTTTTGATAAGGCTCTTATGGTTATATAACCCAAGCAATTGGAGAACAATAAAACTAACTCGTCACGAACTAAACATTTTGTATTGCACTTATTCCTACTGGCCAAGCATCAGAATGTAACAGGGACGTGGTGCAAGGAAGGACATGGGCGACAGAGGTTTAGATGGCCTCAGGGGCAAGAGTGCCTCAGAATAGTCTAATCTAGAGGTAACAAGGATGAGGGCTTCAGCAGTAGACATCCAGTTAACATCCTGGTGATTACCATTGATCAGAAACTGAACTGGACTAGCCATATTAATATTGTGGCTACTCGAGCTGGTCAAAGGCTATGTGTTCTACGGCGCGTAACTCACCTCCTGACCACGCTGCCCCCCCACAAAGCCTGTACAAGGCACATGTCAGGAGTGTAATGGAATAGTCTCCACTTGCCTGGATAAGTGCAGCTCCAACAACAGTGAGGAAGCTTCGGCGGTGCAGTGGGTTAGCACTGTTGCCTCACGGCGCCGAGGTCCCAGGTTCAAGCCCGACCCTGGGTCACTGTCCGTGTGGAGTTTGCACATTCTCCCCGTGTCTGCGTGGGTCTCACCCCCACAACACAAAGATGTGCAGGGTAGGTGGATTGGCCACGCTAAATTGCCCCTTAATTGTAAAAAACCTAATTGGGTACTCTAAATTTTTTTTTTTTTTTTTAAACACTGAAGAAGCTCAACGCCATCCAGGACAAAGCAGCCCGCTTGATTACTACCCTTTCCACAAACATTCAAACCTTCCATCATCGATGAACAATGGCAACCGTATGTACCATCTACAAAATACGCTATAGTAACTCACCAAGGTTTCTTAGACAACACCTTCCAAACCCACGACTATGACCATCTAGAAGGACACGAACAGCCCACCTGGGAACCCCACCACCTGGACGTTCCCCTCCAAGTCACTCACTGCACTGACTCAGAAATATATCGCCTTTCCTTCACTGTCGCTGGGACAAAATCCTGGAACTCCCTCCCTAACAGCACAGTGGGTGTACCTACACCACATGGACTGCAGTGGTTCAAGAAGTCAGCTCACTACCACCTTCTGAAGGGTAACTAGGGATGGGCAATAAATGCTGGCCTAACCAGCGACGCCCACATCCCGTATATGATTTTTTTTTTTTAAACGATGGGCTGATGCAGGGGCAGTATTGGTATTAAAGCAGTGTTCCTTTTTAAAACACATTAAGGTTCCAGAATAGATAGATTTTTCCAATTTCGAAGCAAACCTCAAAACATAGCCACACATTTTTTTTGTCAAGTGCAGAACCCATACAAGACTTCATACAATGTAACACACTGCTGTCTGGCCAGTGGTTGTGATGGTGTTTACTGAGGTGAGCATTTCAACCACTGAACCACTTCCAGTTTGTGGTGTGGAAGGGAAGGCGGACTCGCAGATAAAGGGAGTTTACGAATCATTGACAAGTTAAATGTAGATCGCACTGAACTGATTTAACGAGGATGTGACTCATATGCAATTTGTACAGAACCGCCTTTCAACAAGTGGACCCATCAGTGCTGCATGTGGTTGAATATCTGTAGATTTTTCATTTATTAACACACAATGCTGCAGGAAGCAGGTTTTGTCATTAAGAATCTTGGCCTGTGAGGGAGAATCTTGAGTAATATTTGTGTATTTCTGAGCTGGGCCAGGAAGGACCTGTTTTGCATCATTCAGTACACGTTAGGCTGGTTTCCTCAGCATTGTCCTGCAGAGACTTTGATTATTTTGCAAATGGTTCCTGTTTTCTCTGTTGCACATTAACTTTTTAATTCTTTAAAATAAATTTAGAGTACCCAATTATTTTCTTTTCCAATTAAGGGGCAATTTAGCGTGGCCAATCCACCTAACCTGCACATCTTTGGGTTGTGAGGGTGAGACCCACGCAGACACGGGGAGAATGTGCAAACACCCCACGGACAGTGACCCGGGGCCGGGATCGAACCTGAGACCTCGGTGCTAACCACTGCGCCATCCTGCACATTAACGTTTTGCACCCAGAATGATACAGAAGATAATGAGGCCATTCGGCCCATCAAATCTGCGCTGGCTTCTTTGAAAGAGCAATTTAACCGAGATCTCAAACTGACATCTCTGTCCTCCGCCTGCTGCACCGTTACAGTGCGGTTCAACCTAAGCTTTCAGACAGCAACCCATCTTTGTGCGGAGTCTGCACGTTCTCCCCGTGTCTGTGTGGGTTTCCTCCGGGTGCTCCGGTTTCCTCCCACAGTCCAAAGATGTGCAGGTTAGGTGAATTGGCCATGATAAATTGCCCTTAGCGTCCAAAATTGCCCTTAGTGTCCAAAAAGGTTAGCTGAGGTGACTGGGTTACGGGCATAGGGTGGAGGTGTGCGCTTAAGTAGGGTGGTCTTTCCAAGAGCCGGTGCAGACTCGATGGGCCGAATGACCTCCTTCTGCACTGTAAATTGTATGATACAATATTTTGATTCGCATGTTACAGCTTCAGGGCTCAGCATCGAGTTCAACAATTTCAAACCATAATCTCAGCACCCATTTAATTTCATTTTCTTTGCTTGTTTCAGTTTTTCTCTTGTGCTTCAGATCACAGGGATCTTTCTCGTTGAAAAATAAAATTGCAGCAGGTACAAGTGCATGGCATCTTTGAGGACAACAGCACACTGTGTTTCTTTTTTCTACAACTCCAGGGTTTGTGAAGGAAGTCTCTCGTGCTCTTTGAGGTGCTGTCACAGAGCAGGGGCAGAGAGATGGTTCTCGTGTCTCTTTACACGTGGCACTCAGGATTGAAGCTTGAATACTTGCCCTGCGGTCAGTCATTCAGCTCTGATCTCTGGGTTAGTTTGAGCCACAGATTATTGAGGTTGATTCAGGGCAATTGCAAGCACCAACCAGGCGCTGGACTCAACAAATTGGCAGGAAATCCAATTCTTATTTTGGATCGCTGAATGCTGCACTAATTGAGAGCTAAAATGTTTACATACACTCATAGCTTTCAGGAAAATGCAGACAACGTGCACTGAGCCTTGTGTAAGCATCAAGAGGTAGGGTTTCCGCTCCGGGCACAATGGGGAAATTTGCCACAAATTCTGTTTGGAATTGTGTCAGCAGGTCGTACTTTTAAGTTTCTGCCAATATACATGTGTACAATCGCAAGCATAAAAACCCTCGAATAACCTCGTGCAACTGGGCAGTAAGAATCGTTGTAACTTTTTTAATAGAATTTACAGTGCAGTAGGAGATCATTCTGCCCATCGAGTCTGCACCGGCCCTTGGAAAGAGCACCCTACTTAAGCCCCCGCCTCCACCCTGTTTGCGTAACCCAGTAACCCCACTTAACCTTTTGGACACAAAGGGCAGTTTAGCATGGCCAATCCACCTAACCTGCACATCTTTGGACTGTGGGAGGAAACCGGAGCACCCGGAGGAAACCCACGCAGACACGGGGAGAACGTGCAGACTCCGCACAGACAGTCTCCCGAGGCTGGAATTGAACCTGATGCTGTGAGGCAGCTGTGCTAACCACTGTGCTGCCCTGCTGCCCCTGTTACTTTTTTTCAATTAGACGGTATTGCTTGGCGTATTTAAGAGCAGTAACTTGCCATTTGATTCATTTTGCTAAAAATGAGCTTATGACCAAAACAAAAGCATATTTTAAAAATTGGGGTGTCCAGTCCACCATCTGTGAGCAACGGGATTTAAAATCAGACTAATTGAATATTGAACAAGTGGAGAACATGGGTGCAAGTGGTCTTTGGGCAAACCCCATCTACATTTGAAAGCCCCCAATCATTTGTTCTAGTTCAACAGATTCCCCCCCCCCGGAGTGTGCCGGTAATAACCGTGAGGGAAAGGTGTCAGAAAGCTGTGAGTCGAGCCAATGTGGCGACAGTCGAGTGAGCTCGACAGTGACTCGGGAGTAGAATCTCTCCCGCTTCCTTCAACCAAATACCACAACAAGTTTAAGAGCCTCAGTGCAGGTCAAGGCAAATCATTGCACAGTGTTAGGCAGAGTGCGGGTACACGTGACAAAACTGACACCATTTCACACGCACGTGCTTTGCACCATTACGATCTGCGCACAGTTTATCACGGAGGGCGATGGTAGCGCTGATAGCAGGCAGGGAGTTCAGTTTGGGGCAGGACCCTCAACGTTGCCATCAAGTGTAGGTCAGATTCTGGAGCACAAACGTGACTTTGAACCTGGCTGCATTGGCCAATTTGTGGCTCGAGGACCCGCTTAGGGAGCGCACACAAGGCTGGGTGACCAATTGGAGACCTTTTAGCACACGAGCAGCTGCAGCTCACAGTTACAGGCAAGGGGCTGAGTGAGGGGGCACCTCAACTAAAATGGCCACACAGGCTGCACGGCCACCATCGTGGCGGAGGCCCCCCCCCTGCTCAGGGCCGTCTGTGACCAAAGCTGGAGGTGGCTACGCGAGGGGGGGTGAGGGGGCTGCTTGGATTCATTCTCTGGCCCCCAGGTCTGCTGTCAGGAGGCCGACTCGGTGCCTCTGACCGATTGACTATTTGACAACCTGAAGCGGCCTGCAGTGGAAGTTCTGCCACCTGACACAGCCTCCCCGAAAGTGGTGCAGGGGCTGGATGGCACGGGCCCGTGGTGCAAATCTATGCCCCCCCCCCCCACCCCACCCCCCCACCCACTCATCGGCCTCTGTGCCCGTCCAAATCGGCCTCTGTAAACACTTCCAGTCGGCAAGTCTGCTTGGCCGGGGAAAGGTAGGATCTGATTCACACTCACTCTCTAGTGACTCGCCGTTTCTCTTCTCTTGCATGGCGGCTTCGAATGTGCTCTGGAGGATTTTATTTAGGGATCCAATCCACTCGTCCATCTCCTGGTCACTATCAGCAGCCAATAGGTAGCTGCTCTTGTCCTGCATCTTCAGTTCAAAGGCAAATCGTCGGATTCTGTTATTCTGCAAAATAGAAAGCTGGCTTGTTCGCACTTTTATAAAAAAGGCATTTAGAAATACCGCTAACGGCAGCGACTTTCATTTATATAGCACCTTTAACCCAGTTCCAACACGCTTCCCAAGCACATCATCGGGCTAGGTATGCCACTGAGCCACAAAGAGAGATGTGAGGACGGCTGACAAAAAACGTCATCAAAGAGGTAGGTTTTGAGGAGCGTCTTAAAGAAGGTGAGAGAGGTTTGGGGGGGTGGAATTCCTCAGCTTGGAGCCAAAGTGGCTGAAGGTATGGCCGTCAATGGTGGAGCAATTAAAACTGATGATGTGTGAGAGGTCAGAACTGGAGGGTCGCAGAGATCGCGGAGGGTTCTGGGGCTGGAGGAGATCAGAGAGCGAGGCACTGGAGGGATTTGAAAACAAAGGCGAGAACTTTAAAACCAAAGTGATTCTAGATCGGGCGACAACGCGGATCAGCGAGAACGGACTATAGATCACCGCTGGGTGGACATGCACGTTAAAAGTATGGACTGTGTTTTGGATTGAGCTCAAGTTTAGGGAGGATGGAAAATGGGGGAAAGGCCAGGAGAGGACTGGAATAGCTGATTACGGAAGACACAAGGTCATGGATGAAGGTTTCATCAAGATTGAGACTGGGATAGACAGCAACAATGATACGCAGGTGTCATTAAGGAAGCTAAGGCTGGGATTCAAGCTCAGTAAGTGGCCGAGGGAGAGAGTTGGTGGTGATTGAGGAATATACACAATGTGGCTTCAGAAGGCCAGACTGCACAAGACAACCAGAATATTCCTGGTCAGTGGCATCCAGAAACTCACAAAGACCTATTCAATCGCCATGGCCTGTGTTAGAAATCATAGAGCTCATGTCAGGTCATTCTCACACAGGAGCTGGTCTGAATAACCTTAATCAGGTCAATGTAAATCACCAACTTCTCTCATTGCAACTTATAAGGAGCTTCAATCTATGGACTGAGATTCCAAAATTCCTGTGAAGTTTCAGCTTTGCTAAGGACACCTCCTGTCACAAAGGGAGCTTCCCAACCTGTTCCCAAGCAATCGATTGTTTGCCAAGTGCCTCACTAACCAGAAAATGGAGATTAGCTCAGCAGCTTGTGGCCTCGGCCGTAACCTTTCTATTTGACTGACCCTGTTCACAGTAACAGTTAAGAAAACAGAATGACCAAATTGAGACTCTGCTGGGCATCCCAAAATTCATCTTTACAGCTGCAGGAGGGAAATGGGAGGGAAGGAGGACAGGGGAGAAAAAGGAAGCGGAAGGGAGAGGGAGAGTGAAGGGGGAGGAGAGATGTGGAGAATTGTCAAATGCAGGGGGATATTATGTTATTTGAAGAAGTCGAAGCCACTTAATAGGTAATAATAAAAAACAAAAGTGCTGGGACGACTCAGCAGATCTGGCAGCGTCTGAGTTAGTTGGGGCGATTCTCCAATATGGAGCCCAAGTGTTCGCGACGGCGTGAACGCCGTCACGTTTCACGTTGGCGCGAACCAGGCCCGGGTACGACCGATTCTGTCCCCCACAGGGGGCCAGCACGGCGCTGGAGCGGTTCACGCCGCTCCAGTCTCCTTTCATGGCGCCAAATGGGTCGCACCAACCTGCGCATGCGCGGGGGACTTCTTTAGCGCGCCGGCCCCGACTCAACATGGCGTCGGTGTTCAGGAGCCGGCGCGCCAGAAATTAGGCCCGGGGGGCGGGCCAGACCCCATCGGAGGTCCCCCCCCCCCGATGAAGGAGCCCCCCTCCCCATCCCCTCCGCCCCCACAGGCCGCCCCCGACCGTCCCCGCCGGCAGCGGCCAGTGGTGAACAGCGCCGGCGGGACTCTGTCGTATCGGCACGGCCGCTCTGCCCATCCGGACCGGAGAGTCGGCGGCCCCGCCGATTCCAGCGGCCCCCGGCCGGCACCGCGCCAACGCAAGTGGCGGCGATTCTCCGCACCTCGGAGAATCGCTCGCCGCCGCCGGGGCGTCGTGGCGCGGTTGCGGCGATTCTCCGGCCCGGCGCGGGGCCCCCAATGTTTCAAGTCCAATACGACTCTTCTTTGGAACCCCTACGTTTTGAAGGAGGTCATCACTGGACTCGAAACGTTAACTCTGATTCTCTCTCCACAGCTGCTGCCAGACCTGCCGAGGCTTTCCAGCATTCCTGGTTTTTATTTACACAACCGATCCCAGAAATAATGGGCCGTCCCATGGCAACACTGCAGATAGTGAGCCATACTTTGACCAGTTCTGGAAGGTAACAGGCCACTGCAGCACTGAAACACATCATTTAATCAGTCGCGCCCACGCTAATGCTTTCTTCCCGAGTCTAGTGCTCTAATTCCGCACTGCCCCGGCCTCCATGTGCAGTTTGAGGAAGCTCAACCTCTGTATCTAGCCATTAAAAATGAAAACTGTTCCGATAGGACCAGATGCAAAAACTGTTGGATTGTGGGTCTCCCCCCCCCCGCAGCGAAATACAGAGAAAAGAACCGTCAATAGTTACTTGACTTTGATTGTCCCCCAGCCTCAACATCAATTCACTCACTCTCCGTCTAAACATGCAGCAAGTCATCAGTTAAGGCATTCGATTCTGTACCTGGACCACTCCCATGCACGAGTCCAGAAAGATCGACCCCTTTGGCTCCTTGGAAATTTTCTCATCTTTGTAGAAGTTAAGAATGTACGAACCATCTCCAAGTTGCGTCAGATGGAAAAACCGCCTCTTGAATGACTGAGGAGATAAAAAATGGTTTCAGAGCGTCAGGTATGCAGGTTCTGCTGCTGGCCAGCATCATGTAGCACTTGCTGTCCGAGAACCATTTCATTCGTTGCCAGCTGAGGCTCAATGGGGTGGCACACGTGCCTCGGAGTCAGAAGGCTCCTAGGTTCGAGTCCCATTCCAGAGAGTGCAGACTGACAATCCAAGTCAGTACGGAGGAAGTGCTGCTCCCTCAGAGATGCTGTCCTTCAGCTAAGATGTTACATCAAGACTCTCTCAGGTGGACGCAAACGATTCCATGGCCACGATTTGAAAAAGCGGGGGACTTCGCCAATATTTACCCCTCAACCAACAATTAAATGATCTAGCTATTACCACGCTGTGGGAGCTTGCTGTGCACATATTGGCTGCAGCACCCGCAAGAGTGGCTACTTTGGTTCAGAAGAGGACATCTGACAGAGATCTTCAAACACAACCAGAAGCTGCCAAGTCGCACTGGGAGAACATTTTAAACATGGCAGCCAGCTATGGAAACACAGTCCTGAAGAGGTTCAGCGTTAAAGCAACTCAGTGTGGTGGTTCTTGGAAGTGTTCAGTAGACATCAGACCAGTTCCTGCACACGGTCCAATTACTTCCTCCAGCACTTTGCTGACACATTTCCAGGTATTGTCTCTGCCCATCGCTTCCCAGTGCCACCACTCTATGATGATCGTCGATTATATTCAAGTTGATCAGCCTGAGCTCAAATCGTTCGGAGGTCCCACCTCAGGGGTACATGGGCACTGGCTACTCGGCCTGAAACTTTTCACTCGGCTATCTCGCCCCAACATCCAACAGCCCCAGGTCCTAACGCCACCCCATTCCCACGGGCATCACCCTCACTATTCTCCCCCTCCCCCCAACCCCTCATAACTCACTGCTCCAGCCACTCTTAATTTAGCCGGACCCCATATCGGTGATGTCCTCAGAGCAGACCGGGTGGGCCGCTGCACCTGTTTCTCTCTCCCTCACCGACGAAGAGTGACAACACGTAATGGAAGCTGCATTTCTAAATCGCCTTTCACAGCCTCAGGACTTCACAAAGTGCTTCAAAGGACAGATAGAAAGAACTGAATTTCTTTAGACTCTTTCGAAACTTCAGAGCCACTGCTGTAAGGTAGGAAATTCAGTAGTCAATTGGCACACAGCAAGGTCCCAAAAGTGGCAGTGTGATATATCGGTTTTCAAATGTCGATTGAGTCATAAATATTGAGTGATGGCAAACAGACCCACACATTGCAATCAGCAGAGTTCTAGGATAATTGCAAGCTTTAATGGTTTTTAACTATTAAGCACGAGTGATAAAAATATTAGGAACACTTTAAGGATCCGTTTTGATGTACAGTGGAAAACTTGAGAAAGACTGTGACGGGAAGTCTCACCCTCATGGTTACACTGATCGCACTGTTCATGTTGCCCTTGTGCAGCCATCCTTGTTTCGTGATGCCTCCCTTCTGTGAACCCAGCGAAGCTGTGTCCTAGATTTAAAAGACAGATCTTTCTGATATCAATTCATATAGAATAGTTTCAGAAGCTTTTATTTGAGTGTCACACAGCATCCTGACTTGGAAATACGTCGCCGTTCCTTCGCTGTCGTTGGGTCAAAATCCTGGAGCTCCCTCCCTAACAGCACTGTGGGTGTACCTACACTGCATGGATTGCAGCAGTTGAAGAAGGTACAGCAACAATTTCAACAGCTTCAGTCGGCAGATAACGGTGATGTGTGTGTGTTGGTACTAGACAAATCCCCAGGGCCAGGTGGCATCTATCCCAGATTATTGAGGGAGGCAGGAGATGAAATCACTGGGCCTCTCACAGAAATGTTTGTGTCTTTGTTGGCGACAGGTAAGATCCCAGAGAATTGAAGGAATAGCCAATGTTGTACCATTATTCAAGAAGGGTTGCAAGGATAATCCAGGTAATTATAGGCCAGTGAGCTTGAAGTCAATGATAGTGAAATTATTGGAAAAGATTCTCAGAGATAGGATCTATGCACATTTGGAAGTGAATGGTCTTATTAGCGACAGACAGCATGGTTTTGTACGAGGGAGGTCATGTCTCACTAATTTGATTGAATTTTTTGAGGAGGTGACAAAAACGATTGATGAGGGAAGGGCTGTGGATGTTGTCTACATGGACTTTAGTAAAGCATTTGACAAGGTCCCTCATGGCAGGCTGGTGTAAAAGTTAAGTCACATGGGGTCATGGGTGAACTAGCTGGGTGGATTCAGAACTGGCTTGGCCATAGAAGACAGAGGGTAGCAGTGGAAGAGTGTTTTTCCGAATGGAGGTCTGTAACTAGTGGTGTTCTGCAGGGATCAGTACTGGGACCTCTGCTCTTTGTAATATATATAAATGACTTGGAAGAAAACGTAGCGGGTCTGATTAGCAAGTTTGCGGATGATACTAAGATTGCAGGAGTTGCAGATAGTGATGAAGATTGTCGGAAAATACAACAGGATATAGATAGGCTGCAAAATTGGGCAGAGAAATGGCAGATGGAATTTAACCCGGACAAATGCGAGGTGATTCATTTTGGTAGATCCAATTCAGGTGGGAGCTATAAAATAAATGGCAGGACCATCTGTGCATAGAAACACGGAGAGATCTGGGTGTGCAGGCCCACAGATCCTTAAAAGTGGCAGCACAGATGGAAATGGTGGTAAAGAAACCATATGGCATGCTTGCCTTCATAGGACGGGGTATCGAGTATAAAAGCTCAAAAACTATGTTACAGTTATATAGAATGTTGGTTAGGCCACATTTGGAATACTGTGTCCAATTCTGGTCACCGCACTACCAGAAGCGTGGAGGCTTTGGAGAGAGTACAGAAAAGGTTTACCAGGATGTTGCCTGGTATGGAGGGTATTAGCTATGAGGAGAGATTGAATAAACTGGGATTGTTCTCCCTAGAGAGACGGAGGCTGAGGGGCGACCTGATAGAAGTTTCAAAATTATTAGGGGTATAGATAGGGTGAACAGTTGGAGGCTTTTTCCCAGGGCGGAAATGACAATTACAAGGGGGCACAAGTTCAAGGTGAGGGGGGAAAGGTTCAGTGGAGATGTGTGGGGGAAGTTTTGTTATACAGAAGGTGGTGGTGGCCTGGAATGCACTGCCAAGTAAGGTGGTTGAGGCAGATACATTAGCGACCTTTAAGACTTATCTGGATAGACACAAGAACAGACAGGGTACAGAAGGATACAGGTGGTTGGTCTAGATAGGACATGTGATTGGTGCAGGCTTGGAGGGCGGAAGGGCCTGTTCCTGTGCTGTATTGTTCG
Organism: Scyliorhinus torazame; assembly: GCF_047496885.1. Lineage (NCBI taxonomy): Eukaryota > Metazoa > Chordata > Chondrichthyes > Carcharhiniformes > Scyliorhinidae > Scyliorhinus > Scyliorhinus torazame. The sequence goes on along the minus strand of NC_092721.1, from coordinate 11,251,687 downwards.
TTGTTTTGTTCTAGACTTGAGGAGGAAGGCCAAGGCAAGAGTCAATGAGCTGCTTAGCTACAGTGTGCAGAACGCAGTGGCACACTGGTTAAGACACCAGGCTAATAATCCAGAGGCCTGGTGAATACTCTGGAAACTTGAGTTCTAATCTTTTCACGACAAGTGGGGGAATTTAAATACAAGTAATTGAATAAATCCGAAATTTAAAAGCTAGCATCAGTAATAGTGACCGTGAAACTACTGGGCTGTTATTAAAAAAACACCTGGTCCATTAATGTCCCTTAGTGAGGGAAATCTGCCATCCTTACCTGGTCTGGTGGCACAGTGGTTAGCACTGCTGCCTCACAGAGCCAGGGACCCGGGTTCAATTCCGGCCTCGGGTGACTATCTGTGCTGAGTCTGCACATTATCCCCACGTCTGCGTGGGTTTCCTCCGGGTGCTCCGGTTTCCTCCCACAGTGCAAAGATGCGCAGGTTAGGTGGATTGGCCATGATAAATTGCCCCTTCGTCTCCAAAAGGTTAGGTGGGGTTACTAGGTTACGAGAATAGGGTGGGGACGCGGGCCTAGGTAGAGTGCTCTTTCAGAGGGTCGAATGGCCTTCTTCTGCACTGTAGTGATTCTATGATTCTATGTGACTCCAGACCTACAACAATGTGGTTGACTCTTAATTACCCTCTGAAATGGCCTAGTCAGCCAGTCAGTTGCATTCAGGGATAAGTAGTGATGAGGAATAATTGCTGGCCTTGCCATAGATCCCCACATCTAAATATCTTACATGAATAGTCATTTTTTAAAAAGTTGATCGTACCTAGGCCTGATTTAGTCCACAAAATCAGGACACTAGTTATGGGCAATTTATTTTCCCTTCAGTCTGCCGAGATCCACATTGAATGCAATATCCTCACTGTCACTTCGACACATATTTAAACATATAACAAACAGCCATTTAACCCCTTGAGCCTGTTGCACCATTCCATTCCCCCCCCCCCTTGCTCCTCCCTCTCCACCACCTCCCCCTTTACCCCCAACCTCCCTCACCCCCTCCTTCCCCTTCCCCCTCTCCCCCGACATTGGTCAGTAATATGGCACAAGTTGTACTTGTTGGGCGAACCAGGACATGGGAGATACTGAGTGAAAGGGCATAGCTGCTGGAGTCAACCATGTCTCACGTTCCGACAAACATTCTCGCATTAAAGCAAATCCTTTTCGCATTTCATGTGTTTCATTGAGGAAAATCAATCCGTTGACAAAGCATTGCAGATTTCAATTCCAGTTATCGGGGTTCCTCAACTTCTACTCTGTGACTAATCTTATAAACTCAGCCAACACAAGATTGGCAGACGATCAAAGTGCCCGATTGACTTCATAGTTTTTAAAGGATAAACTGATTATTCGTTCATTTTAGTATATTCAATAAAAGGCGTATTGTGTTTAACGTTTATTTGCAAAGGCAAAATGCCTGATCCACTCAAACCTCAGATGTTGGGCACATTACTCTGTACAAAGTCAGACACAGGAACAGGGGTTGGCGATTTAAGAGATAGGAGATTAGCCAACCAATGAAAATGTTTATTTTGTAGCAAACTGGAGCCTAATTACATGACATCAGCAGGAATTTCTCTTTTTCAGGCACTGATTGTCCTGGCTGTTATCCAATAAACCTGCACCAGAATAGACACTTCAATCAGTGTAACCCTAACTAATCCATTCAACATAGGCCCTTTTTCATTACCCAGTGCCAATGTCTTATATCAATTACATGTCCAACAGGTTAATTTGAAACCACAAGCTCTCGGAGCACTGCTACTTCATCAGGAGCGCTAATCCTTATCACTTCACCTGACAAAGGAGCTGATCTCCGAAAGCTTGTGATTTCAAATAAACCTGTTGGACTTTAACCTGGTGTTGTGAGACTTCTTACTGTGCTTACCCCACCCAAGGGCAATTTTGGACACTAAGGGCAATTTAGCATGGCCAATCCACCTAACCTGCACATCTTTGGACTGTGGGAGGAAACCGGAGCACCCAGAGGAAACCCACGCACACACGGGGAGGATGTGCAGACTCCGCACAGACAGTAACCCAAGCCGGAATCGAACCTGGGACCCTGGAGCTGTGAAGCAATTGTGCTATCCACAATGCTACCGTGCTGCCCCAAAGTTTCAAAGTTTGATTTTTGTTACAGTGGACCACCGGGCACTGACACCTCCTTTTATTTTATTGCTTTTATTGACTAGTCGATCATTCCCCATTGCGACATTCCGGCAAGTCAACATGCCAGCCAATCAGCACCCTTTACCCATTTGAAATTTGGTATTCTTGTGTTTATCCTGATCGTGCAAGATGAAATTCTGCAGCAACTATCAGGAGTGAGTTAAACCAAATCAAGAATGTTAAAGCATGACTGATTGGAATCATTAAAAATTCTTATCACAGTGAGACTCCGACCCTGGTTTCCAACTCTAAAATAAGAGACGGCGGTGTTTACAACAAAACAATGGTGAAAGGCGGCCACAGAGCTGGGCCAACATTCTGCCCTGCTCCCTGCTGGAGTTCCCTTTACCAATTATACGCCCATGATGGGGAACTATTGTAGTAAATGAAGTCTGACAGCCATTCATGAATCCTTGAACTTCTTTTGTGCTGAAGAAACCAGCTAGTCTGCAATTAATCTTATGACTCTACTCAAAATGATAAGAACATCGCTTTTATCCAAGACTGCGGGACTGCACATTGTTTTGCTCTCGCTAATTAAGGACAGGTTTGCTTGCATTGGAAGCAATTCAGGTAAGGTTCACCAGGCTAGTTTCGGAGATGAAGGGTTTGTCTTATGAGGAAAGATTGAGCAGGTCAGGGCCATACTTATTGGAGTTTAGAAGATTCTAAAGAGGACTTAATAATAATCTTTATTTGTCACAAGTAGGCTTATATTAACAGTGCAATGAAGTTACTGTGAAAAGCCCCTAGTCGGCGCACTCCGGCGCCTGTTCGGGTACACAGAGGGAGAATTCGGAATGTCCAAAGTACCTAACAAGCACGTCTTTCGGGACTTGCGGGAGGAAACCGGAGCACCCGGAGGAAACCCACGCAGACACGGGGAGAACGTGCAGACTCCGCACAGACAGTGACCCAAGCCAGGAATCAAACCCGGGTTCCTGGCGCTGTGAAGCAACTGTGCTAACCACTATGCTACCGTGCCGCTCAGGCTGGATGCTGGGAGAATATTTTCTCTTGTGGGGGAAACTAGAACCAAGGGTGTGTTTTCGGCGGAAAAAAACAGTCTGCCATTTAAGATGGAGATGAGTGGGAGTTTCTGCCCTGAGAATCACAAATCGTTGAAAATCTTTTCCCCCAGAGAGCAGTGGACGATGGGTCATTGAACACAGTCAGGACTGAGTTAGAGGGATTTTTGATCAACAAGGGAGGATTGTGGGGGGCAGTCAGGAAATGCAGTGCGGCCACAATCAGATCAGTCATAATCGGACTGAGTGGTGGAGCAGGCTCGATGGGCCGAATGGCCTACTCCTGCTTCTATATCAACTAAACCATGGAATCTGACAACTGAGGAGGATGTAATTCTGCCCATCTGGTGTCGATGCTGGTTCTTTGAAAGTGACATAGAATTAGTGCCAATCCCCACAGCCCTGTACTTTCCCTTTACACTTCTACACCCAATTCCCAATGAGAGTCACAATTGAATCTGCTTCTATTATCCTTTCAGCAGCATTCCAGATCACAACAACTCACTGTGCGAGTTCCCCTCTGGCCCTTGTGGGAATCACCTTAAATCAGCGACCTCTGGACATCAGCCTACCCACCGGTGGGACACAGATTTCTGTTTATTTACTCAATCAAAGCCCTTCACAGGTTTTTAAAATAATTTTAGTGTACCCAATTAATTTTTTCCAATTAAGGGGCAATTTAGCGTGGCCAATCCTCCTACCCTGCACATCTTTGGGTTGTGGGGGTGAGACCCATGCAGACACGGGGAGAATGTGAAAACTCCACACGGACAGAGACCCAGGGCCGGGATCGAACCTGGGACCTCGGCGCAGTGAGGCAGCAGTGCTAACCACTGCGCCGCCGTGTTGCTCACCCTTCACAATTTTTAACCATCAGGAGGTAAGGCAGCTTAACAATTTAACCACATTAAAATCTCCAACCTCATTCTATTTACACAATGGGAATGCACAATATCCAGGCCAGGCTGCTGGCTGGCGTCTATGGCACATTGTTATAGAATTCCATAGAATCCCTATAGTACAGAATGAGGCCATTCAGCCCATCCAGTCTGGACCAACGATCTGAAAGAGCATCCTAACGAGGCCTACTCCCCCGCTCTACCTGCATAACCCCACCTAACCTTTGGACATCAAGGGGCAAAAAACCCAAATCAAATCATCCCTTAATCTTCTGCAATCGAGGAAATACATGTCTGGTTTCTATAATCTATCCACATAACTTAACCCTTAGGAATCCTGGGACATTTGTTTAATTTAGAGTACCCAATTATTCTTTCCCAATTAGGGGGAAATTTACTGTGGCCAATCCACCTACCCTGCACATCTTTGGGTTGTGGGGGTGAGACCCACGTAGACACAGGGAGAATGTGCGAACTCTACACGGACAGTGACCCAGGGCTGGGATCGAACCTGGGTCCTCAGCGTCATGAGGCAGCAGTGCTAACCACAGCGCCACCGTGCCACCCTATGCTGGGACATTTGTAAGATCACAAGTAATAGTAATAAGCAGTGGACCATTCCGCCCCTCAAGCCTTCAACATGATCATGGCTGATCAGAGGCCTTAACCCCACTCTGCCCCCCTATAACCCAATAACCCTTAAACACCCGCCTGACTCAGCCATGAATATATTCAATAGCCCAACCTCCACTGTTCTCTTTGGAAAAGAATTCTCACGTTCATGAGTCTCTGAGAGAAGTTCTTCCTTGGGGGGGGGGGGGGGGGGGATCGAACCTGGGTCCTTGATGCCATATGCAGCAGTGCTAACCACTTGCACATTAATAGTTAACAGTCCGACTTTTCCAGCAAGATACAGCCCATTGATTTTACAGCTCTGGATTATTTGTTCATTAAACTCGCTGCAGAAAGTTGCAAATAATGCGTGCCTCTTTAGCGATGTGATAATTGTTTACACAATACCAATCAATAAATCTCTCGGGTCCAGAAATGGAAAATTTAAACTGTGGGGGTCTCACTTCTGCAAAATGACAAATTCTCCTCAGGAATGTTATTAGACTGCAAACTTGACATTTCAATTTTTTCCTTCCCGTTCCTTTCCGCCCCTTTTTTTCTCTCTTTCTTAATCCAATCGTTCTTTTCCTGGCTTTGGTTCACTTATAATAATAACAATAATCTTTATTGTCACAAGTAGGCATACATTAACACTGCAATGAGGTTACTGTGAAAAGCCCCTAGTCGCCACATTCCGGCGCCTGCTCGGGTCACAGAGGGGGAATTCAGAATGTCCAATTCACCTAACAGCACGTCTTTCAGGACTTGTGGGAGGAAACCGGAGCACCCGGAGGAAACCCACGCAGACACGGGGGGAACGTGCAGACTCCACACAGACAGTGACCCAAGCCGGGAATCGAACCTGGGACCCCGGCGCTGTGAAGCAACAGTGCTAACCACTGTGCTATCGTGCCGCCAGTGTGCTACAGTGACTTTCTGTCACTGATTTGACTCTAATAACCCAATTTCCTTCTTCATCGTTCCTCAGTTTCTTTCCCAATCCTGAAATCTCATTGGTCACGTCATTCACAGAGCTCCCAGCTACCTTCCCTGCACCGTTCTCAGCTCACACTCCCAGCACTGAATGACGAGGGGAAAGGTGTAAACTAACTTAGTAATACCATAAACTGGCCCCAGGTCTGGCAAGAATTGTCCCAATTCATCTGAGGGAGCTGTCTTGCAAGTTACCTGTTCTGGCTTGTGAGCCGATGAAACAGGTAGTTACATGGAACAGAAAACAGCAAAGTGCTGGAAATTCGCAGCAGGTCGGGCAGCATCTGTGGAGAGAGAAACATCCGGCTCGAGTCCGTACGACTCTGAGCTCTGAGGAAGACTCACACAGGCTCGAAACGTGAACTCCATTTTCTCTCTCTCCAGATGCTGCCGGACTTCAGAGTTTTTCCAGCATGTGCCGCTTTTGTTTCACACCCCAGCGTTTGGAGAATGACCATTTTATTTTAGCAGTAATTTAATGGTTTGGATGCAAATTGAGATGAACTTCAAGGTGGGTTGTCAGGGAGGACGTGGAAGTGTAATTCACTTCAGACCTTCCCAAATCAATCAGGTACAAGCGAAGCAGGAGAATAAATAACCACTACCTCATCTTTGTCCACGTCTTCGTCAACTTCAAAAACGTGGACCGGAAGCTTCTCTGGTCTTGGAGCTTTGCTGTTGGGAAATAAACAAAATAAAACTCAGTGTAATCCAGCAGGTATGGAAGCAATGAATTGTCTTCAAAATCCAGAGCTGGATTTATTATTAATAATAATAATAATAATCTTGATTAGTGTCACAAGTAGGCTTACATTAACACTGCAATGAAGTTACTGTGAAAAGCCCTAGTCGCCACATTCCGGCGCCTGTTCGGGTACACGGAGGGAGAATTCAGAATGTCCAATGCACCTAACCTGCACGTCTTTCGAGACTTGTGGGAGGAAACCGGAGCACCCGGAGGAAACCCACGCAGACACAGGGAGAACGTGCAGACTCCGCACAGTGACCCAAGCCGGGAATCGAACCTGGGGCCCTGGAGCTGCGAAGCAACGGTGCTAACCACTGTGCTACCGTTCAAATCTGCAGTGACACTTGGGGGGGGGGGAATTTGCATTTATATAGCGCTTTCCACCACTTTGGGACATCCCACAATGCATTCCAGCTAATGCAGTACTGTTGAAATGTAGTCATTGTAACAACGTGGGAAACACAGCAGCTAACATGCAAACAGCAATCTGAGAATGACCAGATTGGCTATTTTATTGATGTTGATTGAGGGATAAATATTGGGCGGCCAGTGGGGAGAACTTTTTTGGGCACAGTGGTTAGCACTGCTGCCTCACAGCGTCAGGGACCGGGTTCAATTCCGGCTTTGGGTCACTGTCTGTGCGGAGTCTGCACGTTCTCCCCATGTCTGCGTGGGTTTCCTCCGGGTGCTCTGGTTTCCTCCCACAGATCAAAGATGTGCAGGTGAGTGGGGTTACGGGGATAGGGTGGGGCCTACGTAGGGTGATCATTCAGAGGGTTGGTGCAGACACATTGGGCCGAATGTTTTCCAGTGATGGAGGCCATTAGTCGGGATCTTCCCGACCTGCCATATTCTGGGCAGTTTGTGTAGTCCATCCATCCAACCACTTGGGAACCTGCTGCGGGGGAGGGGGAGTGGGGGGTCCTTCAGTGGGACCAGAAGATTCCATCGGTAGGAACAGCAGGAAAATCCCACCCTCAGAAGTTCCACAAAAAATAAATTCAGTAAACTTTTCCCACTGAATTTCTTAAAGTCTGATGGACAGTTTCACAATGCTGAGGAGTGACTTTTAAATTATTAAACTGTGAATTCATTTATTTGTTGATTTTTAAAAATACCCAATTATTTTTTCCAATTAAGGGGCAATTTAACGTGGCCAATCCACCTACTCTGCATCATTTTTGGGTTGTGGGGGCGAAACCCACGCAGACATGGGGAGAATGTGCAAACTCCACACGGACAGTGACCCAGGGCCGGGATCGAACCTGGGACCGCGGCGCCGTGAGGCAGCAGTGCTAACCACTAGGCCACCGTGTTGCCTTATTTATTGATTTTTGAATTGTTTTTAATTTAAGAGCTCTTATATTATTGCACAGGTCTCACACTCTATAGTGACACGACGTAAACAATGTCCTTTTTAGTGATAAAGAGTAGGATTGCGAGTAAAATTCAGATTACAGACCACGGAGCACATGAACTGTTAACTGATTTCATTGATGAGCAACGTCAGCAGTTAACACAATGTGCAAGTGAAAGCAGATTTGGTATGCGCATCTATCCAATCAGTTCCCACTTTCTTTTGACAAACGATCATCGCCTGGACTCAGAACGAAAGTCAGAGACTCCTTCGAGAGGAGCGAGTCTAACTTAATAACAACAACTGGCATTTATATAGCAGCTTTAACAAAGTAAAACGTCCCAAGACACTTCACCGAATTCCGTCAAAAATTCTGACACGAGCCACATGTAAATATTAGGGCTGCTCAGTCAAAGAGGTCAATGATCCGCTTAAAGAAGGAAAAAGAGGGGTTTGGTGCGAGTTTAAGTTTATGGAGGGTAGAACATGGGAGGCTAGCCAGGAGGTCACTGGAAGAATAATAATAATCTTTATTATTGTCACAAGTACGCTTACATTAACACTGTAATGAAGTTACTGTGAAAAGCCCCTAGTCACCACACTCCGGCGCCTGTTCGGGTACACTAAGGGAGAATTCAGAATGTCCAATTCACCTAACAGCACGTCATTCGGGACTTGTGGGAGGAAACCGGAGCACCCGGAGGAAACCCACGCTGAAGGTGCAGACTCCACACAGACAGTGACCCAAGCCGGGAATCGAACCCAGGCCTCCAGCGCTGTGAAGCAACAGTGCTAACCACTGCGAATAGTCAGGTCGAGAAGTTAAGAAAGACATGGAGAAAGGCTTCAGTAGCAGATAAACTGAGGTAGGATCAGAAGTGACGCAGGGAGTCAATAAAACGTCAAGAGAGTCACATATGGGCAACTATTATTCAGCAAAACTTTGTGAATTAATCGCATGAATTTAGTGCGTTACAATGACAAAGTTCTTCAGCTATGTGAAAACCACTAATCCATGATGTTAGATAGGATACAAAATGGTAAGTTTCACTGAAACTGATGACATTTAAATGCAGCCGTGACGGTGAGACTCTGTTTTTAAAAGTTAAAAAGATTTCACTTCAAAAGGTAGACCAAGAAATGAACTCACTCACTTTGCCAGTTGCCTGAAATCCCCTGAGTAATCTTCATACTTGAAGTGGACGAGATGCCAATCAGTGTTGTAGGTCTTGATGCACTGAAAAGAAGAACGTGGCAATGCTGAATATCGCGGTGTATGAATTTACAGCATGGAAACAGGCCATTCGGCCCAACTGGTCCGTGCTGTATTCCTGCTCTACACCAGACTCCTCTCTCCCCCCTTCATCTCACCCCATCAGCATATCCTTCCATTCCTCCCCCCGCCCCCTCATGTACTTAACAACCCTAACTATTAATTAGAAAAAATAAGTGAAAATTCTGTTGGTCTCAACACCACCTTTGCAAAGCCAGAATCTTGAAAAGTCGAGTGTGTTAAGAAAGCAACATTCAATCCATTTTGACTTTCAACTAAGTGCCTGTGAGAAGCAGCCAAATATTGTGTAAAACCCAACTCCAAGGTTTCTCTGTACCGACAGAAATTCCTATGGACTGACCGACTTCCGACAAATAAGTTGGGACAAATCGAGCAGAGGGTGAACTGGCAGAATTCATTGATGACGGAAATTCCTATTTGCACAAAACGGTTCCACAAACAATGAAGCTGCACTAAAAACGGGACAAAGATTACAAAGAGTCACCCAGACTGGAAACGTTAGCTCCCTGCTCTCTCCACAGACGCTGTCAGACCTGCTGAGATTGTTCAGTATTCTCTGTTTTTCCTTCAGATTCCAGCATCCGCAGTAATTTGCTTTTATCTAAAAATGGGAAGTCTGTTATCCTTGTCCAGATCTCTTTCATCACATTAACAATTAGCGATGCACTTACTCATAGTAAAGTCGCCATAGTCCCAGATGACCAAAGGCTTTTTTTCTCCTTTGAGGGGGAAGGGCTGACTGGTGGTGATTTAATCGGAGGATCACTACACCTCAGGCGAGGAGCAAGGTCTATAACTCACTCCTGGGTATTTGTTACTCTTCATAGAATAACAAATACCCGGGAGTGAGTTGCAGAATAGAGTCTAATTGAGGGGTCCGGCGTTGTGTGCAAATACCAGATACATGGGAGGAATTACAGGCTGGAATCTAATCGAGGGGTTTAGCGTGGTTTATATTTAGAGTAACAAATACTCACATGTTTTGGTCATTTGCCGAGATGCAGGACCTCAGAATGAGGCCATTCGGCCTCTCAAGTCCATGTCAGCTCTCTATACTGTAATCCAGTCAGTCCCACTCCCTCGCTCTATCCCTGTAAGTTTATTTCCCAAAAGTACCATCCGTTTCCTATGGAAACCTTTGATCACCTCTGTTGCCACCGCCCTCCTAGGCAGCGAGTTCCAGGTCACTACCACTCAAAAAATATCTCCTCTGCATCTTTCAACCAAAAGTCTAAATCGGTGTCCCCTGATTCTTGTAGCATGAGCTAATGGGAATAGCTTTTCTTTGCCCACCTTATTCAAATCTGTCATCATCTTATACACCTCTATCAAATCTCCCTTCAACCGCCTTTGCTCCAGGGGGAACAAGCCCAGCTTCTCCACCTTAACCTTGCAACTAAAATCCCCCATCTCTGGAGCCATTCTGGTAAATCTCCTCTGCACCTTCTCAAGGACATTCACATCCTTCCTAAAGCCTGGTGATCAGAACTGGTCACAATACTCGAGTTCTTAGTCATAATAGCAACTAGTACTTTGTAAAACTCTTCACTTGCCTGGATGAGTGTAGCTCTCACAACACGCAAGATGCTCAACGCCATTCGGGACAAAGCAGCCCCGCTTGATTGACATCCCATCCACCACCTTCAACATTCACCCTCGCTGCCACGTCGCACAGCGGCAGCCCTGTGAACCATCCACAAGATGCACTGCAGCAACTCAGCAAGGCTCCTTTGGACAGCGCCTTCCAACCCCACAACCTCTAACAGCAGACACATGGGAATGCCACCACCTTAAAGTTCCCTTCCAAGATACAAACCATCCTGACTTGGAAATATATCTCCGTTCCTTCATTGTCGCTGGGTCAGAATCCTGGAACACCCTCTCTGGCAACACTGTGGGTGTACCTACACCCATAAAACCATAAGACATAGGAGCAGAATTAGGCCACTCGGCCCATCGAGTCTGCTCCGCCATTCATTCATGGCTGATATTTTCTCATCCCCATTCTCCTGCCTTCTCCCCATAACTCCTGATCCCCTTATTAATCAAGAACCTATCTATTTCTGTCTTAAAGACACTGAATGACTTGGCCTCTACAGCCTTCTGCGGCAAAGAGTTCCACAGATTCACCACCCTCTGGCTGAAGAAATTCCTCCTCATCTCTGTTTTAAAGGATCATCCCTTTAATCTGAGATGGTGTCCTCTGCTTCTAGTTTTTCCGACAAGTGGAAACATCCTCTCCACGTCCATTCTATCCAGGTCTCGCAGTATCCTGTAAGTTTCCATAAGATCTCCTCTCATCCTTCTAAACTCCGAGTACAGACCCAGAGTCCTCAAACGTTCCTCATACGACAAGTTATTCATTCCACTGCAGTGGTTCAAAAGGGAAGTTCAACACCGTTTTCCCCAAGGACAATTAGGGACGGGCAACAAACGCTGGCCTAGCTAGCAATGCCCACATCCTGTGAAAGAATAAATTAAAAGTCTAGGCTGACTCTTTTGAATAGCAATCCAGTTAGTCCCACTCTTTCCCCATACGCCTGCAATGTCCTCTCACCCAATATGGTTTCACCCAAGGACTAAATGACCGAGCCAGTGTTTGCTAAAAAAAGGTGCACATTAAACCATTTCAATACTTAAGTCACAGCTTATACACAATCATTATTTCTGTGCACAAAGTGACCATGCTCCTCTCAGGAATCACATCAAGTCACATCAGAGTATCGCACCGCAGAGAAGGATGCCATTCAGCCCATCATGCCTGCACCATCGGATTTGTCCATCCTCCCTCGACTTTTTTCCCTGCTAATTTATCCTTTTCAAGTATTGATCCAATTCTCTTTTGGAGTTTACCACTGGGGATCTGATTCAACAGCCGGTTTGGGCTGCGCTGTCCTGATCGCATCAACTCTCCGCGTAAAAATATTTCTCATCTCCTGTCTGGCTCTTTTATTCCTGCGTGCCCTTAGTTACCGGCCCTCCTGTCAATGGAAACACTTTCTCCTTATTTACTCTTCTCAAAACCTTTCCTAATTTTGAACGCTTCTGAAGAATCTCCCCTTAACTTTCTCTGCTCCAGAGGGCAGCATGGTGGCGCAGTGGGTTAGCACTGCTGCCTCACGGCGCCGAGGTCCCAGGTTCGACCCCGGCTCTGGGTCACTGTCCGTGTGGAGTTTGCACATTCTCCCCGTGTCTGCGTGGGTTTCGCCCCCACAACCCAAAGATGTGCAGGGTAGGTGGCTTGGCCACACAAAATTGCCCCTTAATTGGAAAAAATAAATTGGGTACTCTAAATTTATTTTAAAAAACTTTGTGCTCTCAGGAGAACAATCGCAGCCCCTCCACTCTCCGGCAGCCCCCCCACTCTCCGGCAGCCCCCCCACTCTCCGGCAGCCCCCCCACTCTCCGGCAGCCCCCCCACTCTCCGGCAGCCCCTCCACTCTCCGGCAGCCCCCCCACTCTCCGGCAGCCCCTCCACTCTCCGGCAGCCCCTCCACTCTCGAGCGCTGAGGTCTGTGCACACGCACTGTCCAGGTAGCCACACAAAACCCTCAGGAAAAACAAACTTGCTTGAAAAGATTTGGGCCTGTTGTCTAAGCAAGGATTTAATGTAAGCCTAGCTAGTGAAACATAACAATGATACTATCTCTTCAGATAAGCTGCTGCTTCTCCAATTGTTAGAAACCCAGCAAATATCTAAATCAAAAACAAGACGACCAATTGTTTCAGATAAGACATTACACTGGAAAGTCGAACAATGATCTCCTTTTAGAGAAACAGCAGGCAATTCATAAAAAGTGCAAGACGGAAGAAACTATTCTTCACTCTGCAGCCTGGCCTTAAGTACGAGGATAAATGCAGAAAGACGCCACTTCACAGGAACAGGAGCATGTCTGTGCTGTTGTACGTTAACTTTACACAGAATCTACAGCACAGAAACAGGCCATTCAAGTTAAGGAGAAAGCAGAGCTTGGGGTTGGGGGCGGATGGGTTCAGATATTTCCAGGGGCGGGAGTTTGATTGGCGGCATTTCCAATTTTCCCAGAGGTACTGCTGTCCACCTTGCTGGAATGGATACTCGCGTGTGCGGGGTCGGAGGAGGGAGGCACATCTGGGTTATATGGGCAGATCATGGGGAAGAGCAGGGGCGGGATTCTCCGAGCCCCGCGCCGGGCCGGAGAATCGCCGCAACCGCACCACGCCGCCCCGACGCCGGTGCACGATTCTCCGAGGTGCGGGCTGCTGTCCGCGGCTGGGCCGCCGATTCTCCGGCCCGGATGGGCCGAGAGGCCGTGCGGAAACAGCAGAGTCCCGCCGTTCATCCCTGGTCGCTGCCGGCAGGACTCTGTGCGAAGGGTCGGGGGGCGGCCTGTGGGGCGGGGAAAAGCGCTCTTTCACCTGGGGGTGGGGGGGGGGGCCTCCGATTGGGTCTTGTCCGTGATCGGGGCCCACCGATTGGCGGGCCGGCCTCTCCCCCCCCATGGGCCTACTTTGTTCCGCTTCCGGCCCCAGAACCCCCGCGCTATGTTGAGTCGGGGCCGGCGCGTTCCGCATGTCTACCGCGCATGCGTCGGTTGGCGCTCCGCCACTGCGCATGCGCGGGTTGGCGCCGCCCCCAGTCCACGCCTGGATGTAAGGCTGCAGCGGCGTGAACAGCTCCAGCGCCGTGCTGGCCCCCTGTGGGGGCCAGAATCGGTTGTCCCCGCGCCCGTTTCGAGCCGTCGTGAAACGCGACGGCGTTCACGACGGCGCAAACACTTAGTCTCCATTTCGGAGAATCGCGCCCTAGGTTTCAGTGGAGGGGGTGGAAGGCCGGGTGGGAAGAAGAGCTGGGTCCCATTTGAGGAGGAGGAGGTGTGGAGTGAGGCTCCAGGGGTGGGGTGGATGCTACGTCATCCTGTACGAGGTTGACCTTGATACAGCTAAAGGTGTATTGAGGGGTTCGAGGATAAGTGTGAGCGGTGCTCGGGAGGGCTTGCTCACCATGCACACACGATCTGGTCCTGTCCCAAGCTGGTGGGTTTTTGGGGGTCCATTTACAATACCTTTTTGCCAATCTTGGATATTGATTTAGAGCCCTGTCCGTTAGTTGGTGTATTTGGGGGTGTCAAACAAGAATGGGGATGAGAAACATATACAAAGAACATTACAGCACATGAACAGGCCCTTCGGCCCACCAAGCATGCGCCAATCCAGATTCCTTATTTAGACCTACTACTTAATTCCCAAACAATCTGTATCCCTCCATTCCCCGCACTTTCATGTGTCGATCAAGATACAACTTCTTTTTAAATTTAGAGTACCCAATTCAGTTTCTCCAATTAAAGGGCAATTTAGCGTGGCCAATCCACCTACTCTGCACATCTTTGGGTTGTGGGGGCGAAACCCACGCAGACACGGGGAGAATGTGCAAACTCCACACAGTGACCCAGAGCTAGGATCGAACCTAGGAGCTCGGTGCCGTGAGTCAACAGTGCTAACCACTGTGCCACCATGCTGCCCCCGATCAAGATACATCTTAAACATTGCTATCGTGCCCGCCTCCACCACCTCCACTGGTAACGCATTCCAGGCACTCACCACCCTCTGCGTGAAAAACATACCCCGCATATCTCCCCAAAACATCCCCCCTCTCAGCTTGGACCTGTCCCCCCCCTGTATTTGAGTCTACACCCTGGGAAAAAGCTTCTGACTATTCACCCTGTCTATACCTCTCGTAATTTTGTAGGCCTCAATCAAGTCTCCCGCAGCCTCCACCTCCCCAACGAAAACAATCCGGGTTTATTCAACCTCTCCTCATAGCTAACACCCCTCCAGACCAGGCAACGTAAGCCTTCTTTGCACTCTCTCCAAAGCATCCATGTCCTTCTGGTCGTGCGGCGACCAGAACTGCACAAAATATTCCAAATGTGGCCTAATTTTTATCAGCCATGATTGTAGACTCGATGGGCCGAATGGCCTAATTCTGTTCCTATGTCTTATGGACCCATCAGAGTTGAGGATGGTGGGGGTGGGGGGGGGGGGGGGGGGGGGAGACGGATGCTTTGGCATTCGCATCGCTGTTGGCCCGGCGACGTATACAGTTCAGCTGGAGGCAGGCACCACTCACTGCCGAAGCATAGCTGGGTGACTTGCTGGAATTCCTGAACCTCGAGATGGTCAAGTTCACGGTGAGGGGATCGATCGACGAGTTCATCAGAGATGGCGGCCGTTCATTTTGTACTTTAAAGATTTGGTCACTGTTAATGGGGGGGGGGGGGTTAGTGAGCGGGGGATTGTTCTGGGGGATATTTCTGTTATTGGGATTCCAGTTACTGTTGTTGCTTGTATTTTTTCTGATGTATGTGCTGCCACTCTTTTCTCTTCTAAACTATTTAACATAAAATGTTGAAAGTTTAAAGAAGCAAGCCATTCAGCCCATCGTGTCTCTGCTGGTGTTTATGCTCCACATTTTTTAAAACATTTCCCAATTAAGGGGCAATTTAGCGCGGCCAATCCACCTACCCTGCACATCTTTTTGGGTTGTGGGGGCGAAACGCACGCAGACACTGGGAGAATGTGCAAACCCCACACGGACAGTGACCCAGAGCCGGGATCGAACCTTCGTCCTCGGCACCGTGAGGCCGTCCTGCTTATGCTCCACATGAGCTTCCTCCCACTTCATCTCATCATCCTTGCATTTATATAGCACCTCTCATAACCACCTAGTGTTCCCAAAGCATTTTAGAGCCAATGAAATATGTCACTGCTGTAATGTAAGAACCACGGCAGCCAATTGGAACACAGGAAACTCCAAAAAATAAAACAAAATTGACATTGACCAGATTATCCGTTTCTTGTGATGTAAATTGAGGGATAAATATCGGTCAGGACACTGGGAGAGCCCCTCTGCTCCTCGAAACAGTTCTATGGCATTCTTTTATGTCCATCCGAGGGGGCAGATGGGGCCTCAGTTCGATGTCTCATTTGAAAGACGGCTCCTACAACCATGCAGCACTCCCTCAGTGCTGAACCGTGAGCGGCGGGCTGCATTTTTGTGCTCACGTCCTGGAATTGGGATGGAAGTCGTCAAACCTGTGGCTCGCACGTCTCACAGAACCATGCCTCACACAAATCAACTTAACCTTCCATCCCCGTCTCCTTCGCAGGTGTTATACCAGATTGCCCAGAATGCGGACGGATACTATTCACCTCAACCGCTCCCCTGTGGTCGTGAGTTCCACATTCTCACCACCCTCTGGGTAAAGAGGTTTCCCTTTAACACCTGATTGGGTTTATTAATGCCGGAATGTTGCAGCCGTCTTTCTCTGTGACCTGGCCAGGATGACTTAACATGTTCTGCACCTGTTGGCAAATGTCACAAACCTGCTTTAAAAAAAGCAGGTCAGGTTACTGATCCCCACCAAAGCTGAAGCCTCTTCAAAGTAACAGTTCCAGCCACCACTGTCAATCCGAGGCTCGGGCGTTTTACTGCTTTTGTTCTATTGGCTGATTGAAGTTTTTCACCAGCTTTTTAACAGTGTTGTGATTAGTTTGGCACTGGCAGTATCTGGTATCTGCTGCACCCAAACGCACTGTTTCACAGAATCATTTGATATTGGTCATCATCTCCAAATGAATGTAGCTAAAACTAGGAACAGAAGGAGGTTATTCAGCCCTTTCAACCTGTAGGTTCTTCCCGGAGGTGGAGGATAGATGGGAACGGTGCCAAGGAGGCCCAGCCAACCACGGCCACATGTTCTGGTCTTGCCCCAGACTTGCGGGGTACTGGACAGCCTTTTTCGAGGCAATGTCCAAAGTGGCGGGGGTGAGGGTGGAGCCATGCCTGAAAGTGGCGGTCTTCGGGGTTTCAGACCAGCCAGATCTATTCCTGGGGAGGAGGGCGGACACCCTTGCCTTTGCCTCCCTGATCGCCCGCCGTGGAATCCTGTTCGGCTGGCGGTCAGCAGCATCACCCAAAGCTGCGGACTGGCTGGCGGTCAGCAGCACCACCCAAAGCTGCAGACTGGCTGGCGGTCAGCAGCATCACCCAAAGCTGCGGACTGGCTGTCCGACCTCTCGGAATCTCTCCAAATGGAGAAAATCAAATTCGCCATCCGAGGGTCAGACGACGGCTTCCACGGAACGTGGGAGCCATTCGCCCAATTGTTCTGGGACCTGTTTGTGGCCAACGAACAAGCAGAAGATTAGCCATGTAGCCAAGAATCAGGGGAAAGTAGCCGGGGCATTTTGGGGGGGGGGGGGGGGGAAGAGACAGCTAAGCCTACGAGGAAAGAAAGGCGAAATCCGTCCGGGAGAAGCGAGAACAACACCAAACCCATTTGAGTATTGTCCACTGTCATTGTCTCTCCGGCATCCGAATGTATATTTACCTCCCCGGTCTCCACACCCCCCCCCCCCCTCCCCCCCCCACCAACAGTCGCCCACTTATGTGTTGTAAATAATCTTGCCAGTTGTACAGAGTTGCTGCTGTTGAGCTGGTGCACAAAACCCTACCAGTTATCCTATTTTATATTTTTATTGTATTTTTTTTAACTATTTACTATTTTCTTTTCTTTGGTATGTTTGGGTGTGCCCCTCTCTTCTATATATGTGGATATATATATATATGTCTCTTATCCTGTGTACATAACGGTAAATGTCTCTTATCCTGTGTACATAACGGTAAATATACTTTGTTCAAAAACCCAATAAAAACATTTATTTAAAAAAAGGTTAGGTGGATTGGCCATGCTAAATTGCACTTAGTGTCCAAAAATGTTGGGTGCGGTTACTGGGTTATGGGGATAGGGTGGAGGGTGTGGGCTTGGGTAGGGTGCTCTTTCCAAGGGCCAGTGCAGACTCGATGGGCTGAATGGCCTCCTTCTGCACTGTAAATTCTATGATATAGCTAGCCCCTTTGGCCCGTTACCTTTACTACCTTTGAACGACAAAAAATCTATCAACCTCGGGTGCAAAATTTACAATTTATTTATGTGGGATCAATGGCGGAGGCAGAGAAGAATGCCAAATTTCTACCACCCCCTTTTGAAGAGTTTGAAAGATATTGCGATTTATTGGGTCGTTTGAGGCCGGTGCTTAGCGTATTATTTATTATAAATATCTGAAGATTGGTAAATGATTCTGGCGCATGGAACTTTTCACGGTTCGATCAGTTCCTCCACGTTGGATTATATTGATTTTAGTAAGAACAACACCAGGTTAAAGTCCAACAGGTTTGTTTCAAATCACTAGCTTTCGGAGCACTGCTCCTTCCCCAGGTGAATGAAGAGGTGGGTTCCAGAAACATTTATATAAGATAAACTCAAAGACGCAATACGATGCTTATATTGATCTTGTCACATTTTTAACTGCCCTTACTTTCAAAAGCCAACTAAACCACCAGGATATAACAACCTTTGCTTCAGAAAAGTCTAGAAGTAAATTCAAGTCAAAAATCCAATACGTTTGGCTTTCAAACCAACTTGTGCTCTCACAAGAAAACTAACATCCTCAGTTAGTCAGTCTTGCAAACCCTGCATGTGGTTCAGAGACTGTACAACAACCCCAGCTGTAATGTTGAACTGTGCAGGAGAGAAAAGCCCTAAATTCAATTCGTGCTCTGAGCTGTGTTAATTGATCTTAGCCACAGAAGGATTAGAAACACAATTAGTCTAATCCCCTTCATGTTGGAGTAATGGGGGAAGCCAGATAAGAAGCAGAAGTAAATTTGTGCGGCTTCCACACCCACGCAATAACAGAAAGTGATCCCAATCGTTTTCTCATTGGGATGTGACTAGCAAATTATGCATCTTAAAACTGTATTAAGTATGATGTGGCGATGCCGGCGTTGGACTGGGGTGAGCACAGTAAGAAGTCTTACAACACCAAGTTAAAGTCCAACAGGTTTGTTTCGATGTCACTAGCTTTCGGAGCGCTGCTCCTTCCTCAGGTGATATCGAAACAAACCTGTTGGACTTTAACCTGGTGTTGTAAAACTTCTTACTGTATTAAGTATAGTAGTCAGGTAAGGTTGTCAACTGTGATTAACTGATTCCTGGAGGTTCCGTCACGACCCCCCCCCCCCCCCCCCCCCCACCCCCCCGCCCCCCACACACTCCAGCCATTAGTTGGCCAACACATCCATCCTTGTGACGCACAGCCTCCTGACACCAACTCCCCTCCCCACCCCCCATTTGCAATATTTTTATTCTAGTAAATAGAAATGTTCAAAGAAAATGAACAAAGAAATCACCTTTTTTCATGTCCCAATGATTTTTCTCCAGTGTTGCTGAATAAGATCTTTCGGTACAGATACGTGGTCACTTGTCCTAATATCACTTGTGCCTTTGAGCCAAATTGTGCCCATAAGACATAGGAGCGGAAGTAAGGCCATTCAGCCCATCGAGTCCACTCCACCATTCAATCATGGCTGATTTCAACTCCATTTACCCGCTCTCTCTCCATAGCCCTTAATTCCTCGAGAAATCAAGAATTTATCAACTTCTGTCTTAAAGACACTCAACGTCCCGGCCTCCACCACCCTCTGGGGCAATGAATTCCACAGACCCACCACTCTCTGGCTGAAGAAATTTCTCCTCATCTCTGTTCTAAAGTGACTCCCTTTTATTCTAAGGCTGTGCCCCCGGGACCTAGTCTCCCCTGCTAATGGAAACAACTTCCCTACATCCACCCTATCTAAGCCATTCATTATCTTGTAAGTTTCTACTAGATCTACCCTCAACCTTCTAAACTCCAATGAATATAATCCCAGGTTCCTCAGACGTTCCTCGTATGTTAGGCCTACCATTCCTGGGATCATCCGTGTGAATCTCCGCTGGACCCGCTCCAGTGCCAGTATGTCCTTCCCGAGGTGTGGGGCCCAAAATTGCTCATAGTATTCTAAATGGGCCCAACTAATGCTTTATAAAGCTTCAGAAGTACATCCCTGCTTTTATATTCCAAGCCTCTTGAGATAAATGACAACATTGCATTTGCTTTCTTAATTACGGACTCAACCTGCAAGTTTACCTTTAGAGAATCCTGGACTAGGACTCCCAAGTCCCTTTGCACTTCAGCATTATGAATTTTGTCACCGTTTAGAAAATAATCCATGCCTCTATTCTTTTTTCCAAAGTGCAAGACCTCGCACTTGCCCACGTTGAATTTCATCAGCCATTTCTTGGACCACTCTCCTAAACTGTCTAAATCTTCCTGCAGCCTCCCCACCTCCTCCATACTACCTGCCCCTCCACCTATCTTTGTATCATCGGCAAACTTAGCCAGAATGCCCCCAGTCCCGTCATCTAGATCGTTAATATATAAAGAGAACAGCTGTGGCCCCAACACTGAACCCTGCGGGACACCACTCGTCACCGGTTGCCATTCCGAAAAAGAACCTTTTGTCCCAACTCTCTGCCTTCTGCCTGACAGCCAATCGTCAATCCATGTTAGTACCTTGCCTCGAATACCATGGGCCCTTATTTTACTCAGCAGTCTCCCGTGAGGCACCTTATCAAAGGCCTTTTGGAAGTCAAGATAGATAACATCCATGTCGCTCATCATACCTATGAATCGCCTTAGGATGTCTTGACAGGCACTAAATAAATGTTGTTGTCACAGACAGAGAGCCTTGCAGCATTAATTTACCGAGCCTGGAGTGAAAGAAGACTTATTAAAGCAGATACCAGCGAATTTAGTACCTCAGCAATACCTCCGGCAAGGAATAACATCTTGGCCGAGAGCATGCGAGGAGAAAACTGAAAAGAGAAATTAAAGTATGGTTTCCGGTTATACTATCGAGCTTCTTGGACACAGGGTGGCGCAGTGGCTAGCACTGCTGCCTCACGGCTCCAAGGACCCGGGTTTGTTCCCGGCCCCGGGTAACTGTCCGCATCACATTCTCCCCGTGTCTGCGTGGGTTTCACCCCCACAACCCAAAGATGTGCAGGGTCGGTAGATTGAACACGCTAAATTGCCCCTTAATTGGAAAAAAATAATTGGGTACTCCAGATTTATAAAAAGGTTTCTTGGACACAAGAGGATGAGCGCATTTCTGTGGGAATGTGATGGCTCTCCAACAATGACGTGCGTTTATGTAGCACCTTTAACATAACAAAAGGTCCTGGGATATTTCACACGGCAATTATCAAATTAAATTTGACACCAAATTGCATCAGGGTGCATTAGGACAGGTGACCAACAACTTGACTGAAGAGGTAGAGTTTAAAATGCATCTCAAAGGAGGAAGAGAGACTCAGATATGTTTGAGGAGGGAATTCCGGAGTAGGCACAGCCGCCAAGTGATCGAAATTAGAATCGGTGGAGCGCAGTGACAATTCTATCGCACCATTCTTCTGGGGCTATTCCACATGATTATATACACATGTAACCATTTCATTTAACAATCTCACAAACAATGCAGCAGATTCCAGGGTTCCATTGTTATGTTAAAAAAAAGAGTATTATTTTAGAACACCCTTTTCCAGTCGAACGAGTTGTTCGTAGAACTCCACCCGGAGGTTAATTTGTACCTGAGCTACCTCAACATTTCTCATCACAAATATTAACCCCACCTGTCGCTATTCAAACAATTCCACAGCCAATTTTATGCCTCTTTAAAAAGAGCAGTTTGGGTTCAAAGACCATAAGACATAGGTTTGGAAGTGGACCATTCGGCCAATCGAATCTGCTCCCCCATTCAATGAGGGATGTGATAATCCTCAAATCCATTTTCCCACCTTATCCCCATAACCCTCGATTCCCTCACTGATTAAAAATCTATCTCAGCCTCGAACACACTTTTTAAAAATAAATTTAGAGCACCCAATTATTTTTTTTCCAAT
Organism: Scyliorhinus torazame; assembly: GCF_047496885.1. Taxonomy (NCBI): domain Eukaryota; kingdom Metazoa; phylum Chordata; class Chondrichthyes; order Carcharhiniformes; family Scyliorhinidae; genus Scyliorhinus; species Scyliorhinus torazame. The sequence goes on along the minus strand of NC_092721.1, from coordinate 11,229,716 downwards.
TAAGGGGCAATTTAGCGTGGCCAATCCACCTACCCTGCACATCTTTGGGTTGTGGGAGTGAAACCCACGCAAACACGAGGAGACTGTGCAAACTCCACACGGACAGTGACCCAGGGCCGGGATTCAAACCCGTGTCCTCAGCGCCGCAGTCCCAGTGCTAACCACTGCGCCACATGCCGCCCTAGCCTCGAACACACTTAACAACCCAGCCGCTACAGCTCTCTGGGGTAAAGAATTCCACAGATTCACTCCCCTCTGAGAGAATAAAAGTCAAACAGTCGCTGGATCTGGGCATGAAGCGTTGTAACGCCAACCTCGAGCACATTCCAAAGTTGCAGGACGTTCCCAGTCAATGTTGAAAAGCCTCACAAGAAAGCTGGCAAGCTTATTTTAACATTCTTGATTGTGCCAATGAAGAATTTTCCCTCACTCTCTGAAAGCTGGAAACTGAGCTGGGATTTTTCTAAAAAGCTTCTTTCCTTCAAAATGAAGAATTATCGCTCAGGTACTGAGCAGGAAGTGGCGCTTTTGCCCGGCACGACAAAGGATGAAGGTTGCAGTTGCTCAGGCTTTAAGCAGCTTAGAAATTGGAGGGAAAGCTTCAAAGTTATCAGTGCCTGCTTTGTTTTGGAGTCGCTGGGGACAGGAACTAGATTAGGAAGCAAGTCATAACAATGAATCAGATGGGAGTCAGTGAACCCAACTACAAAGCAACACTGTCAGACCACAACCCTCCAATTACCTCGCGAAACTGCCTCTTTACACCTGATCATTTCAAGAATTTTAATTCTTCAGATGAAAAATAGGCAAGTAATATTTAGCCCAAATAATGAAGGGGTTCGACTAATCACAACAAATCAGCTCTCTCAGGTGTAGGTCTTTTTCTTAAAGTTAAGAATGTTAAAGGAAAAATAAGAAAGCTCCAGACCAAAATATAATAATTTTAGTGGCTCATTATTAGGAGTGATTGGTTCCTTGCCTATTAACAAGGGCACTTTCATCGCCAACAGTTGCTGCATATTTAATGCCCTAGGGTGCGTCACCCAAGAGGGTTCTTTTATTTAATTACATATTTCATAGGTTGGAGCTGACAGTATAAGGAATGGCGAAACCCAATTGGAATAACCTTCCATTTCCCATGGCTGTGATAAATCCGAACATTCCCACAGCCAGGAAAAAACACTTCAACCCCAACGGCCAAGGCACAAGCAGACACTTCCCCGTTCTTCTAACTTCCCGACACTGGACACGAAACCCCAGCATTTACGCAAATATAACCTTGTCGACGCAGTCGGTTCATCTTCAAAAATGTAACTTTGCGCAGGAGGTGGATGCAGCATTCATCACAAATCCAAATCACTCCATCTTGAAGATCAGTGGCCTGTAACCAACAATGATCCACTTCCTGATCAGGGACCACAATGGTGAATCATCGGACTTCCCTTCCCCAGAGAGTGGTGGGCGCTCGGTCGTTGAGAAGGTCCACGGCTGAGATCCAGAACACTTTTGGGCGCAAGAATCATCCAAGGAAATGATCAAGTGAGCAAGTAGAGGCGAGGTCAAATGTCAGCCATGATCTTATTGAATAACAGAGCAGGCTCGAAGGACCAGGCTGCCGATACCTGCTCCTAATTCAGATTCCGCCAAATACCCAAAGTTCCTTCAGCAACCGTGCATTATCTTGTCCCTCAGTTTCTTTGTGTTGGCAATCAACAAAATGGCCGGTGACTTCCTCAGTTCTCTTTAATTTTCAGACAGCACAACAAACACCCTCCCCCTACCCCCTCCAATTTTAATCATCCCACCAACTCTAGCTGTGCCTTGAGCAGCTGAGGCCCAAAGCTCTGGAATTCCTTCCCTAAACATCTCTTTTTTAAAATAAATTTAGTGTACCCAATTCATTATTTCCAATTAAGGGGCAATTTAGTGTGGCCGATCCACCTATCCTGCATATCTTTGGATTGTGGGGGTGAAACCCACGCAGACACGGGGAGAATGTGCAAACTCCACACGGACAGTGACCCAGAGCCGGGATCGCGCCCCGGACCTCGGCGCCATGAGGCAGCAGTGCTAACCACTGCCCCACCGTGCTCCCTAAACATCTCTGCACCTCATTCCTCCAGTTGCTTAAAACTAATCTCTTTGGCCTGAGCTAACACCCGATGTGGCTCAGTGTTCCTATGAAGTGCCCAAAGACATTTTCCTAGAATCCTAGAATTGACAGTGCAGAAGGAGGCCATTTGTCCCATCGAGTCTGCACCAGCCCTTGGAAAGAGCACCCCATTTAAGCGCACACTTCCAATCTATCCACGTAACCCCACCTTTTTGGACACTAAGGACAATTTAGCATGATCAATCCACCTAACCTGAACATCTTTGGACTGTGGGAGGAAACCGGAGCACCCGGAGGAAACCCACGCAGTCACCGGGTGAACATGCAGACTCCGCATAGACAGTGACCCAAGGCGGGAATCGAACCTGGGACCTGGAGCTGTGAAGCAACTGTGCTAACCACTGTGCTACGTGCTGCCCCTTTTTACTCCACTAGTGGTGCTATATCAATGTAAGTTGTCATCGAAGATGGACAAATCAACTAGTTTTCAAGCTATCTGTGCTAGCTTTTATCAATCAAAATATCTAGACTTTGCAAACAAAGCAGTTTGCAGGTAGATATTTTCAGATGATTGCCGCTTACGAGTCCCTCAGGGAATTTTCAATGGACTCCTTTATCCCGAAAATCGAACCATTTTTCCTCGATTACCACTTTGGGTATAAAAAATGATCCTTTAATTACTTTCATAAAACAATCCGACACAGAGACAGAAATCAAAATCCAATCCCCAACAGTCCAAACTTACAGTTAATTTAAGTTTTGAATAAATGGGTACTCCCTCCCCAACAGCACAGTGGGTGTACCTACACCACATGGACAGCAGCGGTTGCAGAAGGCTGCTCACCACCACCTTCTCACGGGCAGGGAGCGATGGGCAATGAATAGTGATCTAGCCGGCAACGTCCATATCCAATGAAAGAATAAAATAAGTTCTATTAAATAAGGTTAAAACAATCCAGTCACACTAACCTGCAAACAGGATTGAAAGGAGGCCATTCAGCCCCTCAATCCTGTTCTAACATTCACTAGAACCATGGCTGATACGTATCTCAACCCCAAACTACCTGCCTTGATTCCGTAACCCTTAATGCCCATACCCAGCATAAATCTATCAATCCCAGTTTTGAAATTTTCAATTGGCCCCCAGCCCCAACAATATTTTAGAGGCAAGAGTTTAAAATTTCCACACCCTATGTGTGAGAAAGTGCTCCCCCCCCCACTCACTCCACCCCCACCACCACCACAGGAACTGGTTTCTCTCTATCAACTCCTTTGATCATGGTAAACACCTCAATAAATTCACTCCTTAATCTCTACGGTCTATGCAACCTGTCCTCGTAATGTAACCCTTTTAACCCCAGTATCATTCCGACAAATCCTCACTCGGCCCAAGGCTGAACACAGCAAAAGCAAAGTGTTCACAACAGTCCAGCGATTAAGTCGTTTACAAAAACAAGCCGGTAATCTGTTTGAAGGTCGAGTCTGAAGCCAGCACTACTGAAAGCTGTGCTTTGGGGCGGAAACTTACTTCGGTCACCAGCAAACTGTGAGCTTCTTTCCTTGCATGCTCAGGCACTATGGGGAGGAGTGTTCTTCCATGGCGTTTCAGCATCCCAATCTAATAAAGCAAAACAAAAACACGGTCAAGTAACAGCGCGCCCACAAAGTCAAACACGTGTTGTTGTATCTTCTACAGGGTCGCTGAAAATATTGCCTGAATTATCAGGATGCCTGTGGACAAGTGTAAGCAGGATTGAGTTTGTGTTTACCTTGTGGCATTCGCGATGCAAGTGAACGAACATTTGTGGTAAAGCAATTTTTGCTTTTAGAAAGTGGGAGCTGTTAAATCCGTACGTTTCCTTATCCTAATCAGCATAGGCGGAAGACGCTGAAGACCTTACAAACACACACAAATAATGAGCAATTCATTTAAAAAGAAACACCAAGCTGCTTTTGACAAAGAGTCATCGGACTCGAAGCGTCAGCTCTTTTCTCTCCCCACAGATGCTGCCAGACCTGCTGAGATTTTCCAGCATTTTCTCTTTTCTTTCAGATTCCAGCATCCGCAGTCATTTGCTTTTAGCACCAAGCTGATTAATCTTTCCAAAGAAAGTCTGTTTATCATAAATCATAACCTTTTGCAGAATTTTCCAGCAATCACATTGATGCAAAATCTGTCTTTAGACCTTAAGACGTCGGAGTAGAAGTAGGCCATTCAGCCCATCGAGTACACTCCGCCATTCAATGAGATCATGGATGATCTGATATAATCCTCAACTCCGCTTTCCCGCCTTATTCCCATAATCCTCAATTCCCTTACTGATTAAAAATGTCTATCTCAGCCTTGAACTTACTTAACGACCCAGCCTCTATGGTTCTCTGTGGTAAAGTGTTCCACGGATTCACTACCCTCTGAGAGAAGAAATTCCTCCTCATATCTGTCTTAAATGGGCAACCTCTTACTCCAAGATTACATCCTCTGATCCCAGACTCTCCCACAAGGGGAAACAACCTCTCAGCATCGACCCTGTCAAACCCCCCGAGAATCCGATATGTCTCAATAAGGTCGCCTCTCATTCCTCTGAACCCCAATGAGCACAGGCCCAACCTACTCAACCTCTCCTCAGAAGAAAACCCCTCCATACCCGGGATCAACCGAGTGAACCTTCTCTGGACTGCCTCCAATGCCGGTATATCCTTCCTTCGATAAAGAACCAAAACTGTTCACAGTATTCCAGGTGTGGTCTAACTAGTGTTTGTATAGTTTTAGCAAGACTTCCCCATTTTTATACTTCATTTCCTTCAAAATAAAGGCCAACATTCCATCTGCCTTCCCTATTATCTGCTAGCTTCTTTGATTTCTGATATTTAAATGCAGTTCAAATAAATCCCTAGCTGGGATACAACTGCTCAGATCCACTCACATTTACTTTTAAGGATAATTTACCATAGGATTCGAATGGATTATAATTTGTATTCTAGGAACAAGAAGCATAAACGTAGATACAATGTGGATTAGTAATAGTTACACCACTAAAGGCTGTTACCCAGCCTGAGAATCAAAGGTGAGAGCTCATCAGCAGATAAAATGAAAGAATTGGAAGGGAAGGACACACTGGGGTTACAGTCAGTTTTTATAGATCCAATACTGAGTCAATATGGGGGGCATGGTAGCACAGTGGTTAGCACAGCGGCTTCACAGCTCCAGGGTCCCAGGTTCGATTCCCTGCTTGGGTCATTGTCAGTGTGGAGTCTGCACGTTCTCCCCGTGTCTGCGTGGGTTTCCTCCGGGTGCTCCGGTTTCCTCCCACAGTCCAAAGATGTGCAGGTTAGGTGGATTGGTCACGCTAAATTGCTCTTAGGTTAGGTGGGGTTACTGGGTTACGTGGATAGGGTGGAGGTGTGGGCTTAAGTGGGTTGCTCTTTCCCAAGAGCCGGTGCAGACACGATGGGCCAAATGGCCTCCTTCTGCACTGTAAATTCTATAATACAGTTTTGCTGAGGTATAAAAGCTGATCTGTGTTTCCCATAATTCCACAATTCCAAATTTCTGCTCCTGTCAGCTCTTCGCTGTTCCAGATGTTGTCCACTTTGTCCCAAATTCTGGGGGACGATACCACTTGCTCCAAAACTGCCCCAACACCCAACTCCTCCTCCCCCCCCTATCCATTTGAGCTGACTACATACAGTCTCACTTTCACAGGTTCTGTCACAAGTTGCTACTGCCCCATCCCTCCTGCTGCCTTCTTACATTCTTCCTCAGTGAGTATTGCAAGCTTGTAGCACAAGTCATTCTGATCTTTAGCATGGAACTGCGTTGAATTTGCAACACAGAACCAGACCAACAAGCCTGTTTTGGTGTTTATATTCCATAAGTGTCTCCTGCCTTTTCACCTGCCTCACCCCAGCATTTCAGCTGATATTTCCATTCCTTTTTTTCTCGTGTACGTGCCTACTTTCATTTTGAAAGCCTCTAAGCTAAAGGGGGAGATGATGACATATGGTGAAGTCACTGGACTAGCAATCCAGGGCTCCAGGCTCGGGGGTCACCGGTTCAAATCTCACTGGTGGAACTTGAATTTTGTCAATAAACATTTGTAATGTAAAGCTAGTCTCAGTCGCGGTGACCATGAAACTATGATCGATTGTCGTAAAAACACATCTGCTTCACTAATGTCCTTTAGGGAAGGAAATCTGCCATCCTTACCCGGTCTGGCCTACATGTGACTCCAGACCCACAGCAATGAGGTTAACTGCCCTCTGAAATGGCCCAGCCACCAATGCCCACATTACATAAATGAATAAAAAGTCATTTAACTCAACCATTTTCTGTGGGAGTCAGTTCCACATTCTAACCACTCTGACCATGAAAGGATATCTCTTTATTTTCTTGTTGGATTATTAATTATTATTAACTCAACTGTATTTATTTTGATTCCCCTTCACATAGAAATGCTCTCTCCATACCTACCCACTCCAACCCATTCATAATTTTAAGCAGGTTACTGCCCCTCCTCTTTTTTTAAAAAGAAAAACCTCAATTTGGTACATCTTTTCTCAATAACTTGGGTGTCTTCTCTTGGTAGTTACAGAGATAAGGAGTTGGGATGAGGCCATGGGAGGATTTGAAGACAAGGGTGAGAGCTTTAAAAATCAAGACTTTGCCAGAGTGGGAGGCAATGTTATGCCGGAAAGCACAGGGGTGTTGAGTGGACAGGACTTGATGAGCAGCAGTTTTGGATGAGTTCAAGTTTACAATCGGGGACAATGCGGCTCAAGAAATAATCAGACAACGGTAAAATTAGATGAAAGAATTATTGGAAAAACAGTCACTCCGGAATCCAGAACTTGAATATTGCTGAAAAGAGAGTCACTTTGCCAAAGCTTTTCATCTTACACTCAACAGGACAAAGGCACGAACAGCAAATTTCAAAGGATCACAACAAATTATACCACAAGAGAAAAGGCCGCTGATTGGTCGGTCAACTCGGATTACCTTCTCCATGGCAATGCCTCGGCCGGAGAGGAACTATAGGCTCCCCAAGCTCCTCGGTAATAAAGAAAGGTGCAAGGCTTGAACACCTTCCTTTTGTTTGCAGAGAACTGATCACTCTATTTGAATGTATGTCGCTTATGGTATGTGCAATGAGCCACGCAATGAGCTTGGCTGATTATCTTAAATTGGTTTAGTGTAGCTATTAGCGTACTCAGGATTGTTCAGCAAATGCTGCCCAATCACAGAATCACATCTAACGGCAGACGTTCTGTTGTGGGTTTTGCAAACACAGGCTGATTGAGTGTGGTCCGTAGTCTGCCTATTTCAAAAAGGAGCATGTGCGTGTCTTCCTTTGTAGCGATGTTGGAGTACACCTTACTGGTTTGCTCCTCACAGTCGTTACATGTGGAACCACGTTGGCTCGTTCCAGTGCACTGCGCTTGAAACATTTAAATAATTTCCCTGGATGGTTCTGTGGCAATTGTTGATTGGAATGTTAATGTATTTTTTTAAAAATGAGTCATGTAGCTTTTCACAAGTTCAAATATCCCACTGACAAAACGTAAATCATTCACGCTTAGTTAACTCAAAAGCCAGTTTCTGATTATTCTCCCCCACAGGCACCAGCTGTTGTGGCATCACTCACGGAGATATGATACTTTGTGGGCTGTAGCAGTACAGATGCTCATTAGACGTTCCAGTTATGATGGATACAAACAGGTTCTTTGATTTTATAAAAGGTCCAACTGCACTTGGGTTCGTGTCCAATAAGGAGTTCCATCAGCTACGCCTGAAACACCGAGCAACATGGCCCCAGCCGGATACTCTCAGGTGGATTGACCAGGCCCGAGGAAGACCCATATCAGCACCTCAATGGGAAAACAATCAAGCTATTTGGGTGAAGGTTCAAGTTGCAACATTATCCTTCCATGATTGTTAATGACTGCTCTGCCAACAGGCGCTCTATGTTAACACTTCACAACAACCAAACTCAAAATCAAAAACAGACTCAAAATTACTCCAACGTTCAACAACAACAAAGATTTATATAGCGCCGCTGACATCTTGAGCAGTCCCAAGGCACTTCAGAGGAGCGTTATAAGACAAAGAGTGACACCGAGCGACGGTCAGATCACCAAAAGCTGGGTCAAAGAGGTACATCTTAGCAATGTCTTAAAGGAAGAAAGGGAGGTAGAGAGGATGAGAGGTTGGGGAAGGTTCGGAAAGGCAACTTTTCCTGTAACATTTAATGAAAGGGCAGCACGGTGGCGCAGTGGGTTAGCACTGCGGCCTCACGGCGCTGAGGTCCCAGGTTCGATCCCGGCTCTGGGTCACTGTCCGTGTGGAGTTTGCACATTCTCCCCATGTTTGTGTGGATTCCAACCCACAACCCAAAAATGTACAGGGTAGGTGGATTGGCCACGCTAAATTGCCCCTTAATTCAAAAAAATGAATTGGGTACTCTAAATTTATTTAAAAAAAACATTTCATGAAAAGGATTGAAAATTAAGCTGGGTAATTTGACCTAAATAGGACCAGGGGACATAAAAAGGGAGTTTATGAAAAACCAGCTGTCAGGAAAATTTCTTTCGTTAATATATCTGGGGGGAATATCAACTTAGAATCCTTACAGTGCAGAAGGAGGCTATTCAGCCCACCAAGTCAGTACCCACCCTCTAAAAGAACACTCTACCTTGGTCCACTCCCCCATCCAATCCCTGTAACATCATAACTTAACCTGCACATCTTTAGACATTAAGGGGTAATTTAGCACAGCCAATCCACCTAACCTGCACATCTTTGGACTGTGGGAGGAAACCGGAGCACCCGGAGGAAACCCACGCACACGGGGAGAAAGTGCAAACTCCACACAGTCATCCAAGGCCGGAATCAAATCCAGGTCCCTGTCGCTGTGAGGCAACTGTGCTAACCACTGTGCCGCCACGCCACCAGCTTGTAAACAGCCAGATGACGATTAATCTATTTCAACCGGGCAAATCATTGTTTGCTCATTCGTGACATTCTGTTGAAATGATTGAAGCAGCACATTTGCAAAATAGTTTCCACACTGTGCTCGTCAGAGTAAGGCTGTCCGATACAGACCATTGGTGCTGTGTAAAGATACGCACACTGCGCACACTGCAGCTGATGTTCATTTTGGAAGCAAGTGAATTGTGATAAGCAGGAAATCCTGTGGAATGCAAGTGGCCAAACATTCAAAGCTGCAGCCAAATAGGCTACAGATTTTAACTTTTAGTTAAAATCCAACTTTCAACAACTAGTTAACTTTTAGATGTTAACTAGCTAAACCGCAGCAAGTTACTGAAATATTAACTAGCTAAACCACAGCAAGTTACTGAAATGTTAACTAGCTAAACCACAGCGAGTGACTGAAATGTTAACTCCCTAAACCACAGCAAGTTACTGAAATGTTAACTAGCTGAACCACAGCAAGTTACTCAAATGCTAACTGACTATGCTAAATGACTAAACTGCAACATGTTACTGAAATGCTCACCGACTAAACTGCAGCAAGTTACTGAAAGTCTAACTCGTGAAATTGCAGCAAGTTAATGAATTGTTAACTAGTGAAACTGCAGCAAGTTAATGAAATGCTAACAGGCTAAACTGTAGCAGGTTACTGAAATGCTAACTAGTGAAACCGCAGCAGGTTACTGAAATGCTTACAGGCTAAACTGTACAGGTTACTGAAATGCTAACTAGTGAAACTGCAGCAGGTTACTGAAAGGCTAACTGGCTAAACTGCAGCAGGTTACCGAAATGCTAACTAGTGAAACCGCAGCAGGTTACTGAAATGCTAAATAGTCAACTGGCTAAACCGCAGCAAGTTATTGTAATTCAGATCTGCCAGGAACTAGTCGACCTGAAAATTCTGAGCATCTTGGGGACTGTCTTATTTTAAATGGTGTTACAGACTCCTAAACAACCCTCTTATGGACTGATGGACTTATATGATCTCTTCACACATCTTCTCTACTGAGTAGTATTACACTCATGTATGCTTCATCCGATGCCTGTGTCTATGTATTTACATTGTATGATATGTTCTTTTCATGTACTTAATGATCTGTTTGAGCAGAACAATACTTTTCACTGTAGCTTCGGTACACCTGACAATAAACCAATCCAATCCAATGCAATCCTCATTTCCAAAATGATGGTTGCATACTTTCCAGAAGAATAGTCAGGTCTTTATTCATCATCCATAGTAGCAGCAATAGCGTTTTAAAATAAATTTAAAGGGCCCAATTCTTTTTTTTTCCAATTAAGGGGCAATTTACCGTGGCCAATCTACCTACCCTCGCACATCGTTTTGGGTTGTGGGGGTCAGACCCACGCAGACACGGGGAGAATGTGCAAGCTCCACACGGACAGTGTCCCGGGGCCGGGATCGAACTCGGGTCCTCGGCGCCGTGAGGCAGCAGTGCTAACCACTGCACCACCATGCCACCAGACACTGCATTTTAAACCCAGGATAGAGTTGCACATGATCTTTCAATCACTCATTTACATCCATTTCTATCTCACTCGGCATTCAGGCAGGGCCAGTGCATTTATTACCCTCCTCGACTGCACTGCAGTCTGTGTAGTGTAGGTACACTGTGCTGTTAGGGAGGGAGTGCCAGGATTTTGACCCAGTAACAAGTGAAGGAACGGCGATGTATTTCCAAGTCAGGATGGTGAGTGGCTTGGAGGGGAATCTTTAGGTGTTTAACAAAAGTCACACTCTAACTGGTAAGTGTCTATATATTCCAATAGAAATCTGGAGGCAGAAAGGAAGCGAACTGCAAGAGGATGTGCCAGTAATCCTGGCTGAATCAACATTCCAGATACAGCAATGTTGTAACAAGCTGCCCTTGTTTTAAATTGTGTATGGTATTTGGTGAAGTGATGGCTGATTTGTAGTTGTCAATTTGCAAGAGAATCCATGGTTTCAGAACAATGCTGACCTATTTTACCATGGAATTTATTTGTGTCTTTTTACCATTTCTTGGGATTTTCCATTGAAATAGGATTGACTTGATGTGGACTTGCGTACTGTACCACAGCTCCTTGAAGTGCGTGCCTGCAAAGTGATTGTCAAAATATACAGCAGCCAGAAAATTATCTCATTTCTTCCTCTGCTTCCTGTTCAATGAGTAAAAGCTTCAGAAAGTTCCAAAACGATGCTTCTGGGTACAACCACCAACCAGAAAAGCGAAATAATAGAGACCCCCTCCCCCCCCCCCCACCCCGGCACTGTTTCAAAGAAGAGCAGGAGACAATATTTATCCTTTAATCAACATCACTAAAACAGACCGTCAGGTCATTTATCACACTGCTGTTTGCGGGAGCTTGCTGTGCACAAATCAGCTGCTGAATTTCCTTTACATTATAACAGGGACTACACTTCAAAAGAGCTCCACTGGTTGCAAAGCGCCTTGGCGCATCCGGAGGTCATGACGGGCGGCATATAAATGCAAGTTCTCTCATTCATCTGCAACGACAGGAATGCGTTAATTTTTTAATACGTTTTTAAAAGTTTTCTAATTAAGGGGCAATTTAGCGTGGCCAATCCACCTGCCCTGCACATAGTTTGGGTTGTGGGGGTGAGACCCACGCAGCCACGGGGAGAATGTGCAAACTCCACATGGACAGTGATCCGGGGCTGGGATCGAACCTGGGTTCTCGGCGCCGCGAGGCAGCAGTGCTAACCACTGTGCTCCCGTACGTGATATGTGATTTGAGAATAACATTCCTCATTACCCCCAATCTGCAGAATGTAATGGTAAAAGGTCCGGTAATGACAACAAAAGTGGTTGCAACAAGAGATGAAAGAACTATTCAAATTTGATTAATATGAAGGAAGCGAGGAATATTACTTAAGAGATTCCAGAGTTGTACGAGCAGGAATAAAATTAACATTTGTATCACAACGGTCATCACCACCATGGGTGCTCTGTCTGAAGGCAGGTGCTTGGCTCCGAGTTTTCTCCATGTCCCTCCAGTCTGTTCATTTTCGAATAGCTTACCTCAATTTTCAAGACATTCAGCATCCAATGCAAAGCTGCCCCCACACTTGCACTTTCCAGGAAGCATTTGAGAACAAAGAGGCAGACTCATAGCAGAGACAGGGGTTAGGAAACCACCTACTCCCCTGAATTAATGGATCCCTGCAGAGCTACATAAATAAACAATCTTAATGCCCCCTTTGAAACTGCCTCGGCCTGTCAATCAAAAAGCTGTTCGGAGGCAATGCGATGTGAAATTGAACGTTAACAATGCAAGAAGGCATACAAACCGGCTTCTATACTTCAAAGGGCTATGAAATTGACTGAGAAAATCACTTCAAAGTTTTCCACCAAATTAAAGGGATTACTTTTAACCTCCCAGATCTCCGAACTTGGTATATTGACAGACGGTTTAACGGGTATAGGGATACAGATGGGATCACTTTTACTTTATTATGAGAAATATTAAATTAATAAATAAGTACCCACCTTGCTTTTCCAATTTTCCACCGACCCTGCACATTTCTGGTTGTGGGGGTGAGTACCACGCAGACACGGGGAGAATGTGCAAACTCCACACGGACAGTGACCATACCGACTGACTGCTTAAAGGATTCAAAGGCTGCAGATGGGAAACCAGCCCCATCCCAGGAAATAACCCCCGACCTGAACCCCTCCAGCCCAGCACAAGCCCTCTTAATCCTCACCTACAATGCAGCCCCACTCCCCTCCCCTGGTACCCTGGAAGCAAGTGTAGGGAGAGTACTCATCCCTTTGCCACCCCTCTAACTGCAACCATCAGGTCGGCACCACGAAGGGGTGGGGCCTGAAGCAGAGCATTGAGGGGGGAGCTGAAGGGGAGGACTGGGGGGGTATGAGGGGAATTGAGCTGGGCTTAAAGGGGGGCAGGAGGGGTTGAAGAGAATGAGGGAGGTGAAGGGGGGCTCTGGCAGGTGCTGAGGGGGTAGGGGGCCCTTGCCAACGATTAGGCTGGTGGGAGGGGGGGGTTGCTTGCCATCGATCCATGGTGGGGGGGCAGCAGCTTTCTGAGATCGGAGCGCCCTTTAAAAATAGTGCTCCGGTCTCCGATGAGCGAGAGAGAGAGCTGGCCGAGAAATTGGGTTCCTCTCAATTCCAGCGAGAACCCCAGTGTGCCACAGAATAGCACGGAAAACCGGATTGAGGGTGAAAGATTTTCCAAGTGCCATTGCAAGGCAACTCAGCACTGCTCCCAGTTCCAGCGGAATCACTCTGGCCGATGCCGATCGGGAGAATCGCACCCAACATCTCTGACAGTGCTGCATTCCTTCAGCATTCCACAAAGAGTGCTGAACCAAAATTTGTGCTGGAGTTTCGAGGGGCTTCAAACCTGGAATCATGTGACCCAGAGGCCAGAGTCACGGCTGACGCCGACATCACATTTTGTGACTGTAACAGGAAGGACAGGATTGTTTTGCCTCCCTGCTGACCCATTCGAAGCCACTTGTGGACATGGAGAAGAATCGAATAGGTGACAAAGTCACATCAGTAGCAACCTCAAAGGAATGTGATTCTATGTACTCTTGTTGACATGGCACACCATCACCGCCTACGCAAGCATTCCAAATTTCAGTCCTCATTCAATTAAACCGGAAATGCCAAATTATTGCATCTTGGACAGGGTGTGCAACATGAATTATGATTTGCTTGAACTCTTCCCAGGCCTCAGAGGGTAAGCACATAGCTTCAGAGGCATACAGGCCAGCCTTCTGTCTATGTAATGTTAGCTGATTTCCAACCTATTCTGTAGTTGGGGAGGTCCCATTAAACCTCAGTGTCCCCTGGATGAGGAAAAGAACAGTTTGAGGCAGGAGAAACCACAGCCTTTTCCCTTTCTACCTCCGTAGCCTCCTCCAGTGCGGTAGCCTTCCATGATCTCCATGCTCCTCCAATGTTGGCCTCTTGTGCATCTCTGGTTTCCATCTCTCCACCACTGGCTGTACCTTCACCCACCGCGGCCCTAATATTTGGAATTCCCTCCTCAAAACCCTCCGCCTTTCCGGCTCGCTCTTTTCAAGTGGCTAATTAACGCCTACCTCCGGTTGCCTGTCCTGATTATCTCGTGAGGCTCACTGTCAAATTCTATCTGATAGCCCTGGTGCAGAATGCCCTGTGACGTTTTACTCGGTGAAATGTGCTGCATAAATAACTGATTAACGGGATTTCAGTCAGACATATCAACATCTGGCTTCAGACAACTCCAATTTGCCCCCATTGTTCCGCCAACTCTCGTGCTTGGTATTTCTTTCAACATCCAAACTAAACTTCGCTTGGATACGGACCAAAGTCAGGGATGCCAAATGTTGGATCTGCATTTGCATTTTCAAACACTCGGATAGCTCAATCAATGCCAACTTGGCCTGGGCGCCCCCTCCTGTTGGGAGAGTTACCCAGCTGGATGGCCAAGCTGTACACAGTGAATTTGAAACACATTTTGCCTTATTCCGATGACTGCCAAATTTACAACTTGGCTGAACACAACTTGCTTGTTCCTGTAACTTTTGGTCACATTTTCAGGAAAATATTTCCACCTTAAAGATATTGGGCTTGATTCAACTAATTTGGAACAAAGTCTGAAAGCGAGCGTGTTTAGCCTGGAGACACAACGCGACTCCCGTTGTACAAGGGGCCTCAGTGGTGAATGTGGCCGCATATAACTCCGTATTGTACACTGGGAGCTCCGCTCGCCGGAAATCCCCAGTGTAGCGAGCGATTGGGACGCCAAAGTGAGGCCCCCAAAGTGACCCCAGACCCCCACCCACGCAGGGCAGCGCCGGGCAGATGGCGCACACGTGCAAAGAAATGCCAGCTTGGCAGTGCCAACCTGGCACCCTGGCAGTGCCCCTTCCAGCTGATAGTGCCACCTGGGCCCTTGGCAGCACCAGGCTGGCACCAAGGTGGCAATGCCAGGGTGCCCGGTGGTACCAGCGGTACTAGGACTCCATTCCTGCCCAAAGGGCATGCAGCTGGGGGCCTCCGATCCCCTGGGAGACTCCCACGATTGCCATTCTGTCTGGTCCCCGTTTGTGGAGCCAGTGCTGAACGGTGCTCCGAGGTCTCCCAACGCCTCAGGTATATCGGGGAGCCGCACATTAGAGTGAGGCTAACTGTCTCGCTCTAATATGCAGATTTGCCAAACAGTGATCCCTGCCGGCAATGGGCAGGATTTACATCGCAATGTCTGACGTGACCGCGTTGGACCGCGAGATGCGCTTCGGTGAGCTGCTTTTCGGGCGCAACATGGCCGTTGGATCGCACCCATTGTGTTTTCTTTTAAAAAGAGTTTGTAGTTCCATGGTTTAAAGTACACAATTATCTGATTAAACATCAGCCAAAAACAAACCGGAAACCTGCAGACAGAACAGTGCAGCAAATCACAGCTTCAAATCACCCACCTGCTATTTCACCCATTGTGACGGAATCGAGGTAAAAGCAAAAATGCACCAGGATTCCACTGGCATGAGAATGGAGAATCGAAATATGCGAGAGAGGGGGGGAGAAAAAAAAGATAGTGAAAGAAATAGAGAGGGAGCGAGAAAAAGAGAGAGAAAAAAAGAGTGAAAGAGAGAAATAGAAAGAGAAAAGAGAGGGAAGAGAAAGGGATTGAGAGTAAGAGAGAAAGAAAAAATAGAGAGTGAACGAGAGAAATAGAAAGAGAGAGAGAGAAATAGAAATAAAGAGAGACAAAGAGAGGGAGGAAAAGAGATAAAGAGATTGACAGTGGGAGAGAGAGAGAGAGAAAAAGAGAGAGGAAATGAAAGGGAGAGAATGAGAGACAGAAAGCAAGAAAGGAGCCAAGAGAGAAAGCAAGAGGAAGAAAGAAATGCGAGAAAGGAGGGGAGCAAAATGAGAGATTACGCAAACTCTTCAGGAGCAGAAGAGGATTATTTAATTTAACAAAAGATTTTCTATTCTTGAAGCATTAATGCTGTACGTTAAAATATCAGAATTCAAGTTAATTGCTGGATGGTTATTCATTCTTCAACAGATCTGAACTAAAAGTACATTTTCAGCACAGAGAACCACTCCACCATTAGCCCTGTGCCAACAATACTGGGCAAAGTGGGACTTTCAAGAATGTAGGGTTATGAAAACATTGGTGAAACCTTCACATCTGTGAAAGTTTACTGTCCCAGGAAGTTTCAATCACACTGAAGCTCAAAACTCTTGGTCTTGTCACATTTCCAGATATACAGCAATCGGTGTCAAACCCAAACTGCGGAGGTGACTTTTACACTCAAATCCCAAACCTGGCTCAACTCCTTGGCTTTGTTAAACTGGAAATGTTACATGGAGCTAAAACCACTTCATAGCAACATGGCTCTTTGTAAGAGATATCCACCCAGTCCCATTCCCCATACCCTCAAACCTTTCTCCCCTTCAGCCACTTATCCAATTCCCTTTTAACAATTAGTATTGAATCTGTTTCCACCTCCTTTTCGGGCAGGGAATTCCAGATCATAATAATTGGCTGTGGAAATAAGAATCTCATCATCAACATACGCTTTATTTTCTTGATGTGCGACTGATTCATTCAAGCAGCTTTGAAACAGCCACGTATTTAAAGGGACCGACTTTTGCACAGTCCACGCATACTTTAGAGGGAACATGCCTCTTCTCTCCTCTGGCTCTTCCGCCAATTATGTTCAATCTGTGTCCACTGGCAGTTTCTCCTTATTTACTCCATTGCGGCGCAGCAGCACAGTGGTTAGCACTGCTGCCTCACCGCGCCAGGGTCCCAGGTTCGATTCCCGGCTTGGGTCACTGTCTGTCCAGAGTCCAGACAAATTTGCCCCGTGTCTGCGTAGGTTTCCTCCGGGTGCTCCGGTTTCCTCCCACAAGTCCCGAAAGACGTGCTGTTAGGTAATTTGGACATTCTGAATTCTCCCTCTGTGTACCCGAACAGGCACCGGAATGTGGCGACTAGGGCTTTTCACAGTAACTTCATTGTAGTGTTAATGTAAGCCTACTTGAGACAATAATAAAGATTATTAAAAGATTATTAACTCTTGGGAGGGGCAGCACGGTGGCGCAGTGGTTATCACTGCTGCCTCACGGCGCCGAGATCCCAGGTTCGATCCCGGCTCTGGGTCACTGTCCGTGTGAAGTTTGCACATTCTCCCCGTGTCTGCGTGGGTTTCGCCCCCACGACCCAAAGATGTGCAGGGTAGGTGTATTGGCCACGCTAAATTGCCCCTTAATTGGAAAAAAAATTTGGGTACTCTAAATTAATAAAAAAACAAAAATTACTCCATTAAAATCATTTGAAAACCATTCTTAAAATTCCCCTAAAACTCCTTCTGCTCAAAGGAGAAGGATCCTAACTTTGCCAGTCGCACCACATTAACTGAAGTCCCTCATCCCTCGTACCCAATAATTTCTCACTCAGCCATCTTATTGAATAGTGGAGCACGCTTGATTGGCTGAACGGTCTACTCCTGCTCCTGTTTGTTAAGATCCTAAATCTCCTCTGCACCGTGTTGAAGTCCTCGACATCCTTCCTGAATTGTGGTGTCCAAAATAGATTACCAGACTCCAGCTGGGGCCAAACCAATAATTATAAAGCCTTTAGCACAGCTTCCTTGTTTTAGTACTCTGTGCCTCTATTTATAACTTGTGTATACACACAAACGACACACCCATGCTCACCACACACGCAGCCCTGCGCACACACACACACAACCCATCCACCCACCCATGTGAACACATGCGCCGGCACACACACACGCACCCGTGTGCACACGTGCCGGCATGCTCATGCACCCGCGGGCACACGCGTGTACACACATACACACAGTCTCCTGGTCCTGAAGCCCCTTTAGAATTGTTCCATTGTGTTTTTAGGACTCTCCTCATCCTTTCTTGCGAAGTATAAGTGTATCACCTCACACAAATAATTTGAAAATGCAAATATTTGGAAGATTGAAGTCAACTTATGTATCTGCGAGTTGACAAAGTGCCAGTGATATTCCTGGAATATTTATTTTGCTCTGAAGCCTGTTCACAATTGATGGAAGCAGAGTTTTCACCCTTTGTAAAATTGGGAAAATTCACATGGTAGACATGGTAAATAGGAGTTAAAAATAACTGTGTTTTTAACAAGGCCCCTTTGTCCCTGTATTAAGGGAGTGGTTATCACGGATAAAAGCTTACAAAACTCATTCATCCACAAACCTTAGGGATTATCAAGACAATAAAAAGCACATTGTAAAATGAGCACTTCAATCCCTTGTGGACTGATTCAGGAACTCACCTCAGCCCAGCTCAGTGGGCAGAGCACTCTCAACATTAAGGTTGTAACAAGGTACTGAGTGCAAGTCCCACTCGAGATTCTAAAGCACAGAATCCTCGGAGGGAGTGCTGTCGGACACTGTCGGGTGTGCCAGCTTGTAGATGCTAAAGCAATGCCCCAACTTAGGTGCCCATTCAGGTGGACGAGAAACAGCCTATGGCCAATATTTCAAAGAGGTGCACGGGTCAGTGTCCTGCCCAATACTCCTCTTTCAATGAACATCACAAAAAAAGATACCTGGTCGTTATCGCATTGCTGTGCACGGGAGCTTGACATGCAGAAAATAACTACTGCGTTTCCTACTTCATGATAGTATTTTATTTATTTATTTTTCATTGAGAGCACCCAATTCCTTTTTTTCCCCAATTAAGGGGCAATTTAGTGTGGCCAATCCACCTACCCTGCACATCTTTGGGTTGTGGGGGTGAGACCCACGCAGACACGGGGAGAATGTGCAAACTCCACACGGACAGTGACCCAGGGCGGGATCGAACCCGGGTCCTCGGCACCATGAGGCATCAGTGCTAACCACTAATCAGAGCCACCCATCCTACGTTATAATAGTGACTATTCCTCAACAATACTTCATTGGCGGTAAAGCGTTTTGGGACATCTCGAAGTTGTGGAAGGTGCTATATAAATGCAAGTCTTTCTTTGCAGCAAATACACATACTTACAACAAATATCTATTTGGCCTGAATGTAATGTAACAGCATCGCAACATGGTATTTCAAATCAGGCAAAAAAAGTAGACATTCCATAGAGGTTTCTACAACAGAAGGGGTACATTCAGCTCACCAGGAGTATCCCACTTCCAGCAAATCAAAATTAATCCCTCTGCCCTACTACCTCCCACAATTCTGTAACCTCTCGTGTTTCTAATCGCCATCTGTTTTTCTTTTAAAAGATGCAGTGGTCTCTGCCTCAACTCTCCGCACATTCCGCTGGCCCACCCATGTCTACTTCGCCATCTCCCAAATCTTCACACTTTAATCCAGGCTCCTACAACAAGTCCAAATTCTCTCTCTCGAAACAGGAGCCAGCACTGCCCACTACAATACAGGAGTTGCAACCATTCACCCACCAAAGCAATCTTCAACCCTTTGTTTGCATGTGATCGTTGAGCATCATTTCTGACAGTGTTACACAGTATTTCCAGCACGGAAATGGATCCAGGAGCTCCATGTTGGGGCCTATGCTCCACATGAGCCTCCTCACAATATTCCTTGATCGCCCCCGATCGACAAACCCCCCCCGATTCCTAAATCCAGCTTCCCTATAAATGTATCGATACTCGTCACCTCAACCGCTCCCAGTGGGAGCGAATACCACATTCTCACCTCTCTCTGGGTAAAGACGTTTCTCCCGAATTCCTTGCAGAATTATAACTCATTATATGGAAAACAATTTCACCTCATCTCCCCCATTGGCTCATTTTGGAGCAATTACCTTAAATCTGTGTTCTGTGGTTAATAACCCTTGTGATACTGGAAACAGTTCCTCCTTATTTACTCTATCAAAACCGCAGATACCACATCCATTCGAGTGAAAGTATGGTCTTTGTGAAACCAAATTGATACGCACAAAGTAGGGCATTGACTATTGAAATCCATCCATGGTCATCTCTACAAGGGCAAAGTCACACCCAGTCGCCATATTCCACGAAGTGATAAAACTACAAAATATTCACAAGGTTTAAGATTCACCAAGGGCCCAAACTCCTTCCACAGTATTAGTGTTGTTTTTCTCCAAAGCCAGAATGTGTGTGACCCCCACTTCGTCCCCACCTTTCACTGCCATTTTGTAGCGGCCTCTCCCACTCTCCGACCCACTCACCCTGTCCCTGCCCCACTCTCCCCCGTTACACAAAGGGTGGTAGAAGACATGGATGGGCCAGCAGAATGTGCGGAGAGTTGAGGCAAAGACCACTGCATCTTCTAAGTTTGGAACTGTCTTTAACAAATTGCAACCAGTTAGGCAGCGGGTGAACTTGCCCTCGAAAGCCCCTCAAGAGGCACATGAAAAGTCAACTATCGGGGCAACAAATGAAAAAGAAGTGTCCTTCCTGTACACGGGGATGACCGAACAAGGATACGTGACTCAGCTCCCGGTGCTTGCTGCGATGTCACAGCGTTGGCCGCCACACCAGACACGAGCCAGAGTTCAGAAGGACATGGCTGTGAAGACTAAGTGCATGTGTGACTGAAACATAGAATTTACAGTGCAGAAGGAGGCCATTCAGCCCATCAAGTCTGCACCGGTTCTTGGAAAGAGCTCCCTACTTAAGCCCACGCCTCCACCCTATCCCCGTAACCCAGTGACCCTTTTTTGGACACTAAGGGCAATTTATCACGGCCAATCCACCTAAGCTGCACATCTTTGGACTGTGGGAGGAAACCGGAGCACCCGGAGGAAACTCACGCACACACGGGGAGAACGTGCAGACTCCGCACAGACAGTGACCCAAGCCGGGGATCGAACCTGGGATCCTGGAGCTGTGAAGCAACAGTGCGACCGTGCTGCTCACATCATAGTCCCAATCAGGGATGTGTCCCACAGCACTCAGTCACATCACTTCCAAACTATTCATCTGGGTGACTTGAAGTTCACCTTCTTGAAACCACTTACCTTGTTGATCCATTCACATACATCTCTGTTATCTCTTTTTTTCCCCAAAAATTGAGAGTACCCAATTCATTTTTTCCAATAGGCAATTTAGCGTGGCCAATCCACGTTTCCTGCACACCAAGTAGATTGTGGTCTACGTGTTCCTAGAGGATCAAGAACTTATGTCAGAGAAGTAGAAGAACAGGAGGAGGCTATTTGGACACTTGAACATGTCCCAGCATTTAGTGGGGGCGAAACCCATGTAAAACACGGGGAGAATGTGCAAAGTCCCACGGACAGTGACCCAGAGCCAGAATCGAACCTGGGACCTCGGCGCGATCTTTAAACTGTTTTTGCCCCGAGATTCTGGACACCAGTTATCTTGCTGCTCAGGATGTATCTGCATTAACAAGTGTAATATAGCTTTCAAGCAGCTTCCATTTTTCAATCAATTTAAGCCTGTACCGTCCACACTGCCTCTGGAGTGAATTGAGAGCACGACTCACTCCTGAAGGATGCCTCACTGGTGTTAGCTCACATTCAACCAACACCACTGGAACTGATGTCAGAATCACCTTGTGCTGACTCTTGAGGATTGACTCCTGGCTCCCGATGTAACATGTGGGTATCAGAACAGATATGACTTTGAGCAGAGAAGCCAGAAGTTTAAGATGCTTTTACGCAGTTTTTGAAGGGGAGCAGTGACAGACGGATAATCTTACTCAGCTCCTATCCTGAGACCTGAATTAATGATCAGGAGACAAAAATCGCCATCCCACAAGGTCACTTGCACATAGTAATTAAATAACCTGGATTGGTGTTCAAAAAATATCTGATGCACGAATGATCTATAGTTAAAGAAAAGATCCTCACCTGCTCGTGTCTATACGTGACTCCAGGCCCAACGTGCTTTCCTCCCAGCCGTCCCCTGAATCGACCCGGCAAGGCACACGGTGCCTTATAGGAGGCAGCTCTCCACCAACTGCTCAAGGGTCATTCGAGAAGGGCAAGTACACATTTAAGTAGGTGATATTAACTAATCTACAGCTGATGTGTGGAGTGGATTGTGGTTCACTTGATCCTCGTGGATCAAGAACGTATGTCAGGGAAGTATAGGAACAGGAGGAGGCTATTTGGACACTCGAACACGGTCCAGCATTGAGTGAGATCAGGGGCGGGATTCTCCGGCCCCCCGCCGGGTCGGAGAATCGCCCGGGGCTGGCGTGAATCTTGCCCCCGCTGGTTGCCGAATTCTCCGGCACCGGATATTCGGTGGGGGTGGGAATCGCGCCGGTTGGCGGGCCCCCCCCCCCCGGCGATTCTCCGGCCCGCGATGGGCCAAAGTCCCGCTGCTGGAATGCCTGTCCCGCCAGCGAGAATCAAACCATCTCTCTTACCGGCGGGACAAGGCGGCGCGGGCGGGCTCCGGGGTCCTGGGGGGTCTGGCCCCCCGGGGGGGGGGGGGGGGTGCCCGCATGGTGGCCTGGCCCACGATCGGGGCCCACCGATCCGCGGGCGGACCTGTGCCGTGGGGGCACTCTTTTCCTTCCGCCTTCGCCATGATCTCCACTATGGCGGAGGCGGAAGAGACCCCCTCCACTGCGCATGCGCGGGGATGCCGTAAGCGGCCGCTGACGCTCCCGCGCATGCGCCGTACGGCAAAGTCATTTCCGCGCCAGCTGGCGGGGCACCAAAGGCCTTTCCCGCCAGTCCAGCGCGGCATCCCAGTCCAGCGCGGGCCTAGCCCCTCAAGGTGAGGGCTCGGCCCCTCAAGATGCGGAGAATTCCGCGCCTTTGGGGCGGCGCGATGCCGGACTGATTCACGCCGTTTTTGGCGCCGGTCAGCGGACATCGCGCCGATTGCTGAGAATCCCGCCCCAGGACTTATTTCTGAGCCAACTCCATACGAACTCTTGTGCCCAGTGTCCCTGAATCGTAAATGTGAAATTTACAATTGATCCGGGGTCAACATGCATATTTGTATCAGTTGCTCTCTCTGAGATTTTTTTACAATGACGATGCAGTCACATTACCTTCGATATTCCGGCTGGATTTGTTTCAGGATTTCCTTCGTTAGATAGATCAGACAAAAAAACAACATGGGAAGTGTAATCCACCTAACGGCACATCTTTGGACTGTGGTAGGAAACCGGAGCACCCGGAGGAAACCCACGCACACACGGGGAGAACATGCAAACTCCGCACAGACAGTGACCCAAGCCGGGAATTGAACCCATGTCCCTGGCACTGTGAGGCAGCGGTGCTAACCACTGTGCCACCGTGCTGCCCTTTATGAGCCGCCACCATTGTGCTCCACCATTTGATAAGATTATGGGTGATCTGGTTACGATCTCAACGCCGCTTTCCTGTAATCACCCCAGAACCCGCGACTCCCTTGCCGGTCAAACATCTGCCCAACCGGTACATTCAATGGCCGAAAGAACAAACATCCCTCCGGGAGAAGACTCAGCAAATTAGACACAATTACAACAAATACAGCAGAAGCGTCACATCTCTCCCATTGTGCCAACAGGATCAGGAAACACAAGAGAATATTCAGCAATCCCGAGCCCTCAGAACTGAAACAAACAGTTGGCCTCCTCCAGCCGAACAGGCCTCAGCTTTATTTTTTTGGCATGTGAGCTGCCTCGGAGTCAGATGTAAGTCTAACTTCGCAGGTTTCTATTATAACGGGAACAATTCTACAGCGACAAGAGAAATCCTGGCAGCATACTGCCGCTCCTTGATGTGAAGGAAGGATGCAGGACTTTGTCCTTGAATCTTTTCAAACTGCTCCAACTCCCAGGCGAAATTTCAACATTTCTGGGACACATGTAAACACAAAACTTGTACAATTTCCTCTCAGGCCTACTTTCAAAAACAGCTGTTCATCAAAGTTTAGCAAGAATACGCTGGACGTTTATCACAATGAGCCACCAGACTATGTGACAAGACTTGCATTTTTGTAGCACCTTTCATTCACTGGATTTGTATGGGGGAAATGTGAAGGCTGTTTCTGCCTTTGTTGCAATTGTGTCTAATTTGACGGGTGGTCATCCTGGGGAAGAGAAGAGACAGACGGAAAGTGGGGTTGAGGCCACAATCACATCAGCCATGATCTTATGGAGTGGCACAACAGGCTTGAGGGGCCGAATGGTCTCCTCCTGCTCCTATCCCTTATGCTTCTTCTGAGCACAATGATAACAAATATGGTGTAGCACAACAATTATTCAAGTCGAGAAGTGATGAAGTCAATCGAGGCTTTATTAAGCAAGACTTGTTCCCCAGCAGCTCAGTTACAGAATGCGGCTGCTGGGAGAAACCGGGCTCTTATACTCTGCCTTTCTGGGCAGAGCCAGCAGGCGGCAGATCCAACCAGGACCAGGTGCCTGTCTGCCAATAGCCTCTCGGCTTCACAGGTACGGTACTAACCCTAATATATACCACCACATTCACCCCTTTTAAAAAAGAACATGGTGGGGTGGTGGGTCGCATGGTGGTAGGGGTTTACAAGGCTGGTCCTGGAACTAATTTCGTACAGCGGCGATGCATTTAGCTCAACAGTTAACTATGTACAGGTTTTGTCAGAATTATTTACAGATTTTCGTCACGCGGATTCCACGAGTCGAGCGGGTGCCCTGGTCGTCCTTGTCGATCGCCTCAGCCCCGGTGGTGGTGCAGGTGCTGGCTCGGGCACTGTCGTCTCTGGGAGCGTTGCGCTGTTCGTCCCTGTTTCCTTACTCCTGGGCGGGCACGGGAGGAGGACCGATCCACCCGGGAAGGGGGCGGTCGTGGGGTGCGCCGGTGGCAGGGAGGGGGTGATTGGTGTTGGGGGTGTGTGTGTGTTTCCGGCGGGCGCCAGGTCCCGCAGGGAGACCGTGTCCTGTCGGCCGTCGGGGTACGCCACGTAGGCGTACTGAGGGTTTGCGTGGAGAAGGTGAACCCTCTCGACCAACGGGTCCGATTTGTGCGCCCGCACATGCTTTCGGAGCAAGATGGGTCCTGGGGCTGCTAGCCAGGTCGGCAGCGACGTTCTGGAGGAGGACCTCCTGGGGAAGACAAGGAGGCGCTCGTGAGGCGTTTGGTTAGTGGTGGTACACAGCAGCGACCGGATGGAGTGGAGGGCATCCGGGAGGACTTCCTGCCAACAGGAAATTGGGAGATTTCTGGACCGTAGGGCCAGTAGGACGGTCTTCCAGACCGTACCGTTCTCCCTCTTTACCTGTCCGTTACCCCGGGGGTTGTAACTGGTCGTCCTGCTCGAGGCGATGCCCTTGCTGAGCAGGAACTGACGCAGTTCGTCGCTCATGAAGGAAGACCCCCTGTCGCTATGGATGTAGGCGGGGAAACCGAACAGTGTAAAGATGGTGCCGAGGGCTTTAATGACTGTGGCCGCTGTCATGTCGGGGCAGGGGGTGGCGAAGGGGGAAACAGGAGTACTCGTCCACCACGTTTAGGAAGTATGCGTTGCGGTCGGTGGAGGGGAGGGGGCCTTTGAAATCCAAACTGAGGCGTTCAAAGGGACGGGAAGCCTTGATCAGGTGCGCTCTATCCGGCCTGAAAAAGTGCGGTTTGCACTCTGCGCAGATTTGGCAGTTCCTGGTGGCTGTACGGACCTCCTCAACAGAGTAGGGGAGGTTGCGGGACTTCACAAAATGGTAGAATCGAGTGACCCCCGGGTGGCAGAGGTCCTCGTGGAGGGCTTAGAGGCGGTCTACTTGTGCATTGGCACATGTGCCGCGGGATAGGGCATCAGACGGCTCGTTCAGCTTTCCGGGACGATACAAGATCTCATAGTTATAGGTGGAGACCTCAAGATCTTGTCATTCTTGATTTTGCCCCGCTGTGCATTATCGAACATAAAGGCTACCGACCGTTGGTCAGTGAGGAGAGTGAATCTCCTGCCGGCCAGGTAATGCCTCCAATGTCGCACAGCTTCCACTATGGCTTGGGCATCCTTTTCGACTTAGGAGTGGCGGATTTCTGAGGCGTGGAGGGTCCGGGAGAAAAAGGCCACGGGTCTGCCTGCTTGGTTGAGGGTGGCCGCCAGAGCTACATCGGATGCGTCGCTCTCGACTTGGAAGGGGAGGGACTCGTCGGTTGCGTGCATCGTGGCCTTTGCGCTATCCGCTTTGATGCGGCTGAAGGCCTGGCGGGCCTCTGTCGACAGGGGGAAGGTAGTGGACTGGATTAACGGGCGGGCCTTGTCTGCGTACTGGGGAACCCACTGGGCGTAGTACAGGAAGAAGCCCAGGCAGCGTTTCAGGGCTTTGGAGCAGTGGGGAAGGGGAAATTCCATAAGGGGGCGCATGCGTTCGGGGTCGGGGCCTATCACTCCATTACGCACTACGTATCCCAGGATGGCCAGACGGTTGGTGCTAAAAACGCATTTTTCCTCGTTATAGGTGAGGTTCAGGGTGTTAGCGGTCTGGAGGAATTTGCGGAGGTTGGCGTCGTGGTCCTGCAGGTCATGGCCGCAGATGGTTACATTGTCGAGGTATGGGAACGTGGCCCGCAAACCGTGCTGGTCAACCATTCGGTCCATCTCCCGTTGGAAGACCGAGATTCCGTTCGTGACGCCAAATGGGACCCTTAAAAAATAGTAGAGCCGCCCGTCTGCCTCGAAGGCCATGTACTTGCGGTCACTAGGGCGGATGGGGAGCTGGTGGTATGCGGACTTGGAAGTCCACGGTAGAAAAGACTTTGCACTGTGCAATCCGATTGACCATGTCGGATATGCTGGGGAGAGGGTACACATCGAGCTGCGTGTACCTATTGATGGTCTGACTATAGTCTACGACCATCCTCTGCTTCTCCCTGGTCTTCACAACTACCACCTGGGCTCTCCAGGGACTTTTGCTGGCCTGGATTATGCCTTCCTTCAGCAGCCGCTGGACTTCAGACCGGATAAACGTCCGATCCTGGGCGCTGTATCATCTGCTCCTAGTGGCGACGGGTTTGCAATCCAGGGTGAGGTTCATAAACAAGGAAGGCGGTTCAACCTTGAGGGTCGCGACGCTGCAGATAGTGAGTGGGGGTATAGGGCCGCCGAATTGGAACGTTAGGCTCTGGAGGTTACATTGGAAATTTAACCCTAGGAGAGTGGGAGCGCAAAGTTGGGGAAGGACATAAAGCCTATAATTCTTAAACTCCCGCCCTTGCACCGTTAGGTTCGCGATGCAGAACCCTTTGATCTCTACGGAATGGGATCCCGCTGCCAGGAAAATCTTTTGGGTGCTCGAACGAATGGAAAGAAAACAGCGTCTTACCATAACCGGGTGGATAAAACGTTCCGTGCTCCCAGAGTCGATCAGGCATGGCGTCTCGTACCCGTTGACCAGCACCGTTGTTGTTGCCGTTTGGAGCGTCCAGGGCCGCGATTGGTCCAGGGTCACCGAAGCAAGTCGTGGTTGTTGCATCGCGGCGTTTTCTTCAGACCCCGTGGAGCCGTCTATGCTGGGGTCCTTGGCTATCAGCCAAGATGGCGTCCATGGATCGCACGTGGTCAGGGGTGGACAAAATGGCGGCGCCCATCCTCCCCGCCTGGTGTCCGGGACCCAAAATGGCGGCGCCCGCGGGCCGCACATGGATCGCTGGGGGGGTTGAGTCTGCTGTCCCCGTTCTCCCCCGGAGATTGCGGCGACCCCCCGGGACTGGCACACCGCTGAGTAATGCCCCTTTTTGCTGCAGCTCTTACAAATAGCTGAGCGGGCCGGGCAGCGCTGCCGGGGTGTTTCGCCTG
Source organism: Scyliorhinus torazame (assembly GCF_047496885.1). NCBI lineage: Eukaryota > Metazoa > Chordata > Chondrichthyes > Carcharhiniformes > Scyliorhinidae > Scyliorhinus > Scyliorhinus torazame. Next base: position 11,201,915 of record NC_092721.1, on the reverse strand, counting down.
CCCGCAAAAATAGCAGCGGGGGCCACCAGGATGGTCTGGTACTCTAGCCGCGCAGGCTTGCGGGGGTGTGGGGGAGTGCCGGGGAGTTGGTCGCAACGGGGGTCCACGGAGCCCAAGGGGCTGCCGCGCGGTTGGGGCCGTAGGCGCGGGCATTTTGTGAGGCCACGTCGAGGGAGGCTGCAAGGGCCCGTGCCTCTGTGAGTCCTAACGAGTCTCTCTCCAACAGTCTTTGGCGGATTTGAGAAGAAGTCATACCTGCCACAAAAGCATCCCTGATTAGGAGCTCCGTGTCCTCGTTCGCGCTCACCGACGGGCAGTTGCATTTCCTTCCCAATATCAACAGTGCGCTGTAGAACCCGTCTAGCGATTCTCCGGGGATTTGCCGTCTCGTCGCGAGTTGGTGGCGTGCGTAGACCTGGTTTATGGGCCGAATGTAGACTCCTTTCAGCATGGTGAGCGCCGTCGGGAAATCCTCCACGTCTTCGATGAGCGTGTAGATCTCCGGGCTCACCCTGGAATGCAGGACCTGCATTTTCTGATCTTCCGTGGTCCGGCCGGGGGCCATTCGAAGGTAACCTTTGAAACATGCTAGCCAGTGTTTAGACACGGCCGCCGAGTTTGCTGCTTGGGGGCTGATTCGCAGACAATCCGGGGCGATCCAGAGCTCCATAGTCTTTTTAAGTCTGCTTAATAAATTGTAGCGCAACAATTACTCACTCAAGTTGAGAAGTGATGAAGTCAATCGAGGCTTTATTAAGCAAGACTTGTTCCCCAGCAGCTCAGTTACAGAATGCGGCTGCTGGGAGAACCCGGGCTCTTATACTCCGCCTTTCTGGGCGGAGCCAGCAGGCGGCAGATTCAACCAGGACCCAGTGCCTGTCTGCCAATAGCCTCTCGGCTTCACAGGTACCGTACTATCCCTAATACATACCACCACATATGGTTACACTTTTTTTTTTACAAAGGTGAAGAATTGGAGCTTCTCACTTACCCTGAACATTCCACCGCCAGTGACGTACCCCTGAATTATAGATACTGTTGGGTATGCAACATTTCCCTATGAAGTAGCTGTGAGACACAGTCACTGTTGTCAATTTGCGCACAGCAAGCTCCCACAAAACAGAATTGCAATAATTGCCAGATTGTCTGTTTTGAGACGTTTATTATGGGGTAAAAATTGACCAAAACATCAGAGATAATCCCTCTTCTCTTTTTCAACATAGTGCCATGGAGCAGGTTACATTCACAAGCCGTCAAACAGGGTCTCGATTTAACGTCTCTTCCAAAAAGACACCTCACCTCCGACGGTGTCGGCTGAGCTTTTTGCGCTCAAGGCCTGGAGTGGGACTTGAACCCACAATCGTCTGAGTCTGAAGCAAGAGAGCCTGCTGCCCACTGAGCCCCAGCAGGCTCCCAACAAACAGGGACGATAAGGACAAGATATCTGTTTTCATTTTATGATATTGGTTGAGGCAAAATATTGGCCACGATACCAAAGAGGACCCGCCTGCTCTTCTTTGAAATGGTGCCATGAGATCTTGCAAGAGGGGAGGCCAGTCCTCGGGTTAATTACTTTGTCAGAATAACCTGATTTAAGAGGTGAGAAACTCTCATCACCAAACTGTAGCCAAGACCCATAAAAGTAGGTGACTTTGACAAAAGTTGAGCTTTCACCAGTAAATATTTATAACAAGGGGGCTTAGCATATTACGCACACATGGTCTCCTCCTTTCTTCTGAAAGTCTAAATTAAATGTATGTAAACATAAAAAGCCAGCAACATCATTTCCTTGTGACCTCTCCAAGACTTTGCCATGAACAAACTTCAATGGCTTCATGATTTCAGCAAAACAAGTCATGAAAGTAACCACTTTTTCAAATCGTGTTTTGTTATTTCTTGCAAATATCCTTTCGCATTGAAACACTCCTGGCCTCTTCACCTTCCGTGAACCTGAGGCCCTCCAAAACTCTGCTGCCCGTGTCCTCGCTCGCACACGTCCCAGCCACTCATCAACGCAGTGCTCACTGATCCACAGAGGGGTTCAATTAAGCAACACGTAGATTTTTAAATTCTCACCCTTGCATTCAAATCCCTCCCTATCTCTGCAGCCTCCTCCAGCCCTACAACCCTTTGAGGTCACTACACTCGCTAATTCTGATACCCGGGGTTCCCTCACCATCAGTGGCCGTGCCTTCAACTTCCTGAACCCTCGATTGATTCCAGAGATGAGGGGTTTGTCTTATGAAGAAAGATTGAGCAGTTTAGGCCGATACTCTCTCGAGTTGAGAAGAATGAGTGGGTTAGCCCTGCTGCCCCAAGGCAGGTTCGATCCCGGCTCTGGGTCACTGTCCGTGTGGAGTTTGCACATTCTACCCGTGTTTGCGTGGGTTTCGCCCCCACAACCCAAAGATGTGCAGGGTAGGTGGATTGGCCACGCTAAATTGTCCCTTAATTGGAAAAAATGAATTGGGTACTCTAAATTTACAAAAAAAAAGAATGAGGGGAGATCTAATTGAGGTACATAAGGCGATAAAATGTATTGCCGAAGTAGACGTCGAGCGAATGCTTCCTCTTGTGGGGCAATCTAAAAGGAGAGGTCATGGTTTTGTGGACAGGTCATGGTTTTGTGGAGAGGTCATGGTTGTGGAGAGGTCATGGTTGTGGAGAGGTCATGGTTGTGGAGAGGTCATGGTTTTAGTATAGGTTGTGGAGAGGTCATGGTTTTAGGATAGGTTGTGGAGAGGTCATGGTTCTGTGGATAGGTCATGGTTGTGGAGAGGTCATGGTTTTAGTATAGGTTGTGGAGAGGTCATGGTTTTAGGATCGGTTGTGGAGAGGTCATGGTTTTAGGATAGGTTGTGGAGAGGTCATGGTTCTGTGGATAGGTCATGGTTGTGGAGAGGGCATGGTTTTAGGATAGGTTGTGGAGAGGTCATGGTTTTAGGATCGGTTGTGGTAGATTTAGGACAGAGATGAGGAGAAATGACTTCTCCAAATGGGTCGTGAATCTGTGGAATTCAGTGCCCCAGAGTGCAGTGAATGCCGGGATATTAAGTAAATTTAAGGAGGAGGTTGACAGATTTTGTAATTAGTAATGGGTTAAAAGGTTAGCGAGAAAGGCCAGGAAAATGGAGTTGAGGCGGAGATGAAATCAGCCATGACCATATTGAATGACGGAGCGGGCTCGAGAGGTTTAATTGCCCACTCCTGCTCCTAGTTCTTATGCTCTTAAACTCTGGAATTCCCTTCTGCCTCTCTCTCCTCCTTTAAGATGCTCCTTAGAACCTATCTCAGTGAATAGCATTTGGTTACCTGTCCTAATATCTCATAGAATCATAGAATTTACAGTGCAGAAGAAGACCATTCGGCCCATCGCGCCTGCCCCGGCCCTGGGAAAGAGCACCCTACTTAAGCCACGTCTCCACCCTATCCCCGTAACCCCACCTAACCATTTAGACACTAAGGGGCAATCTAGCAAGGCCAATCCACCTAACCCGCACATCTTTGCACTGAGAGAGGAAACCGGAGCACCCGGAGGAAACCCACGCACACACTGGGAGGATGTGCAGACTCCACACAGACAGTCACCCAAAGCCGGAATCGAACCTGGGATCCTGGAGCTGTGAGCAGCAGTGCTAACCACTGTGCCGCCCCCCAATGTGGTTTAGTGCCAAATTACAATCGTAATGTTCCTGTGCTCCTTGAGGTGTTCCATTAATGGTGCTTTATTACCGCTGTTGTGTTGGAAAGTCTTACAACACCAGCCACATATAACAGACGGCCAAGAGAAAACACGCTCATGACGTATAAACCTCCAAACCACAAGTGCTCCATCCTACTGGGGATTTCAAACAGGGAAGGAGCTAAACAGACATCATTCAGCAATGTTTGTGACCACAGGTAATCTTTAACCCTCACCCCAGCTTGACGGAAGTGTCAACATTCTACCAAATTCCCACCATTAGGAAGGGGGACACACATCACTGGAAACGACCTAAAGGAAGATCTCCCAGTTTTGATTTGATTTGGTCCCAAGAATTTTGCAACATCTACGGGTACTGCATTCTCCTTAAATCAAATCAGCCTGGAAACCTTTTGCCAAGCAGAACGAAAAGAACTGAATTGATAACGCGACTACAATCAAAAGCTGCAACTCTGAATTAGTGTTCAGCTGTGTGTGTATCGGCTGTGGCCATTTGGTCTTGCTGCTGGAAATAGCAACAAACCATGTACAGGTTGTCATACATCAATGTGCTGATTCAGGAAAAGGGTTCTCTCGACATTGTCTTGTGGTTCCCAATCACACTTCTAAATTTGAATACCAGAGCATCACCAAATGTATATCTCCGATCACACTCTGCGCTGTGGACTGATCCACTGTTCAGCCCATACACAGACTGTCGTGCAGTAAGGAGTGACGTGGCACTCTGGATACTTCTGTATAACATTCGCATGAACATATAGGGCGAAATTCTCTGGTATCGGTGCGATGTCCGCCGACCGGTGCCAAAAACGGCGCAAATCAGTCGGGCATCGTGCCGTCCCAAAGGTGCGGAATCCTCCGCATCTTGGGGGGCCGAGCCCTAACCTTGAGGGGCTAGGCCCACGCCGGACTGATTTCCGCCCCGCCAGCTGCCGGAAAAGGCCTTTGGTGCCCCGCCAGCTGGCGCGGAAATGACATTGCCGGGCGGCGCATGCGCGGGAGCGTTAGCGGCCCCTCACGGCATCCCCGCGCATGCGCTGTGGAGGAAGTCTCTTCCACCTCCGCCATGGTGGAGACCGCGGCGAAGGCGGAATGAAAAGAGTGCCCCCACAGCACAGGCCCGCCCGCGGATCGGTGGGCCCCGATTGCGGGCCAGGCCAGATCGCCCCGCGCCCCCCACCCCCAGGACCCCGGAGCCCGCCCGCGCCGCCTTGTCCCGCGGTAAGAGAGGTGGTTTAATCCACGCCGGCGGGACAGGCATCCTAGCAGCGGGACTTCGGCCCATCCGGGCCGGAGAATTGCGGGCGGGGGGGGGGGGGGGGGACGCCAACCGGAGCGGCGCGGTTCCCGCCCCCGCCGAATCTCCGGTGCTGGAGAATTCGGCAACCGGCGGGGCGGGATTCACGCCAGCCCCCAGCGATTCTCCGACCCGGCGGGGGGTCGGAGAATCTCGCCCATAGTTCCTAAATCATATTGGAAGAATATAAGACTCAGCGTTTAATAGACTTCAGTGTTTAGTTAGAGCGAATAATAATCTTTTTATTGTCACAAGTAGGCTTACATTAACACTGCAATGAAGTTACTGTGAAAAGCCCCAAGTCGCCACACTCCGGCGCCTGTTCGGGTACACGGAGGGAGAATTCAGAATTCTCAGCTGGTACGGGAACTGAACCCATGCTGGCCTTGTTCTGCATTATAAAACAGCTGTCTAGCCCCGTGAGCTAAACCAGCCCTTGCAGTCAGATCATAGGGCAGCACGGTGACGCAGCGGTTAGCACTGCTACCCACGGCGTCGAGGACCAGAGTTCGATCCCGGCCCAGGGTCCGTGTGGAGTTTGCACATTCTCCCCGTGTCTGCGTGGGTCTCACCCCCACAACCCAAAGATGTGCAGGTTAGGTGGATTGGCCACACTAAATTGCCCCTTAATTGGAAAATAAGAATTGGGTAGTTTAACTTTATAAAAGAAAATACAGCAGCTGCTGAACAAAGACACAGCTGGAGGTCATTCGGCCCCTCAAGCATGATTGGTCTGTCATTCAATCAGATCATGACTGATCTGCATCTTAACTCCATTTACTTTGCTTGGTTCTGAAACTCTTTAGTACCCTGATTGAACAATCGATGAATCCCAGTTTGGAAATGTTCAATTGACCCCCACCAACTTCTGGGGAGGTGGTGGTTAGAATTCCAGATTTCCACTCCCCCTCTGTGTGAGGAACTGCTTCCTGACATCACTCCAGAACAACCTGGCTCCAATTTTAGGGATTTGCCCCCTTGCTCTAGACTCCCCCTTGAGGACATAAATCGATCTTCTCTATCAAATCCCTTAGTCATCTGAAACACCTCCATTTGATCACCCTTAATTTTCTATACTTAAGCGAGTTTGAGGTTAGCCTATGTAACTGCGCCCTCAGAATGTATCCTTTTAGCAACAGTATCATTCTCTCCAATATAACCTTTCTGAGGTGCACTGCCCAGAACTGAACACAGTACTCTCCTGAAACAAAAATGATAAAGCACTTGAAACATTACTAGTCTAAAACGATAGTTAATTACTCACCTGGAAATCATCATTAGGAAAGAGCAGCATGTCACGTATAGGATCACTGATGATTTGTGCTTTCTTCTGTAATAAGACATTCTCGTAGTCTATTGGTTCAATATCCTTTGGTTTAGCCTAAAAAGAAATCACAAAAATAAAATTGAGATCCAATGGTTTAACAGTGCTCACACTGAGAAAGTGCTGAGTATTTAGTATCCAAACTACTGTTATTATTGGTCAACACTACAATCCTGCATGGGGGATTGGCAACAGTGCGCTTGCTGGAGATTCCAGCACCAATAATCTAATACTGACCCAGCCAAGATTACCACTCGAGACATGACGGCTATGTGTTTCAGCTGAACCACAGCCCAGACTAACGGCACAGATGGTGAAGGGTACCAGTTGCAGACGTGAATATATTTGACGACGAGACTGATTGACGTAACCTCGCATGGAAAAAAAAAGTGCAGAAGAGAACACCGGCTGATTTGGTGGATTAAACCTTGATCATAATTTTTCAACTATCATTTCAACAGTTTTTGTTTGTATTATGCAGTTGATTTGCAGGTAAGGTGGAATGGGCATGATCAATGCGTGGGGGTTACGGGGATAGGGTGGGGGAGTGGGCCTCAGTAGAACGCTCTTTCAGTCGGTCAGTGCAGACCTGATGTGCTGAATGGCCTCCTTTTGACTGTAGGGGTGCTACGAATTCTATAAAGCACCTTTAACATAATGAAGCACCCCATGGCAATTTGAACGAGATGGGCACTATATAAAGGTTACATTCCAACAGAAATTTGTTTTTAAAATGTATTTGTTCATGGGATGTGGGCGTCGCTGGCTAGGCCAGCATTAATTACCCACACCTAAATGCCCTTGCGAAGGTGGTGGGGGGTTGCCTCATTGAACTTCCACAGTCCATGTGCTGTAGGAACACCCAAAGTGCTGTTAGTGAGGGAGCTCCAGGGTTCGCACGGTAGTACAGTGGTTAGCACTGTTCCTTCACGGCGCCAGGGTCCCAAGTTCGATTCCCGGCTTGGGTCACTGTCTGTGCGGAGTCTTCACGTTCTCCCCGTGTCTGCGTGGGTTTCCTCCGGGTGCTCCGGTTTCCTTCCACAAGTCCCGAAATATGTGCTTGTTAGGTGAAATGGACATTCTGAATTCTCCCTCTGTGTACCCGAACAGGCGGCGGAGTATGGCGACTAGGGGCTTTGCACAGTAACTTCATTGCAGTGTTGATGTAAGCCTACTTGCGACACGAATAAAGATTATTATTATTAATATAGAGCCTTTCAAGGCTACAGGTTGTTTCAAACTGTTGTCCAACCACTTAAGTTTGTTTTGAAGTACAGTCACTGTAGTAATGTCAGGAAACACAGCAGCCAATCTGCGTACGACAAGAAATTTGATGATGACCAGATCTGTTTGAAAGGTATAGGTTCCTGGGATAACTCCTAGGTGAATCTCCTCTTATGCAGGAGGAAGACAGGGCCTTGGTAAATGTTTCATCCAAATGACTGCACCCCTGACCCTGCGGCACTCCATCAGTGCTGTACTGGACAAGACAGCCTTGATTATTATGCTCAAGCTGTGGACTGGCACTTGATCCCAAAACTTTGTGATTCAGAGTGTTATCCACAGAGCCACGATTGGCACAAGTCGAACAGAAGTTAATCACCGAGTACGGTTTGAACCAAATTCTCACTGGGGAAAAAGTGCTGAGTGGCCTTCCTGAACCGCCGCAGTCCAGATTTTGATGACATTTTCTCCCAAACACCCTCCAAAGATCTTCCAATAATATACATCTTTACGATTATCTTATGCTCATTTTCACTCAGTCACATATCGGCATCTGTTAATTGCAGACTTAAGGAGAATGGAAATGATCAGTCGGGCAGAAAAAAGTAACAAATGATGGGGAGAGCAAACAAAGAAATTTGATGGTCGCAATTAGGGAACGAGAGAGCGAGAGGGAGAGAGAGAGAGTGAGAAAGTCCGGGTGGGGCACAACTCGAACAGGAAGCAGGTTTGTGAGAGACACTTGAGAGGAGAGATTTCAAGGAAAAAGAGGAAGTGAGAGATTATCAAAGCTGGATGGCGTTAAAATTGACGGATGTTATCTGGAGCACCGCAGCAGTCCATTCGGCCCGTTGATCCTGCTGCACCATTCAATTAGATCATGCTGATCATCTGCCTCCACTTTCCTGCCTTATCCTCATAATCCCTTGATGTCATTAGTATCTAAAAGCTATCGATTTCCGTTTTGAATATGCTCAATGATGGAGCTTTCAAAGACCTCTGGGATAGAAAATTCCAAAGATTCACCCCCCACTCTGAGCGAAGAAATTATTCCTCATCCGTTTTTAATGCCCCTTATTCCGATGTTTCTAGGCTCAGCCGCCAGAGAAACATCCTATCCATATCGAGTCCTGTAAGAATGTTGTATGTTCCAGTGAGGTCACCGCTCATTCTTCTAAACCCTAGAGAATACAGACCCGGTTTCCTCAATCACTCCTCATACGACAATCCCACCATCCCAGGCATTAGTCTGGCGAACCTCCATTTCACTCCCTCGATGACAAGAATATCCTTCCTTTGATAAGGAGACCAAAACTGAACACAATGCTCCAGGTGCGGTCTCACCCAGGCTCCATACAACTTTACTCCTGGACTCAAATCCCCTTGTGGTGAAGGCCAACGTACCATTTGTCTTTCTAAATTGTTTGCTTCACCTGCATATTAGCTTTTAGTGACTCATGGACAAAGACACCTGTATCCCTTTGGCCTCAACACTCCCCAATCTCTCACCATGTGAGAAATATTCTGCCTTTCTGTTTTTCATATCAAAGTGGGGAGCTTCACACTTATTCACATTATGTTACCTTAGCCACGTGCTTGGCGAGTGAAGACTGCCACAAAATAGAGAGACATGAACAGACTACTTTGACCTGCCTTCGAATAGAACACACATGACATGCACAAAATGACACAGGGACACGCACAAAAACACACACCCACGCGCAAAAAGACACACGGACACGCGCAAAAAGACACGGACACGCACAAAAAGACACAAGGACACGCACAAAAAGACACAAGGACACGCACAAGGACACGCGCAAAAAGACACAAAGACACGGGCAAAAAGACACAAGGACACGCGCAAAAAGACACATGGACATACGCAAAAAGACACGGACGCGCTCAAAAGGACACAAGGAATCGCACAAAAAGACACACAGACACATGCAAAAAGACACACGGAGACAAGCAAAAAGACACACGGACACATGCAAAAAGACACACGGACACATGCAAAAAGACACACGGACACATGCAAAAAGACACACGGAGACAAGCAAAAAGACACACAGACACATGCAAAAAGACACACGGAGACAAGCAAAAAGACACACGGACACATGCAAAAAGACACACGGACACATGCAAAAAGACACGGACACATGCAAAAAGACACACGGAGACAAGCAAAAAGACACACGGACACATGCAAAAAGACACACGGACACATGCAAAAAGACACGGACACATGCAAAAAGACACACGGACACATGCAAAAAGACACACGGACACATGCAAAAAGACACACGGACACATGCAAAAAGACACGGACACATGCAAAAAGACACACGGACACATGCAAAAAGACACACGGACACGCGCAAAAAGACACAGACACGTGCAAAAAGACACGGACACATGCAAAAAGATACACTGACACGAAGAAAAAGACACACGGACTCGTGCAAAAAGACACACGGACTCGTGCAAAAAGACACACTGACACGCACAAAAAGGCACACGGACACACACAAAAAGACATACAAGTGCTTGCACACACAGGCGGGCGCACACTGAAACACACACAAGCACGCACAGACAAATACCTGCAGGAAAGCAGCATTCTGCAATTTGTAATGGAGCAAAAGTATCAGACAGTGATTTGTCAGAATGCAGCAATGTCAAACTAACTTAGCTGTCTGAATGTGGAGCTTCCAGTTTGACACAGCTACAGCAAGACCACACAGCTTGACCCAGTAAAACTGAACCAGTGAGATTATACAAACTAGCGCCAGGGTTTTCTGCTTCAGTGCAAGGAGCCAGTGATCTCCTGCCCACTCATTGTCGATAGTCATCAGTGAAGCAATAATCCCCGGCCGGGTTCTTCGTAAGAGGACTATGCAAACTAGATGAGACCATTCAGCCCCTCCAGGCTGTTGCCATTCAATGAGACAACGGCTGACCTGGGACTGAACCCGACATTCCCTCTTTGCTCCGTGTCTCTCAATGCCTTCGATGATATTTTCATCAACCAATCTCAGATTTAAAATCAAAACAGAAAATGCTGGAAACTGTCAGCAGTACATGTGGAGTCCAATATGACTTCCTCAGCTCTTTCCCCCAAAACAAGAATAATATTCAACTCAAAACATTAACTGTTTCTCTTTCCCCCGATGCTGCTGCTTCACGGCGCCGAGGACCCGGGTTCGATCCCGGCCCCGGGTCACTCTCCGTGTGGAGTTTGCACATTCTCCCTGTTCCTGTGTGGGTCTCGCCTCCACAGCCCAAAATAAACGTGCGAGATTGGCCACGCTAAATTGTCCCTTAATTGGGAAAAAAGAATTGGGTACTCTAAATTTATATTGTAAACAAAATGCCCTATAAACTTCAATCAAATCTCCCCTCAACGGCCTGCCTCAGTGCAGCGGCAGAGATCAAAATGGTTACAACGATTGTTTATCAATAGATTTGAAGCGGATACAGAATGCTGTTGACTCCAAAACGTCATGTGTTAAGATCATCATTGCGAACAATAGATGGGTGTGGGTCTGTTCACATTTGACTGCCCCATTTCCTATTTCTGCCTCAGGGACTTCCATCTGCACAATGTAGCTGAGGTAATATCAAGCTCAAAGCCAGAGCCAATCGCCACCCGAATGACACAACGTTCAAAAGCGAGTCAGGATTTCACATTTTGCAACACTGAAACAAACCATTCTGTTCCAAGAGCCTGCTCATTGTCCAGGGCAAGGACAACAGTTGTCTCTCACAAGACCGTTAAGGTAGCTTAGCGGTAATCAGATTTAAAACTGTCCTGAAATGTGAAAACTCGCACATTCCTGTTAAGAAACATAGTCGAGAGAGAATGTTTCAGCTTTGTACAAATAGTCGACAAGAGGAAGTTTTAAAAATGGCAGTCTTTTTTTTTAAATTTGGAGTACCCAATTAATTTTTTTCGCCCAATTAAGGGGCAATTTAGAATGGCCAATCCACCTAACCTGCACATCTTTGGGTTGTGGGGGTGAGACCCACGCAGACACGGGGAGAATGTGCAAACTCCACACGGACAGTGACCCGGGGCCGGGATCGAACCCGGGCCCTCGGTGCCGTGAGGCAGCAGTGCTAACCACTGCGCCACCGTGCCGTCCATCAATCATGGCAAAGTGGTTATAGAATCGTTCATGTTTGAATTCACAGCAATGAAATCGCGCCTGTCGCAGGATCAATAAGTACGCGCGATACAATAAAAATAAAATACTGCGGATGCTGGAAATCAGAAACAAAAAGAGAAAATGCTGGACAAGTTCGGGGGTTTGGCAGCATCTGCGGAGAGAGAAACTGTGTCAACATTTTGAGTCCTGTGAGTCTTCTTCAGAGCTCAGAGTCAGAGAGACCGGAAACATTGGCGGGATTTACCGGCTGTTCGTAGTCCGGCCCCACTAACAACGCGCGGCTTTCCCGGCGATGAGGGGTGCAGCCAATGGTCAGTCCTGTTGACAACGGCCGGACCAGGAAATCCAGCTGGCGGGCGGCCTCCTCCGCCAAAAAACACACAGCGGGCTGCCCAGCAAACCCCGTCCCCTAACTCTTGTTGTCTCTCCACGGAGGCCAGCAAACCCCGCTGAACATTGTCACCATTTCCTGTTTCAATTTTATTCTATGTTATATATTAGTGCACAGAATTATGTGCTTGCTTGCCTGTTAATGGTGTACCTTTCATGAACAAGAAATCTGGGCAGTTTTCCACGCCGGTTTTTCAGGAATGTGGAGGAGGCAGAATTCCTCAATCAGTTGAAGATGTGAGCTTTCTCCCAAATATCAGCCTTCAGGAATTCTGGATTTTTGCAGAGTGGATTTATGAGACAGTGGTTTGTGCAATTTCATTAGCGGGTCATCAATTATGGAAGAAAAATACTTACTCCCCCGTTTTATGTCAAGAAGAATTTTGTCTGGAATTGCAGACGCTGTTCTAACGGGCAAAACTAAAACATTTACAAAAGATGTGGCCAATCAAACAAATCAAGATTACGAATCAGTTCTCAAATATATTTAATCAGAGGCATCAGTTTTGGCTTGCTAATATAAAATAACACAGGAAGAAGTCTTACAACACCAAGTTAAAGTCCAACAGGTTTATTTGGAATCACTAGCTTTCGAATCACCTGAGGAAGGAGCAGCGCTCCGAAAGCTAGTGACATCGAAACAAACCTGTTGGACTTTAACCTGGTGTTGTAAGACTTCGTACTGTGCTCACCCCAGTCCAACGCCGGCATCTCCACATCATGGCTACCTAAAATAACACACACACATGTGCGCGCACACTGACACCCACACTCACACATGTAACTTTTACCATTTAAATGAAAAGTTCCACCATAATTTCTGGGGGTAAATATGAAACTGAAGAGTATATTCAGAATTATCATAAACGCGATCCAATGAATGGATTTTACAGGAAGTCAAACTACAAAATAGAAACTTGGCTTTATATCGCACCTTTAACAACAGGAAAAACTTATATTTATTATTTTATAATGTTATATTTTTTGTTTCCTACATTAAAACTGTGGCGACACTTCCAAAGTACTTAATTCGCTGTAAAGTGCTTCAAGGTGTTCAGCGATTGTGAAAGATGTTACAGAAATAAACATCAGTCGGTTTATTTTACCACGTAAAAAGGTGCCTCACAGGAGCACTGTAAAAGATAGGACACTGACCAGAGTAAGGGGACACCAGGGCAGATGACTGAAAACTTGGTCAGAGAGGTAGGTTTCAAGGAGTGTTTAAAAGGCAAGAGGGAGTGGTAGAGAGGGGGAGGGGACCCATGATATCAGGTTCGAGCAGCTGAAGACACAGTCACTCACAGAGGAACAATTGAAATTGGGGGTTGCGCAAGTGGCCAGAATTAGAGGAACACAGAGATATCAGAGGGTTTTAAGGCATTTCACAGGAACATTATCAAAGAAAACTGGACATCGAGGAATATCAATATTAGGACAAGTGGCCAAAACTTGCTCAAAGAGGTAGGTTTTTGTTGCACATTTTAGAAGAAGAGACAGCAGTAGAGAGATTAGAGGCTTGGGCGAGACAACTGAAGACAGAGCCGCCAACGGTGATGAAAAGCAATGAAATTTGGGGGGTGCGCAGGATTGGAGGAACGCAGAAATCCCGGGGGATTGTGAGGCTGGAGAGTTCCAGGGATAGGGAGGGGTGAGGCATTGAGTGACTTGAAAATAAGGATGAGAAAGTTAAAATCAAAACATTCCTTGACCTGGGGCTAATACAGGTCAGTGAGCACAGGGGTGATGGGCGAATGGGACTTGATGTGAATTAGGACATGGGCAATCGAGTTTTGCATGACCTCAAGTTTGCAGAGGGCAGAGTGTGGGAGACCAATCAGGAGTGTGTTGGAACCGTTAGGTGTAGAGGTGATGACGGCATGGCTGGGACTTACAGGAGGAGAGACATTGAACATGTTGAAGGTGGAAGAGGGAGGTCTTTCTGATGAACAGGATGTGGCCAGGAGCTTCGGTCAACGCAGACACCTTGGCTGAAGATAAACCTCAGGCTTTGCTCTTCCCCAGGTTTAGGTATTATGGATTATCTGAGGTTGGATCTTGGACAAGCATCCTGATTAGCGAGACTAGAGGCGGTGGAAGTAGAGAGACAGGGCTAATTGTCACCAGTGTAAATGAGGAATCAGATTCCCTGTCTAGGTTATCGCCAAGAGGCAGCTGGTAGAGGAGGAGGAGGAGGGAACGATGGATCTTTGAGGGATTCCCAAGGTGACAGTGCAGAGTTGGAAAAGGGAGCCATTGATAGAGATTCTTTGGCTGCTATCAGACAGTTATGCGTTGAACCAAGCTCGGACAGTCGCACCAAACCCAGTTATAGAGGAGGTCACTGAGAGAGGAAACATCATCCAAAATCAACCATCATATTCATTTTAAAGGGGACAAAAAAAATGGAGCAGCAGGAAGTGACAGAAATAAAGCAGGAAGTGATGGAAATAAAGTAATAATCTGCAATAATGTATCAACTTTCACTCCTTGAGGTGTTAATTCCAAGCCAATGAGTGGCTTTGTAAATGTAGTCAGTGTGAGGTTAAGGAGGTGAGTGGCCAGTGGCTGGATTCTCTGCCCCGCCCCGCCCCGCCGCAACCCGCCGGCGGGATTCTCTGTTACGCCGGCTGGTCCATAGGGCTTCCCATTGTGGTGCAGCCCCACGCCGTCGGGAAACCCGCGGGCTGCTGTCAAAACGGATCATCCCACCGGCGGAGAATCCAGCCCCAGGTGTTTTAACACGGTCGAATGACGGTGGTATGTGGCGCAGTGGTTAGCATTTGGACTGCGGCGCTGAGGACACTTTCGAATCCCGGCCGTGGGTCACTGTCCGTGTGGAGTTTGCACATTCTCCCCATATCTGCGTGGGTTTCACCCCCACAACCCAAAGATGTGATTAGGTGGATTGACCACGCTAAATTGCCCCTTAATTGGAAAAGAAAAATAATTTTTTTTAAACTCTCAATTGACAGATACACGATGCTGGAACAGAAGAACATGCCTACCATATGGAGGTCAGGTATAATGCCACATTAAATATATACAGTGAATAAGCACCTCAGAGTGCAACATGATCTATGTGGACAACTTAAATACATTTGCACCAGTTGTAATGACCATTTTGAAAAGTCTGCAATGTTTCTTTGACTCAAAGAGTAATATGATGTATGTAGAAAACCTGAGTATTATTGCACTTTGTGTGATGGCCACTATTATAACCTGCCCAGATCCTGTTGGCTGGGGACAACTGGTTCCCCTATGACTCGAGAAATATGGGGCGGGATTCTCCGCCCCGCCACGCCACATTTCTGCCCCAGCCGGTCAATGGGGTTTCCCATTGTGGGGCAGCCCCTCGCCGTCGGGAAGCCCCTGGGCGCTGGCAAAACGGAGCATCCCGCCGGCGGAGAATCCTGCCCATGAGCTCCCCAATGAGAGGGAGGGTGGGGCAATCGTTAGCAGTGCAGCTGTATAAATAGAGCTGATCAGTGTGGTACCGGCTAGAGAGGGAACCAGTAACGAACAACTGGCCCCGTGTACATATTCTTGTAAATAAAGTTACTTTCTGTTTGAATGTACAAACTCATGCTGGGTTCTGTGACCCTCACAACAGCCACGTTGAAATGTTTTTAATGTTCTTTCAGATATTTTACGAATAAAGTATATTTTTGCAAAGGAAAATCAGGTGCAATGCTTGTTGTCAGCTTGGAACAAAGAATAATACAGCACAGGAACAGGCCCTTCGGCCCTCTAATCCTGTCCTGGTCATGATACCCCCAAAGGATCCTGTATGTCGCTCTTGTACGGACCATGAATGGGATTCAGTTTGAATTTGAATTGGTTTTAGGAGCAAGCAACGTGATGGATGAGGGCGTGCCCTGTCCATTCTGCGCAGTGGCTTTGAAATTCTGAGAAAGGAATACTTTTTTTTTTACAATCTTACATTTCTGCTTCGGTATTCAGCTGAGGCCATGGTTTAATATTTGATCGGAAAAGCGGCACCGCTAGTAATGTAGCACTCCCTCTGAAAGGCAGCAGGCTGGCAATGTAGCACTCTCTCTGCAAGACAGCACACTGGCAATGTAGCACTCCCTCTGAAAGGCAGCAGGCTGGCAATGTAGCACTCCCTCTGAAAGGCAACAGGCTGGCAATGTACAGCATCAAAATGTCAGCTTGGATTTTGTCCTCGAATGGGGTTTAAACCCATCACCTTCTAGCGCAGGCCAGGAGTGAGGCACAGCCAACAGGGTTTAATATCCCCATTTTCGTAAATATCCAAGTTTAGCTACATCCGTATAGTCAGATTCCAATCGGAGAGGAAATTACAGTACAGAAAGGAACTACAAAAGCGACTGCTAGAGAGAATAAATGCAAAACTCAAGAAAGGGGGGAATAAAAAGCATTTTAAATCGACGGAAGACTATTAGGACCAGTACTTTTACAATGTGAAGCAATTATGCACAAATAGGGTTGGACACAACAAGAGATCTGTTATGAGATATGGTATTAAACCAAAAAGGAGTTTGAAAGTAAGTGTTACCATACAGGGGAATGAGTCACAAAGGCAATTATGTTCAACGTCCTCATTCAAAAAGGAAGGAACTAAATTCCTCCAAAAAAAATTAAAACAGTTACCAAATTTGGTTAAAATCTCGAGACGACTTAGCGTTAAATGGTCGTTGTTCAACGGGTTGATTCAATGAAGGGAGGGGATGAAAGAGAGGAGCTCCTGAACTTCAAGAAAGATGAAGAAACCTAATTGAAATGATTGGATGGGAGGCAGATTCCTTATAATAATAATAATAATCTTTATTTCACAAGTAGGCATACATTAACACTGCATTGAAGTTACTGTGAAAATCCCCTAGTCGCTGAACGCGTGGCGCCTGTTCGGGTACACAGAGGGAAAATTCAGAATGTCCAAATTACCGATAAGCACGTCTTTCCGGACTTGTGGGAGGAAACCGGAGCACCCGGAAGAAATCCACACAGACACGGGGAGAACGTGCAGACTCCGCACAGACAGTGACCCAAGCTGGGAATCGAACCTGGAACCCTGGAGCTGTGAAGCAACAGTGCTAACCACTGCGCTACCGTGCTGCCCTATCATACAGTGAGTTAACGATGGCGCAGTGGTTAGCACTGCTGCCTCATGGCGCTGTAGACCCAGGTTCGATCCCAGCCCCGGGTCACTGTCCGTGTGTGGAGTTTACACATTCTCCCCGTGTCTGCGTGGGTTTCGCCCCCACAACCCAAAGATGTGCAGGGCAGGTGGATTGACCACGTTAAATTGCCCCTTAATTGGCAATAATGAATTGGTTACTCTCAATTTATTTTTAAAAATGGAACAGTGATGTACAGGAACCTAACTCCCCGATTAAGGGGCAGCACGGTGGCGCAGTGGTTAGCCCTGCAGCCTCACGGCACCGAGGTCCCAGGTTCGATCCCGGCTCTGGGTCACTGTCCGTGTGGAGTTTGCACATTCTCCCCGTCTTTGTGTGGGTTTCACCCCCACAACCCAAAGATGTGCCGGGTAGGTGGATTGGCCACGCTAAATTACCCCTTAATTGGAAAAAATTAATTGGGTACTCTAAATTTATATTTTTAAAATTTTAATTTTAAAAACTCCCCGATTAACAAGAAGGGCAACAATAAGTTTTCAGTTATATTGCACCTTTAACATAGTAAAACACCACAAGGTGCTTCACAGGAATGTTATCAAACAAAATTTGATACTGAGCTACATAAGGAGATATTAGGACAAGAGAGGCGACAGAGAAGCAACTCCAGAGGCGCGGGCCCAGAAACTGGGGGCACACAAAGTGCCAGAATTGTCAGTGCACAGAAACATCAGAGGATTGTAAGGTTGGAGGAGGTTACCGAGATAGCCAAAGGGGCAAGACCTTGGAGAGAGGGATTTGAGAACAAAGACGAGAGAATGAAAAAATGGAGATGGTGCTTGACTGGGAGCCAATGTAGGCGAACAAGCATGGGGTGGTGATGGGCTGGGTGAACGAGATTTGGTGTGCGTTAGAATAAGCAAAAATGGGATACATAAATAAGCAGAACAGGAAAGAGAGATCAAGTCACCTTAAGGACAGGCTTGCCATGAAGCAGTACTGGAAAAACTTGCACGATTAGCATTTTGCTAAACGTGTCACAAAGAATGACGGTGAGATCCAGGTATTAGGTACTGATTGTTATTTTTATTCGTTGTTGGCTGGCCCAGCATTTATTGCTCATCCCGGAGGGCATTTAAGAGCCAACCACATTGCTGTGGGTCTGGAGTCACATGTAGACCAGACTGGGTAAGGACGACAGATTTCCTTCCCTAAAGGACATTAATTTTAATAACCTTTATTGTCACAAGTCGGCTTACATTAACACTGCAATGAAGTTACTGTGAAAAGCCCATAGTCGCCACATTCCGGTGCCTGTTCGGGTACACAGAGGAGAATTCAGAATGTTCAATTCACCGAACAGCGCGTCTTTTGGGACTTGTGGGAGGAAGCCGGAGCACCCGGAGGAAACCCACGCAGACATGGGAAGGACATGCAGACTCCGTACAGACAGTGACCCAAGTCGGGAATCAAACCTGGGACCCTGGTGCCGTGATGCCACAGTGGTAACCACTGTGTTACCGTGTTGCCATTAGTGAACCAGATGGGTTTTTACAACAATGGACAATGGTTTCGTGGTCACCGTTAGACTTTTAATTCCATATTTTTTTTATTGAATTCAAAATTCACCATCTGCCTTGGAACCCAGGTCCCCAGAGGATTGCCCTGGGCCTCTAGATTACTAGTCCAGCAAGAATACCCACTATGTCACCGCACTGCACAGCCCCCCCCCCAAAAAAAAAAAAACCCAGACAACAAGAAAAGCACACACTTCTGGACTGGCGAACTTTGAACTGGGAGTAGGGATGCTGATGTGGTAAATATGGAAATGCAAGAATCACACACAGTAAATCCCGAAAACTGAATTTGCGTCACATTATTGTCCGAGCCGCAAAACGCCCGCTCCAGCGGAATGCTGACAGCTGCCCGAGACTCAGTGCAAGAAGTCAAGAACTGTAAAATGACTGTAAGCGGTGAGACTCGGATAGATAGTCCCACCATACAGTATTCAGTATACAAGCACCCTGCCAAGAGACCATTGAAGCAAAATAAATAAAACCTCTGTAGTGAATTCATTCATCTGAATGAACCCATTTTTGGAGCAACATAATGGAGGGTAAATAGTGCAAAGCCCGAAAAAGCAAGTTTGAGTAAAGAAATGCACATTTTCGAAGACTGATGTCCTTTATGTGGCTGCCATTGCAGTATAAACCCACCGCGGTGATTTTATCAGCAGTATCCTTTCACAGTGCAAGCAGGTTTGTTCTGCTTACGGAACCTTAGGTTTAATTATGCAAGGTGCAGCGGTTTGCGGGGGGAATTCTCCCTATAAATGCTGAAGGGAAGGGTAGGGGGGGGGATTCTCTGACCTTCCCGCGGTACTTTTCCCGTGGCGGGAAGGCAGTGCGCCATCCACCGGGACCAGTCAAAGGGGTTTCACATTGCTCCCACCCACCCCGCGGGGAAACCCGGAGGATCCGAGAACTCCGGCCTAGGTGTCACTTTGGGGGGGGAAGGCTGGTGAGAATCCCGCCGGCTTGTCCGTTGGGGTTCGCATTTCAAACCACACACACATCAGGCATTTGTTTGGAGCCTGGGTTATTCTCGCTGAGTTCGCCCACACTTAGAGCTCTTTTGGAGTGGGGACCTCGATCTCCTGACAACCCTACTGCCTCCGCTCCCTCTACTCACTGGCAGAGAAGCCCCCACCCCCTCAAGTGACTGACAACCCGCTATGGGATCACCAAAGGCCTTTAGACACCATTCCCCCTTCCTTCATCAAGGCCCCCCCCCCCTTTTGCTGGATGTGCCTCTTCTCAGGCCCCACCCCTCAGCAGTGCCAAGGGGAGCCTTGTCTGCCCTGGCCCTGACCACACCGTAGAGTCAATACCCTCCCCCCCCCTCCCCCCCCCCCCCCAAGGCCTGTTCATCACATCTGGTCTCCGTCCATGTGTGAGACCATTAGTGATTCCTGTTGGCCTCAGGCTATGCTGGAGAATCCCAGAAGCCGGGAGACTCCGGCTTCAAATGGGATGAGCATATTTAAAATAGTTTAAAGACTCATTTAAATATGTAAGTCTGGTTCACGCCAGGCGAGTTCACGAACCAGACTGTGCGGGTGTCACGGGCCGGGAGAATCGCGCTCCGTTTGGCGCCTGGCACGAACCAGGGCTCTCTGCTGTTCTCCAGGGATAGCAAGAGGTGCACCGGGCGCAATTGGGGGGGGGGGGGGGTAAATCACACCCTATATTGGCATGTCTGCATCAGATGGGAATGTCAGAGGGCAGGATTTACCAATCTACCAATTCCGTTGTCATCGGGGTTTCCTGGTGACAGCACCCCTCTCCGCCGGGAAACCCGTACGCCGGCGTGGGACCGGAATTTCCCACCGGTGTGAACAGCCGGTCAATCCCTCCCAGAGCCAGGAGCAGTGGTTAGCACTGGGACTGCGGTGCTGAGGACCCGTGTGGAGTTTGCACATTCTCCCTGATGTGTTGGGTGTTCTGGATCACAAACAGGTCACCAACACTGGAAGTGGTGCAACTCTGTTTTATTATGAGGTTAACTATATTAACATACTCAAGTAACTGGTATATTAACATACTCAAGTAACCCCCATACTGTGGGTAAATGCAATACCAGCTTTAACTGTTGACCCTTGCCTAGTCCTAACCAGGTGATGCACTCAGCACATGGTGAATGTCTGTGTTGCAGGCTGTGAGCTCTGTGCTCCGAGCTGGCTGCTACTAGAATGAGCGGGAGCTCTCCTGTCCCCTGTCTTTATAGTGCGTGTGCTCTCACTGGTGATTGGCTGCGGTGTTGTGTATGCTGATTGGTCCCACTGCATGTCCATCAGTGTGTGTGTGTCTGCACCATGATATACTGGTGTATATTATGACACTCCCCATGTCTGCGTGGGTTTCACCCCCACAACCAACAATGTACAGGGTAGGTGGATTGGCCACGCTAAATTGCCCCTTAATTGGAAAAAAATAATAATTGGGTACTCTAAATTTATGAAACAAAATCCCGCCCAGAGTCTCTTTCTGTTGTAGAAATCAATCATTAACTCCCACCAGAAGATCATCAATTCAAGTCCCAGTCTCAAGAGGTTGAGCATCAAATTTAGGCCAACTCTGCCAGTGCAATACTGAGAGCGTGCTGCTCAGTCTTTCGGATGTGGAAAGATCTTCTGCATCCGGTTTAATGTCTCACCCAACTGTGGGAGGTTGTCAGCCACAATGGGTTTGGCTGAGGAGCCACTGACACTGTGGAAACATTCACACGGTGCACAGAGGCAGCGGAGGGTAAGAGGGCAAACTCCTGGATAGGCCCCTAAAGCACAAGAACTGAAGCACGTTCAGAGACCCTTCAGGAGAGATGTTTGGAAGAACTGGTTCATGCAAAGGGTGGGAGAGATTTGGCACTCTCTCCCACAAACAGCAGATGAAGCTGGAACAGTTGTTAATTTTAAATCTGAGATAGATTTTGTTAAGCAAGGATAGTAATGGAAATGGACCAAAGACAGATATATGGAGTTAGACCACAAATCAGCCATGATCTCATTAAATGGCAGGACAGGCTCGATGGACCACCATTTCGTCCTTCAGTCATCTTAAACACTCTTAATTCCAATTTTTAGTTGAAATATAATTTGCTAAAATGTTTTGAAGGTCATGAATCAGGAAATCAGGTGAGAGTATATATAAAGAGTATAGCGATTTTCAGTGGACAGTTTATATGTGTAGAGGCAAGGTTTCTGGTGCAACTGGTCAGGGAATATAGGCTAATTGAACAAACATTACTGTGATCCAACCAACAACAGTTAACAAGGCTCGGAATCAGGGCGGAATGCTGCGCAGTGGTTAGCACTGGGACTACGGCGCTGAGGACTGGGTTCGAATCCTGGCCCTGGGTCACGGTCCATGTGGAGTTTGCACATTCTCCCCGTGTCTGCATGGGTTTGACCCCCACAACCCAAAAATGTGCAGGGTAGGTGGATTGGCCACTTAATTGCCCCTTACATTGGAAATAAAAAATGAATTGGATACTTCAAATTTAAAAAAAATTTAAATCATGGAATCCCTACAGTGCAGAAGTAGGCCATTTGGCCCATCAAGTCTGCACCCACCCTCCCAGGTCCACTCTCCTGCCCACCCCAAACTTTCCCCTTAACCCCGTAACCTAACGTGCACATCCCAGAACACCAAGGGGAAATTAGTATGGCCAATACACCTAAATTGCTGCACATCTTTGGGCTGTGGGAGGAAACCGGAGCACCTGGAGGAAACCCACACAGACACGGGGAGAAAGTGCAGACTCTACAGTCACCCGAGGCCGGAATCAAACCCGGATCCCTGGCGCTGTGAGACAACAGTGCTAACCACTGTGCCACCGTGCCATCCATTGGACAGTCAGCGCTCAGAAAAAATAAACAGAAAGTTAGAGAATTCACTTTTTCTGCAAAAGGAAGTGAAAGGGTACTGAAAAGAAACTGAGATTGAACAGAATTAGCAAAATGCAAATTTAAGAATAAATAGAACTGGAAAGGGAGGAGGAGGAGGTATGGTGGTGAACCAAATTAAAGGTTTTAAAAGTATTTTTTAATTAA
The DNA here is from genome assembly GCF_047496885.1 of Scyliorhinus torazame. Taxonomy (NCBI): domain Eukaryota; kingdom Metazoa; phylum Chordata; class Chondrichthyes; order Carcharhiniformes; family Scyliorhinidae; genus Scyliorhinus; species Scyliorhinus torazame. The sequence goes on along the minus strand of NC_092721.1, from coordinate 11,179,074 downwards.
AATTTTTGGAGTTCGAGTTTTGGATGGTTGCCATTATAATTGAGAGAGAGACTTCAGCGGGTATGTTAATTGTTATTGGTGCTTGTTTTAGTTCTATCATGCCAGTAATTTCATTCCAGTGTTAATGTAAGCCTACTTGTGACAATAATAAAGATTATTATTATGGAAAAGTTAAAAAAGAAATGCAATTGACTTGAGAAATCTTTGCAATGTGGGATACACGTCTCAGTGGAATATACCATTGATGTCTAGTTTCTGAACAATACTTAAAGATCAGTGCACATCAAGTAAAGACATTGCATCTTGGGAGCAACAGTGGCGCAGTGGTTAGCACTGCTGTCTCATGGCGCTGAAGTCCCAGGTTCCATCCCGGCTCTGGGTCACTGTCCGTGTGGAGTTCTCACATTCTCCCCGTGTCTGCCTGGGTCTCACCTCCACAAACCCAAAAGATGTGCAGGGTAGGTGGATTGGCCGCGCTAAATTGCCCCTTAATTGGGGAAAAAAAGAATTGGGCGCTCTAAATTTTTTTTTTTTTTAAAAAAGGTACTGCACCTTCTGGAGTTTGTATCTCATTAGAACAAATACTACAATGTTATCCCAGTTACAGTCCAATCTCAGTTAGCAAAGCTGCCTCTGGTCAGTTGCTCACGCTCTCACCTCAGAGTCAGAACGTTGTGGGTTCAAGTCCACTCCATGACTTGAGGTGAAAAATCGAAGCTGAACTCCAGTGCAGTGCTGAGGAAGTGCTCCACTGCCTGAGGTGGCCGAAGGGCCTGTACTGCGCTGTATCGTTCTATGTTCTATGAGCCACTAAACTGAGGCCTTGCCGGTGTTACACTATTTCAAAGGGGCACGGGGGAGTTCTCCCTGATGTCAAGGCCAATGTTTATCTCTCAAGCAACATCAGAAAAAGAACAAATTATCTCATCAAATCACCCTTTATGGGAGCTTGCTGTGCACACATTGGGTGCATTATACCATCATCTACACTTCAAAAAGGACTTAATTGGATGGAAAACACATTGGAACATCACAGAATTATAGAATCTCTACAGCGCAGAAGGAGGCCATTTGGCCCATCGAGTCTGCACCGACCCTCTGAAAGATCACCCTACTTAAGCCCACTCCCCTGCCCTATCTCTGTAATCCCACCTAACCGTTGGACACTCAGGGGCAATTGATCATGGCCAATCCACCTAAACTGCACATCTTTGGACTGTGGGAGGAAACCGGAGCACCCGGAGGAATGCCACGCAGACAAGGGGAGAACGTGCAAACTCCACACAGCCAACCCTAGGCTGGAATTGAACCTGAATCCCTGGTGCTGTGATGGTGAAAGGTGCTATATAAATGCAAATCTTCCTTTTGAATTACCAGTGTGACGGCAACAAGGCAGAGCAGAAGCAAATAAATCAACTACACAGAAAATCAAGCTAGCCCAAACAGTAAAAACTACTTTTTGTTCTTTATGCTGAATTAATCTAATTTTCCTCTTCTACTGCAGGGAGATCAGTCACGAAAATCGGACCAACAGTTACACTAACACTGGTTAAATGCACAATCCCATTACATTACAACAGATCAGAAACATCAATTACAAAACCCTGCCTTGTTCTCACCTGTTCAATTGTAACACTGGGTAATCCAAAGTGTAATTCTACACCAATAAAGCAGTTTAGTGATTGGCACCACCTGAATTAACGGTTTAAAGAAATGTCACAGAAAGTTTCACTTTGCTTTCTAGAAAAAATGTTTTTTTTCCTCAGGGTTGTACTGGAAGCCAGCTTCACAGTCAACATGTTCCGCACGTTCAGACAGTGACCACACTTCAAAAGTACTTCACTCTTTGTGAAGCCCTGGTGTTGTGGTGGGTGCTATGGAAATGCAAGTCTTTCATTTGCATCCACAAGTTATACTTTGCCACACAGAGGAAATGCATCCAACCTAAAATTATATTGGAAATCCCTTCTGCAAAATCCTTGTGGAGGAATGGGTTATTAAGCAAAGGCGAGGGCACATTTGGAAGGAACTGCTCCTGTTGGGAATGTAATACCAGCGGAAGATTTTTAAAATAAATTTAGAGTACCCAATTCATTTTTTTTTCTAATTCAGGGGCAATTTAGCGCGGCCAATCCGCCTACCCTGTACATCTTTTTGGGTTTTGGGGGTGAGACCCAGGCAGACACAGGGAGAATGTGCAAACGCCCCACGGACAGTGACCCGGAGCTGGGATGGAAAGCGGATCCTTAGCGCCGTGAGGCAGCAGTGCTAACCACTGCGTTACCGTGCCGCCCTCTACCAGCGGAAGTTAAGAACAATTTAAAGCTTCTACATTATTGAGACTATGTGCTCTTTTAAAGGCAGCTTCATTTTGAGAACAAAAATACTTTATTTCTAACCATGGGTTATCTCAATCCTGCCTGCCACAAACGTCCCATTCAGTTTTAGCAGTTGTCAGGGTAGTCACAGACTTAGACCCTCAGCTGCCTGTAATGCTGCAGATGACTCAAATTTCAGACACCAGTTTTTAAAACTGGGGTTTGTTCTAAGCAATGACTGAGGGAGGAGACAGCATGAAGAGAACATGGGTGGTTCACCAGACTGATAATCTCCTCTACCCTCCTAAACAAAGGTCTAACTAACAGCCAGGAAGTTAAAATGCTAATTCTTCAAGACAATTCAGGGCATTCAAAATCAGCAGCAACACATCTTTTAAAAATCCTCACCTTTGAATCATTTACCCGCAAGGTGAAAGATTTCTATTCTTTACCAGTTTCAATACATTATCATTCCAAACTCATTCTTAATTACAGCCTTCACAACAACTTAATAACTCTTTCATCTTCAACCCTCTCGTATCTACACAAATATGCAAAGCCCCTATACAAGGAGGAGGATGAAATATTAGCCAAATATCTTCTTAACTCTCCAATCCAGCTCTTGAAGATATTTCCACACTGGGTGAAAAATGAGTGAACTAATCTAGTTAAATAGTTCTTAACGACCGACTGAGAAGGTTAAGCAACCGCATCGTCGGTTTACAGATAATCCAACGGGTAATACTAGCACAGTGAGTGACTGTGAACTTTCAATTCCAAATAAAACAAACTGCAGTTTACTGGGACAAGCGAGTGGTAAAGCTCAACGTTGCAAATTTCAGAATTTTAAAAGCAATTCACTGCATTCCCAGAACACACACACACGGGAGAATCTACTCCCAAGCACCCAAAATACACTGATCTAGCAAAGATTCCTATTCCCATACCAGGCATCCTTGCTGCCAGTCCTGAGTCGGAGGGAATCAATGAGCGCTCTGTAGCAGCTGACAAGAGATTTCAACTTGAGCAGATTTGGGATTTATTTTGCCCAGCTGCCCCGACACACACACACACACTGACACACAACAGGTCTCCACCCTGGGGAGACCTCGAAGCCTCCATGAACTAACTGGGCAAACTTTGGAGATCAGAGTGTAAACAAGCAGGGCAAGTGGCTGGGAACTAAAAGCCCAGCAGATGTATCTTTGGGATAAGGTTCCACAACAAGTGCGTCGGATTATTTTTTTTAAGTAACAACTTGCAGCCTTTGTTCAACTTACATCCAGGTTCCTGGCAGCACCCTCAGTGTGTGGCACTTCCCCAACATATGTTTCAGACTCGCAGAGTGCACCTTTACACTTCTGCACAGGATCCACCAGCACAGGCTCCTTCTTAAAGAGTCGGTTCACTCTGCCTTGCATTTTTCTCCAGCGGGGGCAGAGTCCGGAGCACTGCTTTCTTAGCAACGTAAAAAAGTTTGGAGCAGTTTTGCAAAAAGAAAAAGTTTCTTTTCAGGAAGAAAAAAGGAAGCTATTTTCCCAGCTCGAGAACATCGCAAGTTAAAAAGAACAAAACACACACAGAAACCAGGGAGGGAGCCACTGCACTGCGCCCGGGGTTACTGCTGCATTTGGTTACATCTCGCTTGGAGAGAGGGGGGGGGGGGGGGGGGAAGTTTCCAACAACTTTTCCTCCGCCCTGTAACCAGGGAATGCGCGAGTTACGGACAAAAGGATCTGCCCAAGGTTCCGCCTACTGGAGCAGGACTAATGTTGCCTCTTGCATACGCCCTGCACATAATCATTCAGCAGCTATACAGGCAGCACTAGGGAAAAAATCTGTTAAACCATTATTCCACTCTGCAAAAAGCCTTTCCCTTCGCCCCATGTCCCCCATCACTCCCCAAACAATGAAACTTCACCCAGAAAATTGGTTTCAACGGTTCTGGAACCTGCTGAATTCAGTATCTTTTTCGAGGGGGGGGAAAAAGAACAAGTGAAAGCTTTAGCTGCGTGCAGTTTGTGAGATTATCACCGCCCCAGCATTGCCCCATCTCAGAAATTCAAGATCTCTCTCCTAGACGTTACTGAGAATAAATGCAGATTTTGAAAAAAATCAGGAGCATTAGCTCTCCCCCCAGAGAGCTGTGAGTCAGTTAGTTGCAAATTACAATGCTGAGCTTGCTGTGGGTGTTTTTTTTGCTGGAGGGTGTGAAGGGTTATAGGGACCAAGGCAGGCAGGTGAAGTTTGTCATAGATTATCAAAGAATTTACAGTGCAGAAGGAGGCCATTCGGCACATCGAGTCTGCACCGGCTCTTGGAAAGAGCACCCTACCCAAGGTCAACACCTCCACCCTATCCCCATAACCCAGTAACCCCACCCAACACTAAGGGCAATTTTGGACACTACGTGCAATTTATCATGGCCAATCCACCTAACCTGCACATCTTTGGATTGTGTGAGGAAACCAGAGCACCCGGAGGAAACCCACGCACACACGGGGAGGATGTGCAGACTCCGCACAGGCAGTGACCCAAGCCGGAATCGAACCTGGGACCCTGGAGCTGTGAAGCAATTGTGCTATCCACAATGCTACCGTGCTGTTAAGGTGCTACAGATCAACAGAGGATCTAAATGAGCGGATCAAGCTCAAATTCAGATGGTTTGGTAAAACATAAGGGGCAGCACGGTAGCATTGTGGATAGCACAATTGCTTCACAGCTCCGGGGTCCCAGGTTCGATTCCGGCTTGAGTCACTGTCTGTGCGGAGTCTGCACATCCTCTCCGTGTCTGCGTGGGTTTCCTCCGGGTGCTCCGGTTTCCTCCCACAGTCCAAAGATGTGCAGGTTAGGTGGATTGGCCATGATAAATTGCCCTTAGTGTTCAAAATTGCCCTTAGTGTTGGGTGGGGTTACTGGATTATGGGGATAGGGTGGAAGTGTGGGCTTGGGTAGGGTGCTCTTTCCAAGAGCCGGTGTAGACTCGATGGGCCGAATGGCCTCCTCCTGCACTGTAAATTCTATGATTCTATGTACAAGCTGTAGAGGAAAAGTTGCACCTCGGGGGTGAGAGGCTAGGACACGAAGAATAAAAGAGTGGGTGCAGTGGGCGATTGTATTGTCAAAGGATCAACAACTCACATTTCATAGAATCCCTAAAGTGCAGATGGGGCCAATTTGGCCCATCAAATCTGCACCGCTCCTCTGAAAGAATACCCCACCCAGGCCCACTCCCCTTCCCTATCCCCGTAACCCCACCATGCATTGATCATGGCCAACCCATCTGACCTGCACATCTTTGGACTGTGGGAGGAAACCGGAGCACCCGGAGTAAACCCATGCAGACACGGGGAGAATGTGGAAACTCCACACAGTCACCCAAGGCCGGATTTGAACCCGGATCCCTGGCACTATGAGGCAGCAGTGCTAACCATTGTGCCACTCCTTTACAGGTCAGGATGGTGAGTGGATTGGAGGGGAACGTTTAGATGGTGGAAATGGGACCGCTCTTGGTTGGAACCAATGTGTTAGATGGATAATTGTAAAACAATGTCAAGGCCATGAGGAAGATGCAGAAGAAGGTCTTTTTAGAGTCATTACGGCACAGATGCAGGCCATTCGGCCCATCAAATCCAGGCAGCTCCCTGCAAATGTCCATCCAATTCCCTATTGCGATCAGTGATCATCTCCGCTTCCACCACCTTCGGGCAGCGAGTTCCAGATCATTACCTCTCGCGGTGTCAAAAATATCTTCCTCACCCCCCCCCCCCCCCCCCCCCCCAGCATCCTTTCCCCAGGAGTAAAATCTGTGACGCCATGTCGTTCATCCATCAGCCAATGGGAAGAGCTTTTCCTTCTATACCTTATCCAAACCTGTCATAATCTTGTACATCTCTATCAAACCTCCCCTCGATCTCCTTTGTTCTCAGGATAACAACAACTCCAGCTTCTCCAACCGGACCTGGTGTCTAAGGTCCTGAATGCCTGGAACCTCGCCTGTAAACAAACTGACGAGAAGGCCGAATAGAGATTTTCATAATTCTGAGAGGTTGCGATCAATCCAAATCGGTTCATCGTGTTTCACTGGTAACGGGGAGACAAGACTTGAAGAATCTCGACAAAAAAATGGAAGTTTGGAGATGCCCTGGACTGGCCCCAGTCAGAGACAATGGACGAGGCAGAATCCATAATGCCTCCCTTCAGTGTTGTAAAATCCAATGGTTAATAAGGGCGAGGCAGCAGCTGTTATTTACCTGGTCTTCAGAAAAGCATCTGATGGTGTTTACACACAACAGAATGATTCAGAAGATGCATGCTCATGGAATAGACAGCAACAACCAGACTGGGGTTCAGGTGTTTGGCTGAAAGTCGACAAAGGACAGCATGATGAGAGAGAGAGTGTGTGTGTGTGTGTGTAGAAACCAGTTGTCAGGAATCTCACGGGGACCAGCGAGAGCCTGATTTTTTTGTTAACAGTTTGTTGGATATGTTTGAGAGCTGTTCAGTTGTGCTGCAGGCAAGGAATTGGGTGGTGCGCTCCATATGTTAAACAAACATGCTGTCCAATAACAGTGACCAGAAATGGCTTTACTTCTTGCCCATTTCTAGATTTCCCCAAGGAATTATCCTTGGCAGCATCCCCTCCACCCCCACCTCCCCCCTCATGTCCCCCGCATTCTCATACATGTTGGCTCTGATAGGAGTCCAAATTCACAAATGGGGCAGTTTGCAGAGTCACTCTGTCGGCACTCAGATAGCGCCAGAGGAAGTTCACAAGAATGATCCCTGGAATGAAGAGCTGGTCACATGAGGAACGGCTGAAGACTCTGGATCTGTACTCGTCGGAGTTTAGAAAGATGAGGGGGGATCTTATTGAAACTTACAGGATACTGCGAGGCCTGGATAGAGTGGATGGGAGAGGATGTTTCCACTTGTAGGAAAAACTAGAAGCAGAGGACACCATCTCAGAAAGATATCTGCCATGATTGGACTGTGGGAGGAAACCGGAGCACTCGGAGGAAACCCACGCGGACACGGGGAGAATGGCGGAGCAGACTCGATGGGCCGAGTGGCCTCATTCTGCTCCGATGTTTTATGGTCTCTAGCGGCACGTCATGTGAACAGATTATCGAGTGAATGTCACATTGTGGGATCTCACTGTGCACCAATTGATTGCTGCGTTTCCCAGATTACAGCAGTGATCGCCGTTCAAAATGACTCGATTGTCTGTGAAGTGCTTTGGGGCTCATTGAGGTTGTGATCGGTGCTACATAAATGCACTTTGTGCTTCAAACGTCGGGGACGCCAACCCTGAGTATTAAAGAAACTCAAACACAGGTGAATACTTAAACCCATCAAATAAATACGTCACCAATTATGTTTATTACAGCTTGTAGAAATGCTTTACATCACTTTGCTATTTTCTAATTGAATGAATAACCAATGGTGAATCATAAATTTAAAATAGAACTGACATCATTGAACTATAGAAAGGAATGTGAAACAGAAGGAGGCCATTCTGCCCAATGTGCCTGTGTTAGCCCAAAATGAGGTTATTCGGCTTAATCCCACCTTCCAGCTGTGGAGGAGTCCTATAACACTCCGAGATCCCTACTTTCCTGGCATCTTGCAGATTCCCCATTTTAATTTCTCCACTGTGCCTTCAGCTACCTGGATCCCAGACCCCTCCGTGTCTGTCTCTGCCTCCTCCTTTAAAACATTCCCTAACACCTACCTTTTTGACCAAGATTTTGATCATCTTGAAGAGTGATATTGGACTCAAAACGTTATCGGTTTCTCCCTCCACAGGGGCTGCCAAACCTGCTGAGTTTTTAATTCCACTTTCAGATCTTGGTCCATAGCCCTGTAGGTTAGGGCACTTTGAGTGCATATTGCAGTGTTTTTCTTCTCAAATACGATGAGAGTTTCTCTCCCTACCACCCTTTCAGGTAGCGAGTTTTATGCTCTCACCGCCTTGTGTGATAATGTTCTTCTCAACTCCCCTCGAAGACTTCTGCCCATTGTTTCAAATCTCTGCCCCCTTGGCTTTGACCTCTTTGTTAATGGAAATAGTGAATTGGATTGGGAATTGTTACAACACAATCATTGGGATGATGTTTTAAAAGGGCATGAATATTTAAAGCCCATATCTGAATAAAGGACGGGTTATTTTGGAATTATAATGGGAAGCCAGTCAAGAGAAGGCGGGAGAAGGCAAGGATCGATCTTGTTACAATGATAGATTTAGATGAGAAAAGGTGGTAGGAGGCTCGGGTGGAGCATAAAGGTCAGCATGGATAGGTTGGGCCGAATGGCCTGTTTATATGCCAAATGTCCCATTTAATTCCTTCTCACTCTCCCTTCGGGTGTCAGGCTCGAAGAGGGCGTAGGTGGCACTGGGCCTCCATGTTAATTGTCCTCGGTGGGGGTGGGTCATTTTTGTTGGTGAAACCTTCATCCAGTTTGTGAGGCTCATTAAAAAGATGATTCTTTGTCTACCCCAGTCGTCTCTACCATCGATCTTTCCCATCAGCAGCAAACTTTCCAAATCATGATTTCTTAAAAATGCCCAAGAAATTCCAACTCTCTCTTCCTGATCTCGGTCTACAGAGTTCCTTTGGCCTCAGATTTTACCAGCACATCTTCATCAGTAGCAGTGACCTGTCCAAGATATTTTCATTAGACACCTCTGCAGTCTCTCAACTTCTCTGCATTGCTTCACTGACCATCCAACACCTGCTCCCGTATCTAATATTCTACCTAATCTTAACAAAACCCTCGGCACCTGATTGACCAAATCTTCAGTTAAGTGATTGTTCAGGAGCTAACGCGCAACACAAATATGCAATAGAAGAGTCATTAACGTCACCAGATAACTTAATATTTACTGAGCTTTCGGGGCTGATTTTTTTTTTACAGGATTCTAGAATCCGAGGCTTCATAAATAAGAATGAAACTCATCTACGTTTTGGTGGTGCAAATGTTTTCTCCTTCCTTTCCACAAGGTATCAATTCCTCTCCAGAGTCTAATCCAAGTTTCCAGACACGCTCTGATACCTCATGGCCAAGGGCGTTGCCAATAAAGCATTTTGAGACATTTTGCGGCCATACAGTTATTCGAGTGACCTGTTTCTGTGTTGCAGGATCTGTGCCATTTCAAAGCAGCTTAATGAAGCCGGACTAAATGTTGCAACGGAATTATTTACAAAGAAACTTGTCAAAAACGAAGCAGTTTATTCCCCGATATACATTTTCCTTCTCGTTATTCAGACTTGAGTGAATTATCCGGAGATATTCCTCAGGGATCAGTATTAGGGCTATTGTTCTTTTTGATATACATCAATGACCCGAACATGGGCATATATCTCGAAGTCTACACAAAACTCAGAAGCGTAGCAAACAATCAGGAGGGTAGTAACAAACTTGAGGAGAAGGTAAACAGATCAAATACAGCAGATCAGCTTTAACAATCTGAAATGTACGTGACTATTTATTTTTTCTTTATTCTTTCATGGAATGTGGACATCGCTGGGCTGGGCCAGCTTTTGTTGCCCAGCCCTAATTGCCCTTGAATTGAGTGGCTGACTTCATTTCAGAGGGCAGTTAAGAGTCAACCTGTGGGCCTGGAGTCACAGGTCGGCTAGACCGGGTAAAGACAGCAGATTTCCTACACTAAAGGGCACTTGTGAACCAGACGAGTTTTTACAACAATCGATTATATCTGTCCCGGTCACCATAGGAACATACAATTTAGCAGCAGGAGTAAGCCATTCGGCCCTTCAAGTCTGCTACACCATTCAATAAGATCAAGGCTGATCTGATTGTGATCTCAATGCCACCTTCCTGTCCCTCCCACCCCCCCCCCCCCCCCACCCCCCCACCCCCCACAACGTTTGACAGCCCCCAGTCTGTCAAAAATCTGTCCAACTCATTCTTGAATAAAGTTAAAGACTCGGCCTCCACTACCTTCTGAGAAAGAGACTGCCGCACTTTAATAATCCTCCGAGAGAACATATCTCCTCAGCTCAGATTAAGAATAAGGGGCGGGATTCTCCGCCGTCGGGATGCTCTGTTTTGCCGGTACCCCGGGGGTTTCCTGACGGTGTGGGGCTGCCCCACAATGGGAAACCCCATTGACCGGCCGGCGTAACGGAGCATCCCGCCGGCGGGGTGAACCTGCGCGGCGGGGCAGAGAATCCAGCGCAAGAGGTCTACCTTTTAAGACTGCATCCCCGAGTTTTAGTCTTCCCCACGAGAGGAAACCCTCCCAGTATCCACCCAATCCGGTCCCCTCGGGGACCCTCGTTTGTCGTCTCATTCTCCGGAACCCCAATGGGTACAGATCTGACCTTTGTTCAGAAGGTGAGCTGTGAGTGAGCCTTCTCTCAATCCTTTCCTGACTAAGACCAGAACTGTACACAATTGGATTTATTGTCATGTGTACCGAGGTACAGTGAAAAGTATTGTCCTGCGTACAGTCCAGGCAGATAGTTCCATACATGAAAAAACACAGGTCATACGATAAATACACAAAGTAAATACATAGACACAGACATCGGGTGAAGCATATGGAATATAGTGCTGACAACAGTCAGGAAGCTGTGTAGAGAAATCAGTTCCGACCATTAGAGGGTAATTCAGGAGTCTGGTAACAGTGGGGAAGAAGCTGTATTTGAATCTGTTGGTGCGTGTTCTCAGACTTTTGTATCTTCTGCCCGGTGGAAGAGGTTGGAAGAAAAAATAACTCGGGCAGAAGGGGTTTTCATTGTGCTGCCCGCTTTCCCCAGGCAGCGGGAGGTGTAGACAGATTCAATGAGTGGGAGGCTGGTTTGTGTGATGCATTGGGCTGTGTTCACGATTATTATGGACTTGGGTTGAGCAGTTGCTATCCCAGGCTGTGATACAGCCAGATCATGGGAGCGATTCTCCACTCCCACGCCAGTTGGGAGAATCGCCTGGGCTGCCAAAATTTCTGGGGACGCCGGTCCGACGCCCTCCCGCGATTCTCCCAAGCGGCGGGAACGGCCCGGTCGAGTTTCGCGGGCCGCAGGCCGGAGAATCGCCGGAGACACCGAAAATGGGGATTCTCCGGCACCCCCGCTATTCTGAGGCCCGGATGGGCCGAGCGGCCAGGCCAAAACGGCGGGTTCCCCCCGGTGCCGTCCACACCTGGTCGCTGCAGTCGTGAGCGGTGCGTGAACGCTGGGGGGGGGGGGGGGCGGCCTGTGGGGGGGCGAGGGGGGATCCTGCACCGGGCTTCATCTGGAATGTGGGGTGGCCCGCGATCGGTGCCCACCGATCGTCAGGCCGTCCTCTCTGAAGGAGGACCTTCTTCCTTTTGCGGCCCCGCAAGATCCGTCCCCATCTTCTTGCGGGGCGGACTTAGAGAGGACGGCAACCACGCATGCGCGGATGACGTCCGTTATGCGGCGCCGGCCGCGTCATCTATGCGGCGCCGCTTTTACGCGGGCGACAAGGCCTGGCGCGTGTAGATGACGCGGCCTCGATACTGGCCCATTGTCAGGGCCTGAATCGGTTGGGACCGGGGCCGTTCCGCGCCGTCGTGGACCTCGACGGCGTTCACGACGGCGCGGCCACTTCGGCGTGGGAGTGGACATGTCAGATTTCCTCAGTTTCCTGAGGAAGTATAGGCGCTGTTGTGCTTTCTTGGTTGACGTAGGTGGACCAGGACAGATTTTTGGTGATGTGCCCACCTAGTAATTTGAAGCTGTCACCTGTCTCCGCCTTGGCACCATTGATCCAGACAGGGGTGTGTACAACACTTTGTTTCCTGAAGTCGATGATCAGCTCCTTAGTTTTGCTGACATTGAGGGTGATTATTCCACAGTATTCCAGATGTGGTCTTACCAAGTTCCTGTACAGCTGTAGCAAAACATCCCCACTTTTATAATCCATTCCCCTTGCAATAAACAGCAACATTCCGCAAGGTGGCACAGTGGTTAGCACTTCTGCTTCACAGCAGCAGGATCCTAGGTTCAATTCCGTCCCTGGGTCACTGTCTGTGCGGAGTCTGCACGTTCTCCCCGTGTCTGCGTGGGTTTCCTCCGGGTGCTCCGGTTTCCTCCCACAGTCCAAAGATATGCAGGTTAGGTGGATTGGCCATGATAAATTGCCCCTTAGTGTCCTACAGGTTAGGTGGGATTCCTGGGTTTGGGGTGGGGGGGGGGAGTGGGGGGGGGGGGAGGTGGCTAGGGCTAGGTAGTGTGCTCTTTCAGTGGGTCAGTGCAGACTTGCTGGGCCAAATGGCCTCCTTCTGCACTGTAAGGGTTCTATGATTCCGTTTGCCTTCCTAATCACTTGCTGTGCCTGCATATTAACCTTTTGTGGTTCGTGACCCAGGACACCCAGATTCCTCGACCTCAGAGTTCTGCAATCTTGCTCCATTTTGATAATTTGCTGCTTTTCTATTCTTCCTGCCAAAATGGACAAGTTGACATTTCCCTTCATTATTCTCCATCAGATTTTTGCCCACTCACTTAACCTGTCTATATCCCCTTGCAGACGCTCTCCCTCATCTTGACAACTTACCTTCCTGCGACCGTACACCCAGTTCCTTCATCCCAGTCACTGATATAGATTGTAAAAGGTTGAGGACCCAGCACTGATCCCTGTGGCACTCCACGGGCTACAACTTGCCAATCATCCAATACACAGATGGGCTTTATATTTTTATATTTTATTGTTATAACCTGCCTGCTTACCACTGGCTGGGGACCATTGGCAAACCCACAATCCTTTGGGAGTATGAGCTTCCCCAATGAAGGGGGCAGAGAAATCATTAGCATAAATAAAGCTGGCCAGTTTGGAACCAACTAGAGGAGAGGAAGCAGCAAGGGAGTTGCTGCTGCTGTTGTATGTATATATGGTATTGTAAATAAATGTTATTTCTTTCTATCCTTCAACTCGTGCTGGATTCTTCGTGGCCCTCACAAAACTGGCGACGAGGGTTAAAGTGGATAGCTGTCTACGCTGCTGAAGCCACCTCCCTGGATTTTTGTTGGATACAGGTTGGAAGTTGTTTTCTATTATACCATGCCTCTGTACGGACGTTTGGATGTTTTTGATGCTGCGCTGGAAAGCTGGAACCAGTACACACAACGGATGCGTTACTATTTCCGGGCAAACAATATCACCGAAAACGAGTGCCAGGTGGTCATATTGCTCACCGTCTGCGGCCCGCATACATTTGGGGTAATTAGGAGCCTTATGTACCCAGCTATGCTAGACACCAAGGCGTTTGATGAACTTGTGAACTTAGTGGGGCAACATTTTAACCCAACCCCGTCCACGATAGTCCAGCGTTACCGGTTTAATACCGCTGAGAGGACCCCAGGAGAATCCAGAATCCCTTGCAGAGTTTCTATCCAGGCTACACAGGATTGCGGAATACTGTGACTATGGTGAGACCTTGTCAGAAATGTTACGCGACCGTTTGGTTTGCGGTATTAACAATGCGGCCACCCAGAGAAAGTTGTTAGTTGAGCCAACATTGACTTTTCAACAGGCCATTCAAATAGTATTGTCCTGAGAGAGCGCAGAACGTGGAGTGCAGGAGCTACAGGGAATGGAGGTGCACGCCTTGGGGCGCAACCCCTTCCGTCCAAAAGCGTCTCCCCGCACCCCTGCGGTACCTTGGGTGAGGCGACGTCCGGACCGACGCCAGTGGCCGTCGGACGTTCCTCCCCGAAGGGAGCCTTCTCCAGAACCAATGGATGAGGAGCCATGTCCGTGTCGGACTTGTAGGCGCCGACCCCATCGTGGATGCCGGTCCTGGGGGCGCCAGAGGCGCCGACGTTCCGACAGAAACTGGGGCCAGTCCAGGGGCCGTAACTGGGACCAGCCCAGGGGCCGTACCTTCCATGTGGATGAACCTGCGGCGACTACTCCTGAGGACGTGGAGACGGAGGACGACTGCCTGCAGCTGCATTGTGTGGCAGCTCCCCGTGTGGCCCCCATTAAGGTGACAGTATGGGTCAATGGTCACCCGCTTGAGATGGAGTTGGACACTGGCGCAGCGGTCTCCGTGATCGGCCAGAGGACATTCGACCGCATCAAGCAGGGTATACAGACCCTTACATTAACCGACACACAGGCCAGGTTGGCCACCTACACGGGGGAACCATTGGACATTGCTCCTCATCCAACTGGAGGGTTGACTGGGGTGCTAGGTCGGTACCCAGATGTATTCCAGCCCGGTTTGGGGAAAATAAAAGGTGCCGTAACCCATATCCAAGTCGAACCAGGAGCCACGCCGCGCTATTTCCAGGCTCACCCGGTGCCTTACGCCTTGCTCGAGAAGGTAGACGGGGAGCTCACTCATTTGGATACCTTGGGTATTATCAGACCCGTCCATTTCACTGACTGGGCAGTACCAATTGTACCTGTAATGAAGCCAGATGCCACAGTTCGCTTGTGCGGCGACTATAAACTTACAGTAAATACGGCTTCCCAGCTCGACCGATATCCAATGCCTCGCATAGAGGATCTCTACGCGAAACTTGCAGGTGGACTCCCGTTCACAAAATTAGATATGAGCCACGCCTACCTGCAGTTGGAGCTGGACCCTGCCTCCCGACCATATGTAACTATCAATACACACCGGGGCCTGTATGAATATACACGGTTGCCCTTTGGAGTATCCTCTGCCTGTGCTATTGTTCAACGCACCATGGAGGGCATTTTGAGAGGTTTACCGCGTGTCGCTGTCTACTTAGACGACGTTTTGATTACATGGACGTCGGAGCAGGAACATTTGGAAAATTTGGAGGCTGTCCTTAGACACTTTTCAGAGGCTGGAGTCCGTTTACGTCGCACAAAGTGCGTCTTTCAGGTGAAGGAAGTAGTCTACCTGGGTTATCGGGTGGACCGCGAAGGTCTGCACCCCGTCGCAGAGAAGGTGCGCGCGATTCAACAGGCCCCCGCCCCGACTGACACTTCGCATCTTCGTTCTTTTCTCGGCCTCGTAAACTATTACAGGAAGTTCCTCCCCAATCTGGCAACTACGCTGGCCCCGTTGCACCTTCTGATAAAGAAAAATCACACCTGGGTTTGGGGTCAGCCACAAGAAACCGCTTTCCAGCGGGTAAAACAACAATTGTCGTTGTCTGGGTTACTAACCCACTATGATCCTGGAAAGCCTTTGCTCATTACGTGTGATGCATCCCCGTATGGTATTGAAGCCATCCTGTCCCACAAGATGGAGAACGGGGCCGAGCGGCCGATAGCTTTCGCCTCTCGCACATTGCCTGCAGCGGAAAATAAGTACGCGCCGATCGAGAAGGAGGGCCTGGCAGTGGTCTTTGCAGTGAAACGCTTCCACCAGTATTTGTATGGCCGCCACTTCACTATCGTGACTGATCATAAGCCCCTGCTGGGACATTTTCGAGAGGATAAGCCAATACTGCCCATCGCTTCCGCACGGAGCCAGCGCTGGGCTTTGTTGCTCGCTGCCTACGAGTATTCTCTGGAGCACAAACCAGGAACCCAGATAGCGAATGCCAACGCACTGAGCCAATTGCCTTTATCGACCGGCCCCATGTCGACCCCCACGACCGGTGAGGTGGTTGCAACCCTAAATTTTATGGACTCCTTGCCTGTCACGGCATCACAAATCCGTGAGTGGACTCAGACGGATCCAGTCTTGTCAAAGGTTCGCCACATAGTCCTGCATGGTGGGCAGCATAGACAGCTCCCAGGCGAGTTGCGGGTATTTTCCTCCAAGCTGTCAGAATTTAGCGTGGAAGGGGCAGCACGGTGGCGCAGTGGGTTAGCACTGCTGCCTCACGGCGCCGAGGTCCCAGGTTCGAGCCCGGCTCTGGGTCACTGTCTGTGTGGAGTTTGCACATTCTCCCCGTGTTTGCGTGGATTCTGCCCCCACAACCCAAAGATGTGCAGGCTAGGTCGATTGGCCACGCTAAAATTGCCCCTTAATTGGAAAAAATTAATTGGGCACACTAAATTTATTTTTTAAAAGAATTTAGCGTGGAAGACGGTATCCTCTTGTGGGGGACGCGTGTCCCGGAAAAAGGACAGGAGCTGATACTAAGGGACTTGCACAATGGGCATCCGGGTGTGACCAAAATGAAAATGTTGGCCCGGAGTTATGTCTGGTGGCCAGGCCTCGACACTGACATTGAGAAGGTGGCCCAAAACTGCTCCATTTGCCAGGAGCATCAGAAGCTTCCGCCGGCCGCACCCCTACAACACTGGGAATGGCCAGGGTGGCCTTGGGCGCGCTTGCATGCGGATTTCACCGGCCTTTTTCAAGGATCCATGTTCCTTCTATTAATCGATGCCTCGTCTAAATAGTTAGGAGGTGCCTAAGATGGTTGGCACAACAAGCTATCGGCTCTCGGCCCCGTTCTCCATCTTGTGGAACAGGACGGCCCCAATACCTTACGGGGATGCATCACACGTGATGAGCAAAGGCTTTCCAGGATGATAGTGGGTTAGTAACCCAGACAACGACAATTGTTGTTTTACCCACCGGAAAGCGGTTTCTTGCGGCTGACCCCAAACCCAGGTGTGATTCTTGTTCAGCAGAAGGTGCAATCGAGAAGATGCGTTTGTCTTTCAGTACGCATGGCCTCCCCGAGGTGCTGGTCACGGATAACGGCACTCCGTTCACAAGTGAGGAGTTTGCGAGGTTCATGAAGATGAACAGCGTACGCCATATCTGCACCGCTCCATACCACCCGGCTTCCAATGGGTTGGCGGAGCGCGCAGTGCAAACATTCAAACGAGGCCTAAAGAAGCAGTCTTCCGGGTCTATGGACACAAGACTGGCTCGTGTTTTGTTTTCATATAGGACCACTCCACATGCGGTGACTGGGTTAACTCCCGCGGAACTCCTAATGGGCCGGAGACTTCGCACCCGCCTTAGCATGGTTTTCCCAGACATTGGCGCAAAAGTACGCTGCACACAAGAACGGCAGGGACATGGTTTTTCTCGGCATCGGCCGATTCGGCAGTTTGCGCCCGGTGACCCAATGTTCGTTCGAAATTTTACTGGTGGTGCCCAGTGGGTCCCTGGTGTTATCATTCGCTGAACGGGCCCTATCTCTTACCAGGTGCAAACCCAAGGTTGCCTCCAGCGCAAGCATGTAGACTACGTTAGGTACTGAAGACCATCTCTTCCAAAGATTCCCCGCCCCCGGAGCTCATTTCTACAGCCACAGTGACCAGACACACTGGAGAGTATTCCTCACAATCTTCCTCTGGTGCCGCACTCAAAGCCTGCGCAGGTCATTAAAGAACTGCGCGGAGATAGAGACGCCGAGATAACGGAGGTGCGGACTCCGACTCCAAGATGGAGACACAGGACGCCTCAGAGGGGGAGTCCTCAGGCTCACGGGCCGTGGATGTACAACCGTTACGCCGTTCATCACGGAAGCGCCGTTCTCCGTCTCGTTACACGCCGCCCGATCCAGCGCCTCGTGCAAATGGTGTCCAGCCTGCGGCAAAATTGTCCGACGCCCTCCTTTGCCGGGGTCTTCGGTGGATTCCTTGGACTTTGGGGGGGGGAGGGATGTTATAACCTGCCTGCTTACCACTGGCTGGGGACTAATGGCAATCCCACGATCCTTTGGGAGTATGAGCTTCCCCAATAAGGGGACTGGAGAAATCATTAGCAGATTCCCTGCATAAATAAAGCTGGCCAGTTTGGAACCGGCTAGAGAGGAGTGAGCAGCAAGGAGTTGCTGCTGCTGCTGTATATCTATGTTATTGCAAATAAATGTTATTTCTTTCCATCCTTCAACTCGTGCTGGATTCTTCGTGGCCCTCACAAAATTTATACTTATTCAATTTAAATGTGATCAGCTGCCGTGGTGGGATTTGAACCTGTGCCTCCAGAGCATGAGCCTGGGCCCCTGAATTACTAGTCCAGTGACATACCACTACATTCCCTTTTAAAGGGGTTGCAGAAACAGAGTGACCTGGGGGTGCAGGGGTACAAGTCTTGGCTTTATAAACAGAGAAATGGTTAACAAAAGAAAGGGTTATTTATGTTAACCCATGGTCAGTGTAATGATTGGAAAACTTTCAGAATATTGATTATTTATTCGAAGTATTGGGCAATTTTAGACTTATAAGCCTGGGGGGTGGGTGTATAGAGTGTTTTAGAAAGGATTTTGTTTTGCTTTTAGGAAACAGAAAGTGAAATTGATGAAGGAGTGTGTTTTTCAGTCTGGGCTAATGCATAGTTGTTTGCCTGGGGAAGTCCCTGGGGAGTTAATGTGCTTTGTAGGCTGCAGAGATCATTAGATTTTTAGCTTGGAGGTGGGGGGGGGGGGGGGGGGGGGTGAGGTGGTTGCTGGGTGGAGGCAAGGAAGGCAGAGAGACGTTTTGACAAGTTGTGGAGAGAGGCAGTTTTTGGAGAAAGCCGTTCGAGAGACAGGGTGTTGGAGGTGAAGTCTGATCTTTGATCTGGCAACCCTGTTCTTTCTTGACACCACAAGTAAAGGAAGAATTCTTTCCCGGTAGGATAATTTAAAAACAAGAGTAATAACATTTTAGAAGCAGAGCAGTCTTGTCTGAAGACCAGGAAGAGGAGGAAACCACCTAGTTGAAGCAGCTATTTGAAGATATTCAGCCAGAGTCTGAAAGGGTTGTAACCAGAGCCTTAATCTGTTCTGTAAAACAAGTATTACTCTATGGCATGCTGATTTAAAGATGGATTGAGAGCTGTATGGTTCTTTTCTTCTTGTTTAATGACAAATTGTGTAGTTGTGTTAAGGGATAATTGTAAGCTGTTCTATTTGGGTGTGAAGTTAAAAGTTTGATATTGTATTCATAATGAAGTTTTGCTTCAGAAATACCAAAGTCCCATTTTTTTAATGCAATCACTCCTGGCGCGAATCATTCTCTTTGCACAGTCTTAAAATAAGCTAGAATATTGTTGTTTAGGTCCAGTATCCAAACCACTGGTGGGGTCTGGTCTGGGATCGTAATATAGGCCTCACCTGGAGTACTGTGTTCAATCCTGGGCAACACGTTTTAGGAAGGCCTTGTAGAGGGTCAGAAGCGATTGAATAGAATATGAGGGGATGAGGGGCTTCAATTTTGTGGCCAGACAAAAAAAGCAGAGACGGTTAAGAGGGGTTACGATAATGTTAGTAAAGCGAAAGGGCTCCAATGTCAGGAGATCGTTTTTTTCTTTGCATGGTTGGAAAACATTTACAGTCTTGACATCGAGGATAACAATCCATTCACAGCTGACGCAGTGCGAATGGTTTTGATGCCACCAGGAATGGATCCCTCAAGGCACGAGTCCACTAGGTTGATTACAGAGATGAGGGGTTTGTCGTACGAGGAGAGGCTGAACAGTTTAGGCCAGCACTCTTTGGAGTTTAGGAGAATGAGGGGAGATCAAATTGAGGTGTACAAGATGATAAAAGGTATGGATACAGTAGACGTGGAGCAGTTGCGTCCTCTTGTGGGGCTTTCTAGAACGAGGGGTCAGAATCTTAGAATAAGAGGTAGCAAATTTAAAATTTAAAACCGATTTGAGGAGAAGCTACTTCTCCCAAAGGGTTGTGACTCTGCGGAACTCGCTATCCCAGAGTGCGGTGGCTGCTGGGACAGTGAGTAAATTTAAGGAGGAGTTAGACAGATCTTTAATTGGTAATGGGTTGAAGGGTTATGGAGAACGGTCAGGACGGTGGAGTTGAGGCCAAGATGGGATCAGCCATGATAGAATGGCGGAGCAGACTGGATAATTCTGCCCCTATATCTTATGAACGGAGAAGTTCAGTACACCAGTAATGGTCTAACTTAGCTGGTCAGAGTCACCATTTCAGCTGTTCCCCGTGTTCCACTTGTGACAATATTTTCCAAGGTCCATCCTCAAGCAGTTGAGGCTTGTCCAGATATTCCGTGCAGAGGAAGATCGGTTAACAGCGGATACAGATTTTAAATGATTGGCAACAGGCCTGGAGCCGACAGGGGACGAGATTTCTTTTGAATGCAGCGAGTTGGTGCGCAGGTTGGGCGGCACAGTGGCAGAGTGGTTAGCACTGCTGCCTCACAGTGCCAGGGACATGGGTTCAATTCTGGCCCCGGGTGACTGCAAGGAGTTTGCCCATTCTCCCCGTGTCTGCGTGGGTTTCCTCCGGGTGCTCCGGTTTCCTCCCACAGTCCAAAGATTTGCAGGTCAGGTAGATTGGCCGTGATAAATTGCCCCTTAGTGTCCAGGGGTAGGGTGGGTTGGACATGGGTCGGGTGCTCTTTCGGAGGGTCGGTGCAGACTCGATGGGCCGAATGGCCTCCTTCTGCGCTGTCAGGATTCTGGGATTTATTTTTTCTTAAAGGGGCAATTTAGCGCGGCCAATTCACCTACCCTGCACATCTTTGGGTTGTGGGGGTGAGACCCACGCAGAGACGGGGCCAATGTGCAAACTCCACACGGACAGTGACCCGGGGCCGGCACTTGAGTCCTTGGCGCCGTGAGGCGGCAGTGCTAACCACTGTGCCACCGTGCCGCACACGGGATTCGATGATCTGGCTGCATTGCCTGAAAAGGTGGTGGAAATGCTCGTAACAAAAGAGAGCTGGATAAATATAAATAAAAGGGAAAACATTTACAGGGCTACGAGGAAAGAGCAAGGCTGTCGGAGTAACTCAAAGAGCTCTACCACAGGACTAGCACAGACACGATGGGCTGAATGGCTCCATTCTTTGCTGCATCAGGGCACAGCAATCAGACTGCATTGCCAGTAACAATGTTTGGCTTGAGTTATTTGGCAAGTGCATGCTGATATAACTGACTGATTTCCACAAATTGATTATAACATTCAGCAGACATACATGGACAACAAGCAGCTTTTGAGCTTCAGGCTAGCAGGTGAGGGTAACACAAATTCGTTGACAGCCCTGCCACATAACAGTAAGAAAGAAAATGGGGAGCATTTACCAAAATTGAACAGATTGGTTTCCGCCTCTCCCCGCGAGCCACATTCTGCAGTGCATTTTCCAGAGATGCAGACTCACTCTCCTGCTTGCAGACATAACCACAGTTTTTTTCGACAATGGTCCTCAAACCTTTGAACAGAATGATACTGGAAGTGCAGCCCATCCCACGTGTGTGGAGAGGCTGTTCACCAATCGCTCTGGTCCCACATGGACGGTGCGAGGGCGACAGTCCTTGATGAATGTTCGCAGCGCATCCTCTCCCGTCGCTCGTCTCCACTGCACAGCGCAAGAGCTACAATCCACCTCACCGGATAATTGCAACTCCCTGCTCTCGTCACCTCGAGTGATGTACAGCAACATGCGACCAAAAGAACATTGCACGGGACTCGAAAGGCTACAGAAATGTTTCCTTTTCGATAAACATGAAGGCTTCACTGGATTCAAAGATTTCTTCTTCTTCAAAGATTTAAAGGTGCCACCAAAAGAATCAAATTAAAGATGAAACTATATTTATACACTTCTCAGGGTCATCTTCCCAGGCAAGTAATTTCATCGTCTCACAGAGACAGAGCTGAAACGTTGCTGTCGCTGTGCCTTCCCTTGGTCCGGGCTGATTCAGGCAGCGCACAAATCCTCCTGGTGGGTTTTGCGATATCGTTCATGCCAAGGTGCATCTATTTTGCTGATCTAAAGGCGTCACGGTTTGTTATTCATGATCCCACTGGGGCACACGATTGGAAACGGGGGCAGGAGGAAGCTGACGAACACGTAAATATTCTGCAGCTGCTGCTTAACAGCACGGGCAGCATCAACTGGCTGATATTTATAAACCTCTCTCTCATTCTCCTACCAGCCACCTCAAGAAAAAAAAAAGCCTCCTTCAGAACGCCGACGAGCCAAGGTTGCTGAAACATCTTAAAAGGGCCACTCGTTTCTCCTGACAACGAGCTGGTTCAAACCCCACCCCCGACAGAATCACATACAAAAACATGATCAATTTTAATGTAATCACAGTATAGACGTCGCTTCTTAAAATGGTTTGTAAATATATCACAACCCTATACAATGGTACGTGCCAGCAAAAATATTGGTATCTGTCATTAGACAGACATAAAAATGCAAGTGAGCGTTGCGGTGGGGGGCCCGCAAATCAGGTTCATATGTTTTGGTCCTGTCCAAAGCTGGAGGATTAGTAGAAGAAGGTTTTTAGGGTAATCTCTAAAGTGGTGCATGTGAAACTGGACCCGACCCCCCGGGAGGCCATATTCACGGTGTCGGACCAGCCAGGGTTGGAAACGGGTGCGGAGGCAGATGTTGTCGCCTTCGCCTCGTTGATCGCCCGAAGGCGGATCCTGATAGGTTGGAGAGCAGCCTCTCCACCCTGTGCCCTGGCGTGGCGGGGGGACCTGTTGGAATTCTTGACTCTTGAGAGGGTTAAGTTTGAACTGAGGGGAAGGATGGAGGGGTTCTACAATTCATGGGCGTCATCCATCATGCACTCTCAAGAACTGGATAACATCGAACATTAGGGGGGGTATTGGAAGGGTTGGGAGGTGGGGTTTTATGTGTTAATGATGACTATGGGTGATTCCTGATTCTTTATTGTTATTTGTTTATGTTAACATGCGGGTGAATGTTTGGAGGTTGGTGGGAAAATGGGATTGTTGTTGTTGATATGGGGATTGACATTATATTCATTACTGCTTATTGTTTATTGTTGGTGGGTGCAAATTTGGGAGAAAATGTGAAAAAGGAGGAGAATAAAAATATTTTTAAAAAAAGAATAAAACAGCAAGTGGACTGTAATCAAAATAGAGAGAGGGTTCATTGAGGGTTCCTTCCCCACTGTCACAAACCATCCTCCTCACCTTGGGGAAGTGTCACTGAAAACAGTGCCAGCTGTGACTCAGTGGGTAGCTCTCTCATCTCGGAGTTAGGAAGTTGTGAGTTCAAGTCCCACTCCGCACTCCTGAGCACAAACCAATCAAGGCTGACAATCCCAGCCTCGGCACTGAGGCAGTGCTGCATTGTCCCAGGCACTGACTTTCAATTGATACATTAAGCAGGGGTTCCGTCTGCCTTTCCAATTGGCGCCTGTCACAATCTCAGGACGTTCCCATGAGACATAGGAGCAGAATTAGGCCACTCGGCCCATCGAGTCTGCTCCGCCATTTAATCATGGCTGATATTTTTCTCATCTCCATTCTCCTGCCTTCTCCCCATAACCCCGGATCCACTTATTAATCAAGAAGGGGATAGAATTCCCATAGAATCACTACAGTGTAGAAGGAGGCCATTCAGCCCATCGATTCTGTACCGACCCTCTGAAAGAGTACCTAACCAGGCCAACCCCTCCACCCCACCCCCGTAACCCCGCCTCACCGGCACATCTTTGGACTGTGGGAGGAAACCGGAGCACCCGGAGGAAACCCACGCAGACACGGGGAGAACGTGCAGACAGTGACCCAAGGCCGCAATCGAATCCGGGTCCCTGGCGCCGAGAGGCAGCAGTGATGATAACGCAGATGATTGCGATTTGGACAATTTGCTGGATCGGGATTTCCTCTGCTTGGGATTCCCCTCTGCCTCCGATATGCTTTTGCTTTTGCAGGAGGCCAAAAGGTTTTTGAATATAAAAACAACAAATTCTGAAAAAAATCAGCAGGTCGGGCAGCGTCTGTGGCGAGAGAAACCGAGTGATCTGCTTCTGTGCCCATCTTCACCATGAGCACAAATGATGATAT
Source organism: Scyliorhinus torazame (assembly GCF_047496885.1). NCBI lineage: Eukaryota > Metazoa > Chordata > Chondrichthyes > Carcharhiniformes > Scyliorhinidae > Scyliorhinus > Scyliorhinus torazame. Next base: position 11,155,082 of record NC_092721.1, on the reverse strand, counting down.
GGGCGCAGAATCTTGCGAGAATCGGAAAACGGGATTCTCGCCAGCAAGATCTCTTTTTCTGACTTACCCCCTGACCCCTTCGCCATGAACACAATGAGGTTCCCACCCTCATTTAACTGCATGTGAATAAATTTAAATTTATTTAAAAGACTTCCCTGTGCTATGCCCCCTCCAGGTAGGGAGTTCCTCCCTTGCTGAGGTTTACAACAGCTATCGCAAAATGGAAAGCTGTCGAGGGAACCCGGGGGAGAAAGACATTCCCAGCGCCAACCTGGCAGTGCCAGGGGTGGGCCCTCTGTGGAGTCCCATTCGATGGGTGGGTTCCCCTGATGTGTGGGGGTTTGCCCCAGTGCTTGTATGAGTGGGGGAAGGGGGATTGCCCTGTTTTGCCCTGTTGCTTGAAGCGGTGTGGTGAACCACGTATGGCTGTGTAAGGCTGTTGTATATATGTTCAGTATTGTTCTACTGTTCTATTAGTATCGTTATCTCCACTGTTGTATATACTTATTGTTATTGCTGTTCTGTTATTGGTTGTTGCTGTTGTACTGTTGGAATGTTATTGTTGGTGCTGCTGTTGGCTCCGCCTGTGGCTCCGCCCAGCGGTGGAGGTATAAAGCCTGTTGACCTGGGTCAGCCCTGCAGTGCAGGAGGAGCTACAGGTCGGCACATATTTAGCTTATTAAATTGTTAGACATCAGTTCAGACGAGACGCTGAGAAGCAGTGAACCGATGCAGAGACCGCTCGGCAGTTACAACTGCGGGCGAGTACCCTCAACTCACAAAGATATTCCACAAGCGACTCACCGTGGCGCTAACGCCGCGTGGTGAGGAGGTGTTGGGCGAGGACCTTGTTGGCTGGCCTCATAAACTGTTCCTTGAGTACATCTACAGCCTCCGTATACGAGCCCGCATCTCGGATTAACTGGAAGATCCAGTGGCTCACCCGGGCGTTGAGGAGGCGTTGCTTGAGTGCCGGGGAAACCGCAGAATTCGAGGATTCGAGGTTGGCCTCGAAGCAGCTGAGCCAATGTTCAAAGATAGCCGGCGCTTCAGCGGCCTGCGGGTCCAGTTCGAGACGTTCAGGTTTGAAGGCAGCATCCATTATCAAAATTTTAGTTTATTAAATTGATAGACATCAATTCAAACAAGACGCTGAGAAGCAGTGAACCGATGCTGAGGCCGCTCGGCAGTTACAACTGCGGGCGAGGTATCGGACGGGCCGGGAGTGCAGGAGGCGAAGAGGCCGGTATTCTGGCCTTTGCGTCCCTGGTAGCCCGGGGGAGGATTCTGCTACAGTGGAAGGTTGCAAGGCCCCCAAGTGTGGAAGCCTGGATCAGCGACATGGCAGCGTTCATTAAATTGGAGAGGGTAAAATTTGCCTTAAGAGGATCTGTGCAAGGGTTCTTCAGGCGGTGGCAACCGTTCCTAGTCTTTCTAGCGGAGCGTTAAGAGGTGGTCAGCAGCAGCAGCAACCCTTCCGACACCTCCTCACCACGCCGCGTCAGCGCCAGGGTGAGTCGCTCGCGGAATATCCTTGTAAGTTGAGGGTACTCGCCCGCAGTTGTAACTGCCGGGCGGTCTCAGCATCGGTTCACTGCTTCTCAGCGTCTCGTCTGAATTGATGTCTATCAAGCGGGTCCCCCACGTCCATGGGGGAGTGGAGGGAGTTTCCTTTTGCTGCAGATTAGGGCACCCTTTTCTGTGTGGTGCTCTATCAGGTCCCAGATTCCACGTGTGCAGAGTGCCGCAGAATCTGGAGAGAAAGTTTGTCCGTGCAACTGGAGAGCTACACACCGGTTTCCCCGCCTCAGTCAGCACTCTGTGTACAGAGTGCAAGATTCCGCCCAGCATTTTAAGTCCGCGTGACTAAGTCATTAAGCGCCATATGGACTCGAAACGTTAACTCTGAGTCAGATCGGCTGAGGTATTCCAGCATTTTCTGGTTTTATTTCAGATTTCCAGCATCCGTAGTATTTTGCTTTTATTGCACCACTTTTGGTTCTGCCAAGCGCAGCAATCCTGGACAACCTTGTCCCAGGACCCGAAGTTGACATCAAAATTCCTAAGTGGAGGGCGGCACGGTGGCGCAGTGGTTAGCACAGCTTCCCCACGGCGCCGAGGGCCCGGGTTCGATCCCGGCCCCGGGTCGCTATCCGTATGGAGTTTGCACATTCTCCCTGTGTCTGCGTGGGTCTCACCCCCACAACCCAAAGATGTGCAGGGTAGGTGGATTGGCCTCGCTAAATTGCCCGTTAATTGGAAAAAAAATAATTGGGTGCTCTAAATTTTTTATTAAAACTCCTAAGTGAACCCTAAGAGTATCCTTGTAGCATTTCCTCTGATCGCCAGGAGAGCGCATCCCAGACTCGAGCCCGCCATAGAAGATTCACTTTAGTAAGTCAGTGTCGGGCATTGTGGCCACATGACCTGCCCAACTCAGTTGTGGGTGCCTCAGTGCGGTGTGGGTGCCCGGCATGCCAGCTCGGGTGAGCTCCTTAGTTTTTGGGTAGCTTTGCAAAAAGAATAAAAGTGATCCAGAGTGAAAACAAATTTAGCGCGACGTGAACTGATTAAGCCGCCATTAAATAGCTCTGTCCTTCGCACCTTAGATTAATCAATCATTTTTCCGCATCACTGCAAAAAACCTATAAACCACATCCGATAAAACAAATCTCATCTGTGTTCAGACGATTACATCATCACAATGCCACGCACAGCCTAGCATGACATGGAATTAAATATCGAAGATTGAAGCGGGGCATCTCATTAACCACAGCATTCAGTGGCGTTCACATTCATAAACAGCTGTGACAAACACGGAATGAAGGTGTGGCTCGTCAATACACTAAGGAAATAGTTGGGGAAAACCTTCCCAAGGAACCTGTGTCTTTCATGACTCATAATCGCAAGCATTCAAACATACCACACCTTCGCTTTAACCACAGCTCTCGCAATCTTAGAACCCCAACTATTACCTTCATGGATCAGCGAGAGAATGAGAAGAATTTCCTTGATTGTTGGCCCGTCAGCTCCATCCCTTAAACGTCTGGCATTTATTGGAGTGAAATTTCATATTATAGTGTTTTAACTTTGAGAACACGGCTTCTGAAGAACCGCGTGTGTCGCCTCAGTGGCGGACTCTAATATGACACAATAAGAAGGTCCCTCCCCTCCATTTCCAGCTCAGATCGTCACAAACCCTGGAGTTGGAAGCACCACCACCCTTGGACTCCACAGTATCCGGGAGTGCTGTTACAAGCCAGCTCGAACCATTCTTGTACATCCAAGCCAAATTGCCTTTCTTAAAAATAAACCACACACTTTAAAACCAGAAACAGTCCTGGAATCTTTGACATTTGAAAAGGGAAATGCTTCCACTTTCACATTTTAGTGCTCTGTACATCGAAACCAAACAGCACCAGTCCATTGCACAGGCATCCCCATAATGCTCAAAGCAAGAATTTGACGACAAGGTACATAGAACGTAGAACATACAGGGCAGAAGGAGCCATTCGGCCCATCGAGTCTGCACTGACCCACTAAGCCCTTACTTCCACCCTATCCCCCGAACCCAATAACCCCTCCTAATCTTTTTGGTCACTAAGGGCAATTTATCATGGCCAATCCACCTAACCTGCACATCTTTGGACTGTGGGAGGAAACCGGAGCACCCGGAGGAAACCCACGCACACACGGGGAGGATGTGCAGACTCCGCACAGACAGTGACCCAGTGGGTAATCGAACCTGGGACCTGGAGCTGTGAAGCCACAGTGCTATCCACTTGTGTTACGTGCTGCCTGGTACAGGTCCATAATACAAGGCACAAATTCTACTGAATGACAATATTAGAGACACAAGACCAACATGTGAATGCATTCCAGTACTGCCCCAGAATATCGAGAGGAACAGGTTGATTGATTGTCACAATCTGAAGCTTTATGCTTCAAACTCATTGGTTTCCCAGTACAGACATGGCCTCTCAATTGTACATTCTCCTGGAGTTTTCATCAAGTGGTCTTCAACCACTCCATTCCAACAATCATTCTATTGGCTTTGGAAACACGTCCACCCTCATGCCACACAGCCAGGGGCGACACGGTGACACAGTGGTTAACACTGCTGCCCTACGGCACCGAGGATCCGGGTTCAATCCTGAGCCCCTGTCCGTGTGGAGTTTGCACGTTCTCCCCGTGTCTGCGTGAATCTCACCCCCACAACCCAAAGATGTGCAGGTTAGATGGATTGGCCACGCGAAAATTACCCCTTAATTGGGAAAATAAATGAATTGGGTACTCTAAATTTTTTTTTTTTAAATGCCACACAGCCAATCGGAAAGTGAATCGACTCTTCATTATCCAGTTGGATGCACCATGTAATGGTGTCATCGTCAGCTGTCCCTCGATTCGAGGGTGACGTCTAACTCGGGGTCGCTGGTTTCCGCCGTGAGTCTTCATGTGACTGAGCAGGCCGAGTCTCAACCCCGCAAATCTCTGGGGGCACAGGGGGCAAGACAACCCACTGGGCAGTAGGATCCTGAATGTAGGATTTTCTTCATTTCCTTTCCTGCTTTGCCGCCGCTGTGCCTCGCCATTGGGATGTTGTGACGCAAAGCGTGATGCAGCTTTCTGGGCAATTTGTCGCCATTCTGAGTGACTGGTAACCAGCTCCTCCCAGTCTTCAGGAGGCTGCACTTCAGGGAGCTCTGCAGATGTCTTTGTACCATTCATCAATCTTCACTGTCAGTCAAATAGCCGTCATCAGTTCCCCACAGCCCATCTCCGCATATTGAATATTTTAACAGGTCTGCACAAGCCTTCAAAGAAAAATGACAAAAACACAATTTTCGAATGTTTCTGTTATACCTCTCCTGAATTTTCTGCGTCCAGGAGACTAATCTTTAATTCTTGGAGACTACAACAATGACATCCTTAATTTTTTAGAATTAAAAAAAACAAATGCTTCCAATGGCTTCCGCAATGTGTGAGTGGGTACAATGTGCAATGTGGTATCACATGATGCAGACTAGGCCGAGCCCAGTTTCAAAACATGATCTCCACCCAGCAAATGGCGGCAGCTGGGTCAACGGTGAATGAGTGCAAGTGGTGATCAGAATGTGAAAAGACAGACTTGCCTTCCTACCATGGCCTTCATGACACCAAGACATCCCCAAGTGCTTTACAGCCAACGAAGGACTTCTTGAAGTGTAGTCACTGTTGTAATGTAGGAAGTGCAGCACCCAATGGTGGCACAGCAAGATCCCACAAACAGCAAATTAATACTGACCAGATAATCTGTTTTGTTTTTGATTGTGAGATTGGTCAGGAGTTGGAGGAGAACTCCCCTCTGGAAAGTGTTGCGGAATATTTCATCTCCTCCCGGGAGAGCGGGCCTGGTCTAAGATCAGAAGAAGTAGGGATCAGGGGATGAAAGAGAAAATGCTGGAAAATGTCAGCAAGTCTGGCAGCATCTGTAGGGAGAGAAAAGAGCGAACGTTTCGAGTCCGATGAACTAACAAACAGAGAAAGTGGGGAATGTTTATACTGTGGAGTGAGAATGAAAGATGAGTCATAGCCACAGAAACCCAGGGAAACCGGGTGCTAATGGCCACAGAAACCAAGGGGAAAGAGTGCTAATGGCAGTCCCCAGAGAGAACAAACGATGTGAAAGGCCAAACAGCAGGGAAACTAACATCAAAGAATGAACTGTAGACGTGGGGGGAGGGGAAGGGGGAAGCAAAGAGGAGAAAGGTGAAGGAAAGGTGGATAAGATTGGGTGGGGGGGGGAAATTAAATATATATTAAGAAAGAAAGAAATGGTAAAAGAAAGTTAAAATGGGATGAAAACAAATGGGTCGAGGTGGGGTAGAGCTGATTATCTGAAGTTGTTGAATTCGATGTTGAGACCGGAAGGCTGTAGCGTGCCTAACCGGAAGACGAGATGTTGTTCCTCCAGTTTGGGTTGAGCTTCACTGGAACATTGCAGCAGGCCAAGGGCAGACATGTGGGCACGGGAGCAGGGTCTTGTGTTAAAATGGCAAGCAATGGGAAGGTCAGGGTCCTGAATGCGCACAGACCGAAGATGCTCAGCAAAGCGATCACCCTGTCTGCGTTTGGTCTCTCCGATATAGAGGGGACCACATTGGGAGCAGCGAATGCAGTGGACCAAATTGGAAGAGATGCAAGTGAAATGCTGCTTAACCTGGAATGAGTGTTTTGGGCCTGGGATGTTAAGCATGGAAGAGGTAAAGGGGCAGGTGTTACACCTTCTGCGATTGCATGGGAAGGTGCCATGGGTGACGGGAGAGGTACTGGGTATGGTGGAGGAGTGGACTAGATTGTCTCGGAGGGAACGGTCTCTGCGGAATGCTGACAGAGGGAGTGAAGGGAAGATGTGTTTGGTGGTGGCATCACGCTGGAGCTGGTGAAAATGGCGGAGGATTATGCTTTGCATACGGAGGCTGGTGGAATGAAATGTGAGAATGAAGGGGACTCTATCCTTGCTCTGGGAGAGGGGGGAGGGGGCAAGGGTCGTGGCGCAGGAGATGGACCGCACACTGTTGAGGACCCTGTCCACAACTGTAGGTGGAAAATCACAGTCGAGGAAGAAGGAACACATTTTCGAAGCACCATTTTGGAAAGTGGCATCATCGAAACAAATGTGACGGAGGCGAAGGAGTTGAGAGAAAGGGATGGAGTCCTTACAGGGTGTAGGGTGCGAAGAGCTGTCGTCCAGATAGCTGTGGGAGTCAGTGGGCTTGTAGTCGATATTAATTGATAGTCTATTGCCGGAAATGGAGACAGAAAGATCAAGGAAGGGAAGGGAAGTGTCTGTAATGGACCAGATGAAAGTGATGGAGGGGTGGAAACTGGAAGCGAAGTTGATGAATTTTTCCAGGTCCGGGCGAAAGCATGACGCGGCACCAAAATAGTCATCAATGTATCGTTAAAGGAGTTGTGGGAGGGGGCCCGGATAGGCCTGGAACAAGGAGTATTCCACATACCCCATAAAAAGGCAAGCGTAGCTAGGACCCATGCGGGTACCCATTGCTGCACCTTTGATTTGGAGAAAGTGAGATGAGTTAAAGGAGAAGGTGTTGAGAGATAGAACGAGTGTGGCTTTCAGGATGCGGCGAGAGCAGCAGTTGGAAGAATGTTGTATATCCTGGAGGTACCTGTAATCCTGGAGGTTACATGCAGGGTGGAATTTAAGTTGAAATCCCCATGGGGCAAGTCGGAGACGAAGACGGTCACTGAGGAAGGAAACATGGATGTGGAAGCGAGTCTTGGTAAATACCTTGTCCAACACTAAGAGAGAAATGGAAAGCAGTGAAGGTGGATAGTGAGGGAGGGACTTACGGAAATCCTGTCGGAGAGAAGAGCAGTACTTCTTGAGGGTAGGCATTCCGGGAAGAGAGGTGACAGTGAGTTAAACACTGGATAAAAGCAAATTACTTCCAGCATCCGCAGTAATTTGCTTTTATCTAGGGATCAGGGGAGGCCCATCCAGCCTGCTCCGCCAGTCGATGAGATGATGGCTGATCGGATTGCGGCCTTGGCTCAAATTTCCTGAAGTTCCCCATAATCTTTGACTTCCCCATCAATCAAAAATCTGTCAGGGGCGGCACGTTGGCGCAGCGGTTAGCACTGCTGCCTCACGGCACCGAGGACCCGGGTTCAATCCCGGCCCCGGGACATTGTCCGTGTGTAGTTTGCACATTCTCCCCGTGTCTGCGTAGGTTTCACCCCCACAACACAAAGATGTGCAGGGTAGGTGGATTGGCTGCGCTAAATTGCCACTTAACGGGGGGACAAAAAGAATTGGGCACATTAAATTTATTTTTAAAAATCTGTCTAATTCAGCCTTTCATATATTAAACGACCCAGCCTAAGAGAATTCCAAAGACGCATCACCCTCAGAGAAGAAATTCATTCTCATCTCAATCTGAAGGAAGACCCCCTTATTTTTGACCTGTGCCCCTTCTTTCTTGGTTCCTGCACAACAGGAAACATCCACTCAAGTAGCTTAAAGCATCATTCAAATAATAGCGCAACCCTCTGGAGTGGGGCTTGAACTCTCAAGCCTTTGAACTCAGGGGTAAGAGACCTGCCACTGAGAGCCACAGCTGGCACTTGAGAGATGAAGTTAAATAAAATCAGTTAAGATTCCTGATCCTGCACAGTGGTTAGCACTGGGACTGCGGCGCTGAGGACCCGAGTTCGAATCCCGGCCCTGGGTCACTGTCTGTGTGGAGTTTGCACATTCTCCCCATGTCTGCGTGGGTTTCGCCCCCACAACCCAAAGATGTGCAGGGTAGGTGGATTGGCCATGCTAAATTGCCCCTTAATTGGGAAAAAATTAATAATTGGGTACTCCAAATTTATATTAAAAAAAAGATTCCTGATCCTAATCTGCATCTAGTGTTCCCCTAAGAAAAAGGATACAATACAACGATCGGGCAAGTCTCATCTGTAGTGTCTTTGTGATGTCAAATAAACATTGTTTTGTGTAAACATTAGATGTTGTACGGTTTTAGTATGACAACTTGCAATTCATATTCAATGACCTGGTGTTATGAGGAAACACTCTTGCTGGATTTGCTTTTTGCAGATCAGCACCGGTTTTGCAAAACTCCCAAGCCACTTGCTGATCACTATTTATTTCAATCATCTCCATGATATTGCTGAACAAAAGAGACACATTTTTGAAGCTTTTGATCTTGCACTCGTCAGGAGGGACAGACACACAAAAGCCAAATTTCAAAGCGAGCAACAATTTATACTACATTGAACAAAGTGTTATCTTTGAAATTTGGAATTCTTGCGTTTGTCGTGATGAGTGCAAGATGAAAAGCTTTGACTGCATGTTTCTTTTTTTCAGCAATACTCAAGTTCTGTGCTCCCAAGCAACTCTCTTGCAACATTTATATTTCTGCCAACATTTACTGTGCACCATTCTGCACTGAATCTCGTGTGCAGTTGCCTCGGCCATCTGAAGGTTTTATTTAATTGCCTTTGTACGTCCCAAGTTATCTCAGTATCACCCACAAACATTAAAAATATAAATTTAGAGTACCCAATTTTTTTTTTCCAATTAAGGGGCAATTTAGCGTGGACAATCCACCCACCCTCCACATCTTTGGGTTGTGGGGGTGAGACCTACGCAGACACGGGGGAAACGTGCAAACTCCACACGGACAGTGACCCATGGCCAGGATCGAATTCGGGTCCTCGCTGCCGTGAGGCAGCAGTGCTAACCACTGCACCACCGTGCCACCCTGTCACCCACAAACGTGAACAGTTTGCAGTGGGTTTCTAGACTTGAATCTTTAATGTAGATTTGGAACATGAAGACTCCAGGACCAAACCGTGTGGTGCCCTACTCACTGCTTCACACTGCCCTCTTCCCCTGACGGGGACCTGCTCTTTTAATAATAATAATAATTCTTATTGTCACTAGGCTGACATTAACACTGCAATGAAGTTACTGTGAAAAGCCCCTAGTCACCACACTCTGGCGCCTGTTCGGGTACACAGAGGGAGAATTCAGAATGTCCAATTCACCTAACAAGCACGTCTTTTGGGACTTGTGGGAGGGAACCGGAGCACCCGGAGGAAACCCACGCAGACACGGGGAGAATGTGCAGACTCCGCACAGACAGTGACCCAAGCCGGAAATCGAACCCGGGACCCTGGCGCTGTGAAGCAACGGTGCTAACCACTGTGCTACCGTGCCACCCTTTGTGTGTCGGTTAACCAATTCTTCATTTCAGCCCTGGGTTTTCCTGCGAACTCCTCATTATTTCGGCCTTTTTGCTAGGAACTGTGCTGAAGGTGTTTGGAAAGCAAAGTGCGCCAGGTCACATGGGGTTGCACTGTCTTTTGGGATATAATTTCCTCAAACTAAACATCCAGGAGGTTTGTTGGATGGAAACCTCCTATTCTGAGGTAATGCTGGCTTGCATTTATTTAATTATTCCCTTACAGATAATCCTCAAGTTTTGCTGCTGATTTGCTCCAGATGCTGATGATAGGTTGATGGATCTCCATTGCCTGGAATTCATTTATCCTCTTCCTCCTTATTTCAATCGATAGCGTCGCTACCTCTCACAACCTCACTGTTCACAAATTTCATTCCGAGTCTCCCTTCATGTCCTTGGGGCCCGGTTGATGGGAGCCCTCAAGCTTCTTTAGAACCTATATTGCATTGCTTCCACAGTTTGTCCGGATTGTTTTAATTACAACGGCCCGTGCTGTAACTGAACATGCTGCTGAACGTGTCAGGAAAATACTAATTTTGATGTATTGCATGTACCGCACCAAAACAACATTCATCCCTCAACCAACCAACAAAAATGAGACCCCAGAGGATCTGGTTCTTTGCCTCCTCACTTGTCTGTGGGGCCTTGCTGTGTGCAAATTGGCAGCAGTGTTTTCCGCTGAGGGAACATCATCTACTTTTCCTGTGAAATGCTTTGGGACGCTCTTTTGGCCACAAAATCATTGATCGCTGCGTCTTTTAGAGATTCTGAGCAAAAGAGGGAGGTCTGAGCAGTTTGCCTTGCACACCCATCAGCCTGCACTGGAAGTATAGAGAAATCAGCACAGTGGCAACGCTGGTCTATTAAGACAGACAGAAAGCGCACATTAGTAAGCATTGCGCAGGTCAAGGACACACAGCCTGAGTGAGAGAGATACAGACCGAGTGAGAATTTGGTAATTTGGTGCAGTGAGGTAATTCGGTGAAGAGTGGGAGAAGGTGCTTTTTCCCTACTGTTTTGTTCTCTTTCTTCGGGCCTAATTTCGGGAGCCGTTCGGAGGAGGAGGAGCAGTCTCTGTGAGTATAAAAACCTAACGGAAACTTCCTGTTTTCCAGTTTTTTTCCCAAAAGTGACGTCAGAGGGAAGCTGTGACCTGAGTGGTTGATAGCAAATCTGCCCCAAATTTAAAAAAAAACACAGCTAAACTCATAAACTTAAATTAAACTAATTAATTAATTAGTGATGGCTGGTCAGGTGATGTGCTTGAGCTGCTTGATGTGGGAGCTGGCAGATCCCATTGCGAGCTGCAGCGACCACATCTGCAGTAAGTGTTGGCTGCTCGAAGAGCTCCGGCTCAGAGTTGATGAGCTGGAGTCTGAGCTTCAAACACTGAGGCACATCCGGGAGGGGGAGACTTACCTGGACACTGTGTTTCAGGAGGCAGTCACACCTGTCAGAGTAAGTAGTTTAAATCCTGCCAGTGGCCAGGGACAGCAGGGTGTGACTGCAAGTCAGGCAGGTAAAGGGAACCAGCAGTCAGGAACTCAGGAGCCTCAGCCCTTGACTCTGTCCAACAGGTATGAGGCACTTGCTCCCTGTGTGGATGGCGAACAGGGCTGCAGGAAGGATGAGTCAGCTGACCAAGGCACCATGGTTCAGCAGGCCATTCAAGGGGAGGGAGTAAATAGGCAAGTTGTAGTTGTAGGGGATTCTATTATCAGGGGGATAGATAGTATCCTTTGTGAGCAGGATAAAGAGTCCCGCATGGTATGTTGCCTGCCCGGTGCTAGGGTGCGGGACATCTCTGACCGGCTTGAAAGGATACTGGAGAGGGAGGGGGAGGATCCAGTTGTTGTGGTCCATGTCGGTACCAACAACATAGGCAAGTCTAGGAAAGAGGACCTGTTTAGAGATTATAAAGAGCTAGGATTCAAATTAAAAAACAGGTCCTCAAGGGTCATAATCTCCGGATTACTGCCCGAGCCACGTGCAAATTGGCATAGGGAGGCAAGAATAAGGGAAGTTAACACGTGGCTGAAAGAGTGGTGTGGGAATGAGGGGTTCCTTTTCATGGGACACTGGCATCAGTTTTGGGGCAGGGGGGACCTATACCGTTGGGATGGTCTCCACCTGAACCGAGCTGGGACCAGTGTTCTGGCGAAAAGAGTAAATAGGGTGGTCAATAGGACTTTAAACTAAAGATTGGGGGGGAAGGGAAAGTCAGGGAACCAAGAGGTGATGTAATCAGTGGGAAGCGTAGCTGCTTAGGAATACAAAAAAGCACGAAAAGACAAAACTCAGGAGAGGTTACGATAGTCCCCATCCCATAAAATATGACACAGTGTATGGAAAGGCTCAGTAAACCAAGGTCCACCACACTAAGAAAACAAAAAGGGACGGTCAATAGAGAATTAAAGGTGCTATATTTAAATGCGCGCAGTGTACGGAACAAGGTAGATGAGCTTGTGGCCCAGATTGTGACTGGCAGGTATGATGTGGTAGGCATCACAGAGACATGGTTGCAGGGGGTTCAGGACTGGCATTTAAACATCCAGGGATTCACAACCTATCGAAAAGACAGGGAGGTGGGCAGAGGGGGCGGGGTTGCCTTGTTAATTAGGAATGAAATTAAATCAATAGCACTAAATGACATAGGGTCAGATGATGTGGAGTCTGTGTGGGTAGAGTTGAGGAACCACAAAGGCAAAAAAACCATAATGGGAGTTATGTACAGGCCTCCTAACAGTGGTCAGGACCGGGGGCACAAAATGCACCACAAAATAGAAAGTGCATGTCAGAAAGGCAAGGTCACAGTGATCATGGGGGACTTCAATATGCAGGTGGACTGGGTAAATAATGCTGCCAGTGGACCCAAGGAAAGGGAATTCATTGAATGTTTACAGGAGGGCTTTTTGGAACAGCTTGTGATGGAGCCCACGAGGGAACAGGCCATTCTGGATTTAGTGTTATGTAATGAGCCAGACTTGATTAAAGATCTTAAAGTAAGGGAGCACTTAGGAGGCAGTGATCATAATATGGTAGAATTCAATCTCCAATTTGAAAGAAAGAAGGTAGAATCAGTTACAGGTAAAGGTGTTACAGTTAAATAAAGTAACTACAGGGGCATGAGGGAGGAACTGACGAAAATCGACTGGGAGCAGAGCCTAGTGGGAAAGACAGTAGAACAGCAATGGCAGGAGTTTCTGGGAGCAATTGAGGACACAGTGCAGAGGTTCATCCCAAAGAAAAGAAAGGTTATCAGAGGGGGGATTAGGCAGCCATGGCTGACAAAGGAAGTTAGGGAATGCATCAAAGCAAAAGAGAAAGCCTATAATGTGGCAAAGAGTAGTGGGAAGTCAAAAGATTGGGAAGGCTACAAAAACAAACAGAGGATAACAAAGAGAGAAATAAGGAAAGAGAGGATCAAATATGAAGGTAGGCTAGCCAGTAACATTAGGAATGATAGTAAAAGTTTATTTAAATACATTAAAAACAAACGTGAGGCAAAAGTTGACATTGGGCCGCTCCAAAATGACGCTGGTAATTTTGTGATGGGAGACAAGGAAATAGCTGAGGAACTAAATAAGTACTTTGCGTCAGTTTTCACAGTAGAAGACATGAGTAATATCCCAACAATTCCGGAGAGTCAGGGGGTAGAGTTGAATATGGTAGCCATCACAAAGGAGAAAGTGCTAGAGAAACTAAGAGGTCTAAAAATTGATAAATCTCCAGGCCCAGATGGACTACATCCTAGAGTTCTAAAGGAGATAGCTGAAGAAATAGTGGAGGCGTTAGTTATGATCTTTCAAAAGTCACTGGAGTCCGGGAAAGTCCCAGAGGATTGGAAAATCGCTGTTGTAACCCCACTGTTCAAGAAGGGAACAAGGAAAAAGATGGAAAATTATAGGCCAATTAGCCTAACCTCGGTTGTTGGCAAGATTCTAGAATCCATTGTTAAGGATGAGATTTCTAAATTCTTGGAAGTGCAGGGTCAGATTAGGACAAGTCAGCATGGATTCAGTAAGGGGAGGTCGTGCCTGACAAACCTGTTAGAGTTCTTTGAAGAGATAACAAATAGGTTAGACCAAGGAGAGCCAATGGATGTTATCTATCTTGACTTCCAAAAGGCCTTTGATAAGGTGCCTCACGGGAGACTGCTGAGTAAAATAAGGGCCCATGGTATTCGAGGCAAGGTACTAACATGGATTGACGATTGGCTGTCAGGCAGAAGGCAGAGAGTTGGGATAAAAGGTTCTTTTTTGGAATGGCAACCGGTGACGAGTGGTGTCCCGCAGGGTTCAGTGTTGGGGCCACAGCTGTTCTCTTTATATATTAACGATCTAGATGACGGGACTGGGGGCATTCTGGCTAAGTTTGCCGATGATACAAAGATAGGTGGAGGGGCAGGTAGTATGGAGGAGGTGGGGAGGCTGCAGAAAGATTTAGACAGTTTAGGAGAGTGGTCCAAGAAATGACTGATGAAATTCAACGTGGGCAAGTGCGAGGTCTTGCACTTTGGAAAAAAGAATAGAGGCATGGACTATTTTCTAAACGGTGACAAAATTCATAATGCTGAAGTGCAAAGGGACTTGGGAGTCCTAGTCCAGGATTCTCTAAAGGTAAACTTGCAGGTTGAGTCCGTAATTAAGAAAGCAAATGCAATGTTGTCATTCATCTCAAGAGGCTTGGAATATAAAAGCAGGGATGTACTTCTGAAGCTTTATAAAGCATTAGTTAGGCCCCATTTAGAATACTGTGAGCAATTTTGGGCCCCACACCTCAGGAAGGACATACTGGCACTGGAGCGGGTCCAGCGGAGATTCACACGGATGATCCCAGGAATGGTAGGCCTAACATACGATGAACGTCTGAGGATCCTGGGATTATATTCATTGGAGTTTAGGAGGTTGAGGGGCGATCTAATAGAAACTTACAAGATAATGAATGGCTTAGATAGGGTGGATGTAGGAAAGTTGTTTCCATTAGCAGGGGAGACTAGGACCCGGGGGCACAGTCTTAGAATAAAAGGGAGTCACTTTAGAACAGAGATGAGGAGAAATTTCTTCAGCCAGAGAGTGGTGGGTCTGTGGAATTCATTGCCACAGAGGGCGGTGGAGGCCGGGACGTTGAGTGTCTTTAAGACAGAAGTTGATAAATTCTTGATTTCGCGAGGAATTAAGGGCTATGGAGAGAGAGCGGGTAAATGGAGTTGAAATCAGCCATGATTGAATGGCGGAGTGGACTCGATGGGCCGAATGGCCTTACTTCCGCTCCTATGTCTTATGGTCTTATTATAGGTAAAGGTAAAGTCTCCATAGTCCCAGGTGACCATAGGCTGCTTTCCCCTTTGAGGGGGGAGAGCTGACTGGTGGTGGTTTAACGTGAGGATCACCACACCTCAGGTGAGGGGTAAGGTTGAGAAGGTGGGGCGGGGCCTTCACGAATATCCTCAGAGGGTGCGGATATTGAACCCACACTGCTGGCCTCGCTCTGCATCATGAACCAGCTGTCCAGCCCACTGAGCTAAATCGGCCCCGCTCTATCACAAAGAATTACAGGAATATATATCAAAGAAACAGGTAATTCAGCCCAATGGCCTATGCCCCCCCCCACCCCCCCACCCCTCACCCCCGAAGGAGAGGGGTTCAAGTGAACATTTTAAAAGTGAGATTGAAAGATTTTTGTTGGGTAAGGGTATGAAAGGTGAGCGAGCAGAGGTAGGTAGATGAGCCATGATATCAGAGAATGGCAGAACGGGTTTGACGGGCTGAATGGTCCCTCCTGTTCCTATTTTCCCAGGTGAGCTAATTTGCTGCAACTTAATTGCGGAGGAGTCAGTGTCCAGGAATTCCAAACACTTAAGCACAGAAATGTGGTTGACTCGTAACTGCCCCCGTTAAGGACAATTAGGGACGGGCAATAAGTGCTGGCACAGCAGCAACGCCCTCGTCTCATACACAAAAAAATAACATGAGAAATAATTTGGCCCCTTGGACCTACTCCACATTCGCTCAGACCATGTCTGCTCTGATTGTGGCCGTTCTCCATTTTCCTGTCTTCTGCTCCCTTGCCAATCAAAAACCGTCTAACTCAGCCTCGAATATATTCAATGACCCCGTCTCCACTGCTCCCTGGGGAACAGAATTCCAAATATTAACGATCCTCCAAGGGAAGTATTTATTCCTCATCTCGGTCTTAAAGAGGAGACATCATGTGCTGGATTCTCCGCTGTCGGGATTCCCGTTTCGCCGGCAGCCCGGGGATTTCCCGACGGCGTGGGCCTGGCCACAATGGGAAACCCCATTGGCCGGCTGGCGAGACAGAGAATCGGGGTGGGGGGGGCGGGGGGCCACACGGGATGGAGAATCCCGCCCCATATGTTTAAACTATGGCCCCTAGTTCTATACTGACCCACAGGGGGAAACTCCCCTCCCAACATCAACCCTGTCCAGGCTCCTCATTCGTCTAGACTCCAATAAACAGAAACCTGCTCAGGCTTTCCCCATAAAACAACCCTTTCATCCCAGGAACCAGTCCAGTCAACCTCCTCTGAATTGCCTGCACTGCTACGGGAACTCTATCACCCTGAAGTTTGGGGGAGGGGGGGGGTGGAAAGGGGGAAGTGGGCAACAGTTGCAAGAAGGCGAGCCATCACCAGAGCAGCTCACACTCCCTGTGGCCTTAACAGCATCGCCTACATCGAGAATACTTTATCTTTATTTTTTTTGAAAAACACACATAACTGGGGCCTTTGAAAGCTTTGGCTAATTAAAATGATGTGCATGTACTGGTCACGACCTTCTGTGAATTAATGTGTGCCCTTTGACAATTCATTTCAGTGCACATTCCATTTAGCCCACTAAACATTCAGTGACGGAAAACGTATCAACCAGATGAATGGTTAACAACAGAACGATTCAAATGGCTACAATTAGTTCAGCAAACAGGTTTACTGTGCAGTCTCTCCTTGTTCATTGCACAGCTAAACGAGAGCACCAGAACTGCCCGCGGTTAAATCAGTTTTTAAAAATCCAACCAAGCTGAATGAACATAGGAATTAGGAGCAGAAGTCGGTAATTCAGCCCCTCGAGCCGGCACCGCCATCCAATCAGATCCTGGCTGATCTCTTCCTGGTCTGAAATCCACCTCCCTACCTGTTCCCCATATCCCTTTAACCCAGTCTTTATCAAAAATCAGAAATATAGCGATCTCCTTCTTGAAACTATTTAATGCCTCAGATTCCACCGCACAATGGGGCAGCGAGTTCCACAAATTCACCACACTCTGCGAGAAGTAGTTCCTCCTCATCTCAGTTCTAAACCTACCGCCTCTCAACCTATATCTGTGACCTCTCGTTCTAGATTGCTCCACAAGGGGGGACATTTGGTCTACGTTTACTTTATTAATCCCTTTTAGTATTTTATGTACCTCAATCAAATCCCCTCTCATCCTTCTAAACTCCAGCGAGTATAAACCCCAAACTGTTCAATCTCTCCACATACGTCAATCCTTTCATCCCCGGAACCAATCTGGTGACCCTCCTCTGAACTGCCTCCAATGCCCCTACATCCTTCCCCAAATAAGGAGGCCAAAACTGGACACAATACTCTGGATGTGGTCTCACCCACACTCTATACAATAAACGGGAACTCCAGGCTGTTAATCACAAAAAAACTTCATTCTCAGTGAAATACTTGCATTTATAAAGCGCCTTTTGCGACCTCAGGACACCCCAAAGCACTTTCCAGTCAATTAGGTGCTTTCGAAGTGCAGCCACTGTTAAAATGCAGCAAATGTGGGAGCCAATTTGCACATAGCAAGATCCCACAAACAGCAATGTCATAATGGCCGGATAATTTACTTTGTGGATGTTGGCCAAGTTATAGATCTTGGCCAGGACACCAGGAAGTGCAACCTTCACGTTCCTGCTCGTTGCCAAAAGAGTGGCGTGGAATTTTTTTTTTTTTTTAAAGTCCAGCTGAGAGAGAAGAGGGGACCTCGATTTGATATCTCGTCCATTAGAGACAGTATCTCCGACAATGCTGCACTCCCTCAATACTGCATTGAAACACATGAGAACATAAGAAACAGGAGCACGAATAGACCATTCGGCCCCTCGAGCCTGTTCTACCATTCAATATGTTTGTGGTGGATCGCTGGCCTTGGCCTCACTTTCCCGTCCACTCCCCGTATCCCTCAATTCCCAGAGAGACCAGAAATCCTGTCTACATCAGCCCTAAATACATTCAGCAAATGGGCACTTGAAAAGGTTAATAAATATATCGGATATTAAGTAATAATTGGATGGAATTCTTTCAGGAACCCTCGATGACCAACAGATGTGCAAAAACAAAATTGTCCAATACAAAATAAATTTGGGTGTGGACAATAAATAATGAGCTGGTAATAATATATTCCAAGCACTTTGCGTGTCAGTTTTCATTGCTGATTAGATTAATTTTGAGATCTGCGCTATGATGAGTTATTAATCAGCTGTTTTAAGTTATGCTCTGTGTTTGTCTCAATGGGTCCAAGGTGGATTGGGAACTGGATACACAGGACCTTCAAAATAAAGTCTTGAACTTAGGCCCCTGTGCATCATCATGGGTGGTTCAGCAATGAGCCTGCTCCACAGAGAGCAGCTCACAGGACAGCAGTGTGCATTCCCCACAAGCTCACTGGAGACCTTACATCATTTCAAAACCACACAACACGGAAAGTATCTCACAAAATAAAAGCTCAATTTTGGCCTCAAAAGTCAGTTGAATTTTTCCGGCAATGACAGAAGTGGAAACGAGTCAAATTTTCACTGTCTTCGATATTCACTGCCCCTTCCTTCCGAGGAACGGTCACCAGCAGCCTGAAACATTGACCCTGTTCCTCGCTCCACAGACGCTGCCAGATCCCCTGAGCATTCACACCTCTTTCTGTTTTCATTTCAGATTTCCAGCAGCCACAGTATTTTGCTTTCTTTTCGGGTTTTTTTTTAAAGAAAAGATATTTCTCGCTTGCCCTACATTTTCTTTCAAGGAAATTGGAATTTGAATTTCTCCAGCGTCTTTCACACCCGCTGGAAGCCCGGAAGCACTTTGCAGTTAATGAATTGCTTTTGAAGTGTGGTCACTGTTGTAATGAAGGAAACACAGCAGCCAAGGTTGCGCTTGCAAGATCCCACAGCAGCCAAGGTTGCGCACAGCAAGATCCCACAAATAGCAATGTGATAATAAACTGATTCATCTGTTTTCATGGTTTTCTGTTTGAGTATGGTCCAGATTTTGCTGCTAAAGTATCAGTGAGTTTAACGGTCCTCATTGATCTCAGCGTATTAATCCTCCAGCAACCTGTGGCGACAACGGGATTCCCCGTGAGTTGTAAATCGTCACAGGTTACTGGACAAATTGCTCCGCTCCACTCTGCCATTAACCTCACAGAGACAGTAGATCATCCTCAAATATCCTTAATGTTTGCGCATTAATTAATCATTAAACTCACCACAGAAAGTTATGGTTGGTACTTAACAACGTAAGGACCCTTTTAATGAGGAGCTTTCTTGAGTATTGCTGAAAGGGCCACTTTTTTGCCAAAGCATTTTGTCTCGCACTCGTCAGGACAATAGCAAATGTAAAAGGAACAACAATTTATACTATATGAGAAGACAGTGCTGATTGATTGGCAAACGGACTCTGATTGATAGAGGCGGTGCCATGGAGAATGCACCAGTTGATGGTGACTGACATTTAACTGCCAAGCAGTGTTTGAAATTTAACCCAGGCAGCTCAACTCTCATTGACCAAGCATTGCCCCAAAGAATGAACCAGTGAATGGGTGTCACTTTTCTTGTTTAGCTGGAACAGGCGCAATGTGTGTACATGTTTTTTCTGTCTGTCAGAATAGGGCCTCTATATTAATATTTGTAGCTACCAGTGCACACAAAAGGACCATGGTGCGAGCCCGACTCACAGTCTTAAATTGGTTGTCAGCACAGTGCTTAGCACACAGGACTATTTGGTGAACTTTGTCCAATCGTGGAATCATACCTAGTTTGATACTATTTTTTGAGTTTTGCCAGCACGGGCTGGTTGGGTAAGGTCTGTATCTGGTCCGTTGTAAAGCAGAGGCTGGGACGTGCTATTCGATATGTTCCGCCAGTCTTTCAGACGTACGGTCTACATTCCTAGCATCACACTGGCACTGACATTCATATAGAACATAAGAACTAAGAGCAGGAGTTGGTGATGCTACCCCTCGAACCCGCTCCGCCATTCGATACGATCAAGGCTGATCTCTTGGCCTCGACCCCACTTTCCTGCCCTTTCTCCATAACCCTTCAACCAATTACGATTGAAAAATCCTTAAATTTACTCAAAGCTCCGACATCCACCGCACTCTGGAGTAGTGAATTCCACAAATTCACGACCCTTTGGGAGAAGGACTTTCTCCTCATCTCTGTTTTCAATCTGTTACCCCTTATCCTAAAACTATGACATCTTGTTTGAGATTGTCCCACGAGAGGATATTACTCTTTACCACCTTACTCCTTTGTGTGAAGGGCAGAATATTTTTTTTGTCTTGGTGAAGATCGCTCATGTTGCTACTGCACAGTGGCAGTGTGAAACAGCGAGCTTCACTCGCTGCTCAAATTTTGAGATACCTTGCCCTTCCAGAATAATTGGAGGTAGACTGGGCGCTTTCCAGAGCATAAAATTACGGTCTTAGGCCCATTTGAGTTGTGCAATACACCCGAGCAATAATCTGATCAGCGTCTCTTCCTGCATCATCACTGGCCCAGAAACTGAAACTGCAAAGGCTCATTCCCGCTGCAAGTAAATTGCTCTTTCCCTCTCTTTGTTTCACTTTCTGTCCCTGATTTCCTTCTCTATCGGTCCTCTGTTTCTTTCTCAATCCTTAAATCTCATTATTTAAGGGGGTTGACTGTTAGTTCCATTGTTCACTGATGTCCCAGATGTCCCTTTACCCTTACTATCAGCTTACACTTTCAGCAAGTCACTGGTCTACAAGGCACGATAAAAGAATCCCCTCCCCCCCCACCATCCGCCATTAGAAAGATCGGATCCTACATATTTTCAGATGTAGATCCAATGAAATTAAACCTCGGCTTTGCCTAGAAATAATTTTCCTTTTACATTAATATTCAATGACTGGAAATTGTGGTGTTGGGTGCTCTGGTGCACAGATGAGCCAACACAGTTGTATGTGGTACAACTCTATTTTATTTTAACTCTTATCTACAGTTCGTTCTGGATACTCTGCACGCGCTGTCTCCCTGAGTGTTTCGTGTAGCAGGTCTGTCCTGGTCCTCCTCTCCAGCTAATACTGACCACCGGGTGTCGTGTTTGTGCTTTTATATCTTTCTGTCATTGGTTGTGGTGTTGTGTGTTCTGATTTGTCTGTTGGTGTGTCTATCATGATGTGTGTGTTTGAATATCATGACATCCCGCCTTTTTACAAAGATATGTGCCTACGGGGTTATAAATATAATCGTGTCGTGAGTGCATCTAAGAGTGTGTGCGTGTGTTGTGTACAGCGTGTGTATATGACGTAACTATTTACATGGGGCGATGTCGGGTGCGTCACACTAACAAGGTTGTACCATAACAAAACATGGATGCGAGAAAAAAAAAACTTGAACAGTGGTCCGGTCAGACGATATCTGGAACAATAAACAACAACAGGTTATAATACAGAAGTGTTTGACTTTTTGAACGTATGAACAGCGTTATAAGTCCAGTCTAATGGGTGACCGCCTCAGGAATAGGCTGGTCCTCAAGCCGGTTCAGCTGTGGAGATTTGGGTTCACACTGGTTCACCTTGGACTGTTGGAGGTGATGCTGCTGCCGAAGTCTCTACTTTCCCATTTGTTGTACTCCGTGCAGTGCTTGGTTTTTCATTCGTGCAAATATAACATTCAACATCTTTGTTAGTGTTGGCTTGGCTGTGGTTTGGTTCTGGTGGCGATGGAAGGGGCATGATCCGTGGCATCTCCACGAAGTCATCCTTGGGAACCAGTGGAGGATCCGGCGTGTGCGTACGGTTCAGTTGCTAGCGTGGAAGGCGGCGCAAAGCTCACTGATTGCGCCTACGCACCAATCCATCCGCCCTGCATGCCAGGAACAAGGTGGAGTCTTTTTTCTTTTTATGTTTGTGGTGGACGGCATCTTGTAGCCGATGGGTCGTTGCCATCGAAGTAGCACCATCACTAATATCATGCAAGGCGATGACTGTGCCAGATGTGGAAGTTGGCCGAGACCGTGCACGCTGGTTCCGGCCACTTGCTGTGCCGGAAGGGCGACTCCGCAGAGAAACGTCGAAGCATGTCGCCTTGGAGAGAGAATTGTTGCTCGCATCAACGTCTGGCGATGGCGCGAATTGGTGTGTCCGTCTTGGACCGCCGGTGCTGGTTGCCACTGCCGACCCAGTGGGACTGCCACGCGATCCATTCCCTGTCGCCGTGGCATCCGCCGTCACCCTGAGCGTGCCACCACCGAGGCCGCGACACCGCCCGTCCGGAGCAAGGTCTGGCGTGCGCGAATCAGAGTCGGCGCTTGGCTGCTCCCCATCTGGAGTCCGGTCTGCCTTCCGTCGATGCTCCCCGTCCGGAGTCCCAACAGGTTCACTGGAGGCAGCCGAGATTCCCTGAAGCTGCACTTCTGGAGTCGGAACATGCAGGAATGCACCAACCAGTGGAGAGGCTCGAGCCATCGAGGGTGGAAGCGGTGCGCCGCCACCGCAGTCGTCAGTGGTCCCACCGTGATCGTCGAGTGCCTCGGTACGCACTAGGCGAGGTCTGTCACCTTGCACCTTTTGCATGGGAAGTAGGATGCTGTCGTCACTCGTCTCACATCCCGTGGATAGATCCTCATTAGCAGCTTGCTGTTCATTAGGGTTGGGTAAATTGTCAGAGTTTTCATCTGGTGGTGCACACCATGTCGGTGGACTGTCATTGTCTTGCCGTTGTCCTTCATTTGGGCTTTTCTTCTTTGGAATTTTAAATCTTCCCCCAGACATTGCAGAACCTTGTTTATTACCCCCAAATTCTCCCATATGTATGGTCTCGAATATAGGATCCAATGTTTCTATCGACATTGTACTATTTTCCAAAGAACATTCCGTTTCACTTTTCTTCTCAGGTACCTCATATGTATCTTTGTCTAATGTACATGCCTTCATGGTCTCTGGGTCTGATTTTGCTGGGACTGGCATGGTCACAGTCTCTCTTTTACTGTTCTCAATTGCCCACGTTATACTCCCCATACATAACTGCTTAATCACTGGGGTTAGTGTGGTACAATGGATAATCGGGTCGACCTTATCTGCATCTTCACCATTAGTGGAAAGCACACTTGGTTCACTTGAAACTGCTGCGGGTTTTAAATTCGTTATCTGGCTACTCGATGTCGGTGTCCTCAGGATTCTTGCTCCAATGTTCTGCTCATTTATCAGTGGAGTGTGGATAGGTTCAATGCAATTAATGTTCCCCTCAAGGTTTGAAGAGTCATTACTGACTAACTGCTGGTCTCCGAAGTTGGGACTTTGCGGCGTTGTGTTGAAGGGAGACATTTGTCCCTGCTGTAGATATGATTCAGGTTGTGTTATTTCCATTACCTGAGGATCAATGTCTTGTCCATTTTTTCGATCCGTACTAAAACACTGGCAATTCTCAGTCTGCTCCTTGCAAGTTAAACATTCAATTAATTTCTTTAGCAAATCCTCAGCATCCTTCTGTGGCCGTGCAGCATTATTAATCTCTGTTCGGCTATAATGATCCTGAAGGTCAGCGCATAAACCTTTTTTCTTCGGGCTTGGAAGAGGCGATTCCTTTGGTTTGTCTTCAGTTGGGCTTGAACAGTCTTCAGCGCTGTGCCCTTCATTGTAGCATGAGAGACCGTCATGGTCATGCTGCTGTGTAGTGGAGCATGGTAGGCTGTTATAGCCTTCTTGCTGTTCACGTGAGCATGGCAGACTTGCATCGTCTGCCGCTGGTTGGTCAGGAGAGGTTGCTAGACCCTCATGGTCTTGTTCCTGCAAGGACCGCACATTGGAGTCTTGCGTTGCTTCTATCGTGGAGGCTGTCCACGAGCTCTCTGTGGAGGCTTGTGACACTGGAGTCACTTCTTGTTCATGCAAGGACTGCGCTCTGGAGTCTTGCATGTCTTCTTTCATAGAGTCGGGAACGTTGAGCGGGACGTGGACCACGCTCTGTGTGGCAGCAGGGCGCTCTCCGTGTGCTTGCACCGCTCCCTGTCTGTTAATGTCAGGCTGCAGCATCATCCGGTACTGATAAGTTGGGACGTCATATCTGCTGGATTGAAGATCCGCAAATCCGAAAAATGAATCCGCATCTGCGTCGGATTCAATGTGGGGGCCGCCAATGTGCAACACGAAAGGTTCGTCCGAGTCATAGTCGTATAGGACCACGGAGCTATCATTGGGCTCGCGAGGTCCGGAAACACTGTAAAGATCGTCATCGAAGTATTCGAGGTCGGAATCATCGGCTTGTGCGTAGGTAACTGCTTGTCGGAGGGTTCTTCGGAGGTCAAATTCATCTCCTGGGTCAATTTGCGGCAATGTGCTGTCATTCCAGGTGAGGGAAGGTTGTTTTACAGCTTTAACAGATTTTTGTTTTTTTGATTTGGGACGTTTCCCTTTTAAATTGGATTGGGACGTTTCCCCTTTAAATTGGTGCAGTCTGGGGCCTCTGACATCCTGACGCTCAGTATGTAGCACGTAGGAAGCGACTGCGCATGCTCAGATCGCTGTTCCTTTACCGATGGCCGTTTTCTTGACTGCGCATGCGCAGCATCTCGCGCATGCGCAAAAGAAACTTCCGGTTCTGCGCACTGCTCGCGCAACTGTGCTAGCGTGATACCTTTAGCAAGATGGCCGCCGACCTCGACCCAGCCCTCTCTCAGGCCCGGGATTTCGGCCTCTGGGAATTCGGGCTCCGGGATCCCAGCCACGAGGTGAGTGCTGCCGCTTTTCTTACCTTTGCTTGCCGATTGGATTGCGTTTTCTTCACAGTACTTGGAGAATTTGTCCAGGACTGCCTGGTAATCGTACCTTTGCTGCCTCCTCAAGAACCTGAACCTTGTGAATATTTCTCTTGCCCTTGCACCGGCGATGGTGAGGAGAAATTCAATTTTTTCGCTATCATCCAGGTCTTGGAGTTCAGCTGCCACCAGGAACAATTCGAACACTTGCTGGAATCGCCGCCAGTTTTCGCGGAGATCGCCGTAGCACTGGAGTGGCTGCGGAACCGGGAGCTCTATCATTTTGCCTGGGCACTGCTGGTTGTCTGTGTACACTGAGGTATGCCGGCAGGTATCGATCCACTCCTGTACCATGTGGTGTTGGGTGCTCTGGTGCACAGATGAGCCAACACAGTTGTATGTGGTACAACTCTATTTTATTTTAACTCTTATAATACAGTTCGTTCTGGATACTCTGCACGTGCTGTCTCCCTGAGTGTGTCGTGTAGCAGGTCTGTCCTGGTCCTCCTCTCCAGCTAATACTGACCACCGGGTGTCGTGTTTGTGCTTTTATATCTTTCTGTCATTGGTTGTGGTGTTGTGTGTTCTGATTTGTCTGTTGGTGTGTCTATCATGATGTGTGTGTTTGAATATCATGACAGAAATGAATCCAAAAAATGCACACCACAGCCAGTTTATGTTGTATGACACTTATAGTTCATCAGCAGTCAGCCAATAGGAGGTGAATTGTTGATATGAATGTGCGTTTCTCTAAAGTGATCCTTCAAGATTGAAACCAGTAGATGCTGCAACCATAGATCATCATAGAATTTACAGTGCAGAATTTACAGTGCAGAAGGAGGCCATTCGGCCCATCAAGTCTGCACCGGCTCTTGGAAAGCGCACCCTACCCAATCGCACACCTCAACCCTATCCCCATAACCCAGTAACCCCACCCAACACTAAGGGCAATTTTAGACACTAAGGGCAATTTATCATGGCCAATCCACCTAACCTGCACATCTTTGGACTGTGGGAGGAAACCGGAGCACCCGGAGGAAACCCACGGGCACACGGGGAGGATGTGCAGACTCCGCACAGACGGTGACCCAAGTCGGAATCGAACATGGGACCCTGGAGCTGTGAAGCAATTGTGCTATCCACAATGCTACTGTGGTGGTATGTATTAGGGGTCATGTGGGACTGTGAAGTCGTGATGCTATTGGCTGACAGATCCCGGGTCCTGGTTGGCTGTTGACTCCTGGCTCCGCCCTGAAGGCGGAGTATAAGAACCCGAGCTTCTCCCCGCCGCTTCATTCTGTTGCTGAACTGCTGGGGACAAGCCTCGCTTAATAAAGCCTCATCGACTTCATCACTACTCGTCTCTCTCGTAAGTCATTGTGCGCTACAGCTACCCAATGGAGAAGTAATACAATTCTGTCAGGTCAGTGTTTGTCTGCACACAGGTAAGAAAGTGTACTTGATGTGCAGCCTATTTGCTGAGTTTCCAATGTATCGTTATTATTGGCCCAGATTTTGGAGCCAAGCACATTTTCATATCCAAGTCAACTTGATTCTGAGCGGGTCAAACAGCAGGAGCACTCGACGCAAATCAGGGCTGTGCTGAAGGCCCGTGTGTATTTCTTATTATTAGCAACAATTTTGCAAATTCACCAGTCTCATTCACAACCAAGAAATGGACAAGTAAAAAAAATGCCTTGTGCTGGAGGCTGACGTCACAAATAAGTAGTTTCACAGACCAAGACTGCAATGATACCCTTTCTAACCTGAACAAGTTAAATATGGAACAGGGCAGACAACACGCAGACGTTTCCAGTGAATTTTAGTACTGGAGCTTTGATCAATATTCCAATACCTGGTACTGTCAGAAAGAGCTGAATATCAGACGTGGAGACAATATTAACCTTTGCTTCTGTTCAACCGCTTTCTCAATGATAAAGATTTTGCATACTAAATCTCTCAACTGAAAGAAGTGAAGGATGACCCTCCCCTCAGTAGGTCAAAGTGGCATGTGGGTCTGGGGTTACACCACAGCCACCAGGGAGTGCCAGAGTGGTGGCGGTCGTAGGAAAACTGTTCTGTGCCAAGCTACGGCACGACAACAATCCTTCCCGGTCTCCAGGACGGTTAGGAAAGTGAGCAGGCAGGATAACAACAGCTGTTGACTGCGACACACCGAGCTTGCTGGAGAATGTGTACGCGTGGGTGCTGTGTGCGAGGACGGGGGAGGGCTGTGATACCACTACCACTGCACAGTCCGCCAGCACTCACAGCTGCATTGCTCACGCATCCACAATGCCCTTTTGAGTTGGTGTAGCCACACCGTAAGTCACCTTTGCCCCAATCCTTTGCAGCTTAGATGAACTCTTCTGCGAGGAAGTGATCTTTCTGGAATGATGCAGACAGAGGGATTTATCATGGAGCTGGCAAGGGACAGAAATGAGAATGCAGATGTTTTTCTATAAACTTCAGGTTTTCTTTGCCCAGAAGCATGTTCATTCTCCTCCCCCCAACCCCAACCCCCACCCCCACTGTGACGATAGCTCAAGGCTGCACTGTAAAGAAGGAGTTTGTTTGTGAAAATGCTTTTGGCAGAAGGTTGGGTTTTACAAGCTGCAGTTCCTCACTTCCTGACTGCGCTGAAAGCTCGACTCCCTGCCAACCCTGTTCCTGAAGGCAGCGAGTGTAAACCTGCCTGTGTTACCCACTCTCCAGTGGTCACGTACCATCCAACCCCGGTGAGAGTCAACGGATATTCAACTACAGGTAGCATCACAGCCAATCCAGCTGCCACCTGACAGCCACTGGCCATAAAA
The DNA here is from genome assembly GCF_047496885.1 of Scyliorhinus torazame. Classification (NCBI taxonomy): domain Eukaryota; kingdom Metazoa; phylum Chordata; class Chondrichthyes; order Carcharhiniformes; family Scyliorhinidae; genus Scyliorhinus; species Scyliorhinus torazame. The sequence goes on along the minus strand of NC_092721.1, from coordinate 11,127,500 downwards.
AAAAATCAAACAGCAGCATTAATAATAATAATAACCTTTTATTGTCGCAAGTATGAAGTTACTGTGAAAAGCCCCTAGTCACCACATTCCTGCGCCTGTTCAGGTACGCTGGTACGGGAATTATACCCGAGCTGCCGGCCTTGTTCTGCATCACAAACCAGCGTAAGTAGGCTGCCCAGGTGCAATGGGATAATCCTTCTGTCCCTAATACAAGACTAATGCACTGAAAAATGAATTAGGCTCAAAGTTTCCACATTTCCCCTGTATTCGTTTTTTTTTTTAAACGCTCATAGAGAAGGTACAGCACAGGAGGTGGCCATTCAGCACCTCGTGTTGCTGCTGGCTCTCTGCAAGGGCAACTCAGCTAGTTTCACTCCTCCAACGATGGGCCAAACGCCCTCCTCCTGAGCTTGCCAAGATCTATGGAAGGTGACGCAGGACGTCGCCGAGGAATCGGGGCTAAACCCGAGGGGGATGGTCAGGAAGCTGGCCAGCTTCAAATCTCGCAGAGGCACCGTCTGCAGTGACTGGGCGCGAAGGATTCACCATCAGGCCATCTCAAAGGGTGTGAGAATCAAGAAAGGAAAAGCCATCCGCTTTCTTGCCCGACACACGCGCACACCTCAACTGTGACAATGCAATAATCCTTCAGCCCCGTTACCTTATGAAAAAAGATTAAACAGGTCAGGCTGATACCCAATAGAGCTGAGATCAAGACATGATCTTATTGAAACATATCAGATCCAGGTGACACGGCGCCTCAGTAGTTAGCACTGCTGTCTCACGGCTCCGCGGACCCGGGTTCAATCCCAGCCCCGGGTCACTGTCCATGTGGAGTTTGCACATTCTCCCCATGTCTGCGTGGGTCTCACCCCCACAACACAAAGATGTGCAGGGTAGGTGGATTGGCCACGCTAAATTGCCCCTCAATTGGAAATTCTTTTAAAAATAACATATCAGGGGCGGAATTCTCTGACCCCCCGCCGGGTCGGAGAATCGCCGGGGGCTGGCGTGAATCCCGCCCCCGCCGTGTCCCGAAGTCTCCGCCACCAGAGATTCGGCAGGGGCGGAAATCGCGTGGGTAGGTGGGCCCACCCCCCTCGCCGATTCTCCGCCCCGCGATGGGCTGAAGTCCCGCTGCTGGAATGCCTGTCCCGCCAGCGTGGATTAAACCACCTATATTGGACGGCAGGACTGGCGGCGCGAGCGGGGTCCGGGGTCCTGGGGGGGGGGGGGCGCGGGGCGATCTGGCCCGCGATCGGGGCCCACCGATCCGCGGGCCGGCCTGTGCCGTGGGGGCACTCTTTTTCTTCCGCCTTCGCCATGGTCTTCACTATGGCGGAGGCGGAAGAGACCCCCTCCCCTGCGCATGCGTGGGGATGACGTCAGCAGCCGCCGACGCTCCCGCGCATGCGTGGACCCGCGTCGCCCGGCGAAGACCTTTCGGCCCAGGCTGGCATGGCGCCAAAGGCCTTTCCCGCCAGCCGGTGGACCGGAAACCGCTCCGGCGCGGGCCTAGCCCCTCAAGGTGAGGGCTTGGCCACTAAAGGTGCGGAAGTGGGGCGGCCCGACGCCGGTGTGGTTCCCGCCACTCCATCACGCCGGAACCCCCCGCCCCACCGGGTAGGGGAGAATCCCGCCCTAGGTCCTGAGGGGCTTTGACAGGGTCGATGCCATGAGTATGTTTCCACTTGTGGAAGAGACTAAAACCATGGGGTACAGTTTAAGAAGGAGATGAGGAGGTCATTCTTCCTTCAGAAAGCCTGTTCGCTTGTGGAATTGTCTTCCCCAGAAAACCGTGGATGCTGCAGGACATTGAATATATTCAAACCAGAGTCGGACAGATTTATGGTTGACAAGAGAGTGAAGGGTTATGGTGGAGCTGGCAGGAATATGGAGTTAAGGCGGTGATGAATGCAGGAATTTCAGATATATTCTATTATCGGTATTTGGTGCAGTAAGGGTTAAAAACATGGGTTGATGTGTGTTTGACCCTGTCAGGGAGAATTGTCTCTGATGCTCTATGTTGCTTAAACATTTGCCTGCTTGGTTTTATAAAGTGCGGCTATTTGTTGTTTTTTTTTTTTGAGGAATGTTGTCAGTCTATCAGAGGAAGGAAGGGATGTGATGAATTCATCCAGGTACCATACTCAAGGGGAAATGAGAAGGGGTTTTGGAACAAAGAGTGCAGCGACACAACAGTCAAAGACTTCGACTGCCAATAACTAATCTCTGTTTATACAGACCAGCAATAACTTCCTTCATCTGGAACTCAGAGCAAAGGAACCTGCTAAAACGTTTTGCCACCTTCGCCTCATGCCTCCGTGCAGGTTTGAGTTGGCTATGACCTTGCAGGTAAATTGCAGGTCCTACACCCCATCGACAGACTGTAAACTTAAAGGCAAGTCAATGCTCGAACAGTCTGTCTTTTGTTTCTGAAAGTAACATCCGCCCACTACCACTGGAAACAATGCTATTCAACAACAATTCATTACGTCACCCCAGTATCTCTTTGGTGGTTTTATTTTACAAATAATCCCCCTTCACATTTATGTCTACAAATGAAAATCACAATGCATGACCCGGAATGTGCTACGGCAAACTATCTTTCCAAAGATTAAAGCAAAATACTGTGGATGCTTGAAATCCAAAATAAAGCCACAAAATGAAGGAAAAGCTCAGCTCAGTTCTGGCAGCATCTGTAGAATCCATACAGTGCAGAAGGAGGCCATTCGGCCCATTGAGTTTTCACTGATCCTCTGAAAGAGCACCCTATCTCGGCTCACTCCTCCGTCCTATCCTCATAACCCCACCTAACCTGCACATCTTTGGACATCTGATCCTTCTTCAGAGCTGGAGAAGAGTCGTACGGACTCAAAACGTTAAGTCTTGTTTCTCTCTCCACCGATGCCGCCAGACCTGCTGAGTTTTTCCAATATTTCCTGTTTTTAAGCCATCTTTCCTTTTCTTTTAATAAATTTAGAGCACCCAATTCTCCTTTTTCCAATTAAGGGGCAATTGAGCGTGGCCAATCCACCTACCCTGCACATCTTTTTGGGTTGTGGGGGTGAGACCCACGCAGTTAAGCTATCTTTCCAAAAGAGCACCTCAGACATGACTTTGTTAAGCGAGGACTGTGATGGAATAAGTCTCTGCTTTGCTGTTCTTCATTTTCAACAATTTTCTTTTCGCCGCGGATATACAAGGTGAAAAATATCCATCAAAAGAAGCTGTTAAGCCGGTGCTCATTTTAAAATTTCAAAATTAAGATAGATTATTTTTGGGTCAGAGTCTCTCTCTGAGGCAGTCTCTCAAGATTGAGTTTTGCTGTTACTCCAGTTCAACGGGCTCTGAGATGGCTGATTAAATCCAATGTGCGATCCGTAGACCCTATTTTTAAAATTAATTTTGTGGGATGTGGGCATCGTTGGCTTGACCAGCATTTATTGCCCATCCCTAGCTGCCCTTCAGAAGGTGGTGGTGAGCCACCTTATTGAACCGCTGCAGTCCTTGTGGTGTAGGTACACCCACTGTGCTGTTAGGGAGGGAGTTCCTGGATTTTGACCCTGGCAGCGAAGGAACAGCCAATATATTTCCAAGTCAGGATGGTGAGTGACTGGGAGGGGAACCTCCAGGTGGTGGGGTTCCCAGGTACCTGCTGCTCTTGTCCTTCTGGGTGGTAGTGGCCGTGGGTTTGGAAGGAGCTGCCTACGGAACCGTTGAGAGTTCCTGCAGTGCATCTTCTTGATGGTGCACACGGCTGCCACTGTTCGTCAGTGCTGGAGAGATTTAATGTTTGTGGAAGGAGGAACAATCAAGCGGCTACTTTGTCCTGGATGGTGTCCACACAAGGGGAGAGTATTCCATTTTGCTCCTGCCTTGTGTCTCGTAAATGGTGGTCAGGCTTTGGGGAGTGATGAGGTGAGTTACTCACTGTAGGATTCCTAGCCTCTGACCTGTTCTGTTGCCACAGTATTAATGTGGCCAGTCCAGTTCAGTTTCTCGTCAATGGTAACCCCCAGGATGTTGATTGTGGGGGATTCAGCGATGGTAATGCCATTGAATGTCAAGGTGCGATGATTAGATCCTCTCTTGTTGGAGGTAGTCATTGCCTGGCACTTATGTGGCGTGAATATAGCTGTCACTTGTCAGCCTGGGTATTGTGAGGGGCACAATTCAACGGCCTTGTCACGCCTGCCTTGGTGTTGGGATCAGGACATTGAAACTCGCGAAAAGCCTCTCGCAAAATTCGATCCAGATACACATAATTAAATGAGCCATTAGCCAGGGCGCACTTCAGTTCTGGTCCACACAAATGTGGACTAAAGTGCGGCCTCAACGGTTGTTCCTCACTGAGACCAGAAAAAAGGCAAAGTACCGTTGGATAGCGGGGTCTTTCTCGGCATTGCAGGCACCGAAGAACTCCCCACTAAACGCACCGAAATTGGACATAGAATTTTGTGGTTGAATCGCACCCCAGGTCTTGCTGCATGTGGACACGGACTGCTTCAGTTTCGGAGAAGTTGCAAATGGTGCTGAACATTGTGCAGTTATCTGTAAACATCCCCACTTCTGACATTACGATGGAAGGAAGGTCATTGATGAAGCAGCTGAAGATGGTTGGGCTGAGGACACGACCCTGAGGAACTCCTGCAGTGATGTCCTGGAGCTGAGATGATTGACCTCCAACCACCACAACCATCTTCCTTTGTGCC